>NC_134486.1:414036574-414336574 GCF_040206685.1 Ascaphus truei
ACTGACTTTTGACTGACTGGGTGGGGGGGAGTGACTGGGTGGGGGGGGGAGTGACTGACTGGGGGGGAGTGACTGACTGGGTGGGGGGGGCTGACTGACTGGGTGGGGGGGTATGACTGACTGACTGGGTGGGGGGGGGACTGACTGACTGGGTGGGGGGGTATGACTGACTGACTGGGTGGGGGGGTATGACTTACTGACTGGGTGGGGGTATGACTTACTGACTGGGTGGGGTGGGGGATGACTGACTGGGTGGGGTGGGGGGATGACTGACTGGGTGGGGTGGGGGGATGACTGACTGGGTGGGGTGGGGGGATGACTGACTGACTGACTGGGTGGGGTGGGGGGATGACTGACTGAGTGGGTGAGGTGGGGGGATGACTGACTGATTGGGGGGATGACTACCTCTGGTGTCCTAAACGTGTACACTCACACTCACACTCACACTCTCTCTCGTTGGGGGGGGGGGTCAGGGGGGAGTGGAGACAGCCACGGGGACCGAAGGGAACACCCCTGACCCGTGCGTGCAGCCACAGGAGCGGAGCTGGAGGGGGGGAAATCCCCTGCTGTCATAGCCTGCCCCGCGCGAGCAGCCACGGGGACAGGAGCAGAGACCAGAGGGGAAGCGGGTTCGGGGGGGGGGGGAGGGACGACATTCCCCTCTATCATCTCCTGCCCCGGGCGTGCAGCCACGGGGACAGGAGCGGGACCGGAGCACACGCGGGACAGGGTGGAAATCCCCCGCTGTCATCTCCTGCCCCGCGCGAGCAGCCACAGCCACAGGGACAGGAGCGGAGATTGAGGGGATGAGGGGGGAAGCGCGAGCAGGAGACAGGGAATGAGCGCGCGAGGAGCAGCCATTACTTACCCCTGCAGAGAAGGGCTCCATTCCACGTCACGGCCAATTGGCCAATCAGCCAGGAGGATATTTTTTTGTTATTTATTTATTTTTACATTTGTGGGAGGGGGGGGAGCGGAAAGGGAGGGGGAAGCGGAGACAGCCACGGGGACCGAGGGGAACACCCCTGCTGGCATCGGGAGCAGCCACGGGCACTGGGGGAAAGCGGGGATCGTAGGGCAACCGGGACGGGAGGGGGGGGAGACATCGCCAGCTGTCATCTCCTGTCCCACGCATGCAGCCACAGGGACAGGAGCGGAACCAGAGGGCAAGCGGGACAGGGGAGGGGGGAGAAATCCCCTGCTGTCATCTCCTGCCCCGCGCGTGCAGCCACAGGGACAGGAGCGGAACCGTGGGACAGGGGGGGAAATCCCCTGCTGTCATCTCCTGCCCGACAGGAGCGGAGACTGGAGGGGATGAGGGGGGAAGCGCGGGCAGGAGACAGGGAGCAGCCATTACTTACCCCTGCAGAGAAGGGCTCCATTCCGCGTCACGACCAATTGGCCAATCAGCCAGGAGGATATTTGTATTTATTTATTTATTTTAAAAAAAAAAAATTTGCGCAGAGCAGGGGGAAAAAGTAGCTGGCCACCGGCCAATTTCCGTTCGCGCCTGGCGAGTGGGCGACTGGGTTTGTCGAGCACTGTATATATATATATAAATAAATATATATATATATATATATATATACATATATACATACATACATACAGACTGTGACAAACGCCCCTCTTTTGTAGCGCTGACGTCTGTCTGGGTTCTTCCCGACACAGTCTTCTAGGGTTAATTATACAACAAACAGGAACATGCAATGTATTACGTTGCTTAACTCAGGCTTCTGCCTGCTTTATTTTCATCCAAGTAAGGTACTGCAGCTTTAACATGTGTAGGTTAGAGGTACTCAGATACTTTCATTCAGCAGTTCACACATTTCAGTGTTACAGTATTTCCCACAGTGTTATTTTTAAGAAATAAAACCAAAATCATATAAACAAAATCCTATCCCTTTCAGGGATCTAACTACACATCAGAATCAGTCTCTCTAACAGCTGCTGGCCAACTAAACTGGTTCCCCAGCTTAAAACAATGCTCTCTCACTTAGGGTCACAAGATACAGCACAGTCTTTTAGCAACAGCAATAACCATTTGTTTTGCCTTATCTGTTCGTGGTGTCCAGGCAAATCCTCTGGTACTGTGATACTTGGAGGGGCCGTCCACCCCGAAACTGGAAACGGGAGCAGCGATACCCCCAGCCTCCAGGCTCTAAGGAGAGAGAGAGAAATGCAAAACCTCTCTGCTCTAAATACCTGTGCATGTGATTAGAAGAGCAGGTGAGGGAGAACTAGAGCCATTGTAATCTGTGGTCTGGATTTTCCACCCAGCAGCCTGAGTTAATGGGAAGCTGTGGAACGGATCATTTTTAACTATTCCTGCACTTTCTGACCTAAAATGGGGCAGAAAGCTGCCTAACATCTTTGGACTATGTCACAATACATACATACATACATACCCTCAATATTTCTTTGCATCACAAAACCATATTAACATTTGGTTGAAAGAATAATTCTCTTAATATATTTTGTTGTCTAATGAGTAAGATGGTTGAAACAATCAATGATTTAAATACAATTATCTAAGACACTTCACAAAATTCAGTGTAAAAAAATAATGATGCAGATATTTCACAAGTCCATTTTGGTGATAGGCTCATGATAGACACGTCACCAAATCTCTGTTGTCAACAGAATGATATAAGATATTTAGCAAAATCAATGCAGTCGTTCGACAATATGGATTTTGTAAATTGTCTCACATTATTCTGTTGACAAAATGGATTCTGTATTGTCTCCCATAATTCTGTTGACGGATTTTATTTTAAATGTTTTGGCAAATACAACAGTTTTTTCTTTTCTTTAAATGCTCAGAAATTTCTGATACTTAGTAATAGACATTCTCACTATCCCTAGTATTTTGTTGCTTTTGAAAGTCCAATAACTTTAGATCATAATTACAACAGGTGTATTTAATTACAATTTTTTTTTACAATATAATCTGGACTTTTTTTTGCTCTGTCTCTATTTTACATTGTAGCAACGTGATTGGTGAAAAAAACTGGCGCTAATTAGGTGCTAGTGATCACTTAAATTACAGTGAATATATATAACCCATAAATAGTGATATCAAAGAAAATCGTGACTCAAATAGTGCAAAGGTGAAAGTATAATATAGGTTGTAACCCCCTGCTCAGACCCTCTGGAAGGGACTGTCTCGACTGGTCCCAGAAGATCAAACGATATTTTCTCAACCCAGGGGAAGCATGTGGGAGAAAACACAACAAGAAAACACACTGAGTGCAGACTGAAATGTACAGGTGTGAGATGATTGTGATGCTTGGCCTCTAAGTGCTGCCTACTCACAGGATGTAGGTAGGATATGTATAGTGGCGTGATCAGTAGAATCTGGTGGGTCCCTCTGAGTAGACACGGGAGGTAGCTGGAACTGGGGTATTATTAGCAGATGTACATGGAAAGATAAAAACAGACCTCCATGGTGCAGATCAATGGTATACAAAAAACTTTATGAAAGGATATAAAATGTGCACTCACAATATTTAAAAACAATATCAGCGTTTTTCACTATATAAGTGATGGGAGGGTAGGGATGGTTGCCTCAGCTCACCGCACCGCCGATATCCTGGATAGTTCTCCTCCGCAGGCTCCCTGCTACACCCAGGCAGTGTGGGTATCTCCAGCTGCGGTCTCTCCGGTGCGTCGCGTCACTTCCGGTCTGCACAATCAGCTCCGTCGCGTCACTTCCGGTTCGGCGGTTGATTGACAGTTCGCGGGCACCAATCCTCTCACCTCCTGGGCGGGTCCACTCTACGCGTTTCGCCAATGGAATGGCTGGCTTCGTCAGGAGTATGGACCCCCCCCTTCCAGTGTTGGTTTATATACCCTATACAATTGCTAGTTTAATTAACCTCTGCAGTACTGGTATAAAGTCTATAGACATGGTTAGATGTATTCACAAATTCATGGTAAAAAACAGGGTATGAGTGGGGAGATCTGAAATACCTCTCCAATCAATTAATTATCATTTTGATTAATTAATAAATAAATTTAGGCTGTAGGTAGTGGGGGGAGAAAAACGAATAAACAAAAAGTAGCAAAAAGTATGGGCTAAAAAATAAGCTTAATAAAAGATCTATAAAAATACAATTCATTAAAATAAAGTTCAGTAAAGTAGGTGTATTGAGTAATGAGGATGTGAATACATCCCTAAGACCATGCTCCAGTATGGTTCTTTGTTAAAGGGACAGTGCAGTAGCAGCATAGACATCACTATAATTCATGTTAGGTACTACTAATTTTAAACATTTATATAATATTTCCAAAAAGACTTTAATCTTTTCTGAACTGGACCTTATGGACAGACTCCTCTTACATGACACTCAAAAAGGAATATATAATATACTAACAAAGTCTAAACCTATAAACGACGCATATGGAAACGGAGGTTCCTGATTAACCTATGGAGGGCGGGGATGAATAGAGAGGAAAGGAATCTTTCGAGTTCTGTTCAAATGTGACAAAAGAAGTTTTCCAGATAGAATCATGTTTGACATGGAGTGCCCATGCGGGTTGCAGTACGTGGGGAAAACAAAAAGACCAGTCAGAACAAGGGTACTAGAACACCTTAGCAGCATAAACAGGCAGCTAGTCACTCATAGTGTTCCTAATCACTTCTCAGAAAAACATCAGGGGGATCCCAAGGGACTAACGTACATGCCAATAGAATTGGTTAAACAACACTGGCGTGGAGGAGATAGGAATACAGAACTTATCAAAAGAGAGTCCTTTTGGATACACAAATTGAGATCACTCCATCCCAGAGGATTAAATATGGAGATAGATGTGGCCCCCTTCCTGAAATAAAATCCTTTCTAAAATAAAATCCTTGCATTAATTTTAGTGGTTTTATATGTTTTTTATATATATATTTTCTATATGTTTTTAATTCATTTTAAGGACTCTCTCTTTCCTTATACTGTCAATGTTTACACTGCCATAATCGTATACGTTATTATAGCATTTGTGATTGTCACATGTATTCTAATATGGATTCCTTTCCTCTCTATTCATCCCCGCCCTCCATAGGTTAACCAGGAACCTCCGTTTCCATATGCGTCGTTTATAGGTTTAGACTTTGTTAGTATATTATATATTCCTTTTTGAGTGTCATGTAAGAGGAGTCTGTCCATAAGGTCCAGTTCAGAAAAGATTAAAGTCTTTTTGGAAATATTATATAAATGTTTAAAATTAGTAGTACCTAACATGAATTATAGTGATGTCTATGCTGCTACTGCACTGTCCCTTTAACAAAGAACCATACTGGAGCATGGTCTTAGGGATGTATTCACATCCTCATTACTCAATACACCTACTTTACTGAACTTTATTTTAATGAATTGTATTTTTATAGATCTTTTATTAAGCTTATTTTTTAGTCCATACTTTTTGCTACTTTTTGTTTATTCGTTTTTCTCCCCCCACTACCTACATCCTAAATGTATTTATTAATTAATCAAAATGATAATTAATTGATTGGAGAGGTATTTCAGATCTCCCCACTCTTACCCTGTTTTTTACCATGAATTTGTGAATACATCTAACCATGTCTATAGACTTTATACCAGTACTGCAGAGGTTAATTAAACTAGCAATTGTATAGGGTATATAAAGCAACACTGGAAGGCGGGGGTCCATACTCCTGACGAAGCCAGCTATTCCATTGGCGAAACGCGTAGAGTGGACCCGCCCAGGAGGTGAGAGGATTGGTGCCCGCGAACTGCCAATCAACCGCCGAACCGGAAGTGACGCGACGGAGCTGATCGTGCAGACCGGAAGTGACGCGACGCACCGGAGAGACCGCAGCTGGAAATCCCCACACTGCCTGGGTGTAGCAGGGAGCCTGCGGAGGAGAACTATCCAGGATATCGGCGGTGCGGTGAGCTGAGGCAACCATCCCTACCCTCCCTTCACTTATATAGTGAAAAACGCTGATATTGTTTTTAAATATTGTGAGTGCACATTTTATATCCTTTCATAAAGTTTTTTGTATACCATTGATCTGCACCATGGAGGTCTGTTTTTATCTTTCCATGTACATCTGCTAATAAAACCCCAGTTCCAGCTACCTCCTGTGTTTACTCAGAGGGACCCACCAGATTCTACTGATCACGCCACTATACATATCCTACCTACATCCTGTGAGTAGGCAGCACTTAGAGGTCAAGCATCACAATCATCTCACACCTGTACATTTCAGTCTGCACTCAGTGTGTTTTCTTGTTGTGTTTTCTCCCACATGCTCCCCCTGGGTTGAGAAAATATCTATTTTACATTGTGCCTCATATACAAGATGCTTGATTCAGCTACAGATACAGCATCTTGGTCCTATCAAGCCTCCATGTGTTATTCCTTAGCGGTCCGTGAACATGAAAGAGAATAATTGACATAACGTACCTGTACATTGCATTTCGATTTTTGAGACACAATACCTGTAGCTCGTGATCGCCCACTTGTGTTTCTGGCCAGAAAACAACGCTAAAATTCCATGTTCAGCCCTCTGTCACATTGTGTGCAAAACACGCACACATTTTTAATGCGCATGGTACATGGTTTTGCGGCGCGAGGACTACGCACGGCAATAGCAACCGACCAAAGTGCTACATCGGTGCATGGAAAATTGTGCAACGAATAAACACTTTTTCTGAGATTTGATCCATAGAAAGAAACATAGGAAAATTAAGAAATGTGGTCTCAACATTCAAACAATATATCAATACAGCTCAACCCTGTTATAGCGTGATCCGCTACAATGCGGATCGCTTATAACACGTCTGAGTGTGCCTCCCGATTTAAACACATCTCCAATTTTTTTTTTGCGAAATGGCCGCCGTGCGAGGACTTACCTGGCATCTGCAGGTCTCTCCTCTCTGCAGCTCTCTCCTCTCCCTGCTTCATCAGGCTGCGTCCACGTGCGCAGCACACATCTCCAACGTGTTTTTTTTATAACTTTCAATGCTATATTGCTAATGGACACACACACATGCACCCGTGCACACACGTACACACGCACCTCCCCCCTACACTAATAATTTCACCATACCATGCAGATATCGAACCCATGACGCTTCATACACATGTAGCGATTCTCTACCTGCTACACCATATGATTGGTGTGATGTCATTGACTCTATTATCAAACTTAACTTCTATTGAACAGTACTGAAAGGCAGTACTGTGCAATAGAAGTTAAGTTTGATAATAGGGTCAAAGACATCACACCAATTTTATGCTGTAGCAGGTATAGAATCACTTCCAATGTGTATGAAGTGTGTGTGTGTGTGTGTGTCCGTTAGCAGTAAAGCATTGAATGTTATAAAAATAAATTAAAATAAACCTTGTAGATGTGTGCCACACATGTGAACGCAGCCTGATGAAGCAGGGAGAGAGGAGAGAGCTGGAGAGAGCTGCAAATGCCGGGTAAGTCCTCGCACGGTGGCCATTTCGCGATCCCATTTATAACACGGTCTCATTATGTGGACCCCGAGCACCGTGTTATAACGCGGTTCACCTGTATATTGATTTGGCTCTTCTCTGCTTATATCAGCAAGAGATATAACTCCTAGGCCCAGATTAACTAAACAACGTTAAATCAGTCAAAATAACGCTATGTTAACCTAAACAGAACTGAGCATTTTTTTCCCTGACTTAACTCCAGAAGATTCACTAGGAATAACTCCCGCAATTCAGGTCAACAGGCTATGTTTAACTGGAGTAAACCTCTAAATAATGGAGGATATTTATGATACAATGACAAATACAATGACTGAGCCACTGTGCTGAAGCAGGGGTTTCCTTAAAGCCCGACCTATTGGTGGTCCTCTAGGACTGGCGTTGACCACCCTTGGTTTAATGGCTTCCCTTTTCTAGTAGCCATAAAATAAAGAGCTTAATTTGAGTGCACTGCTGAATAGTTTACATTGATTAGCATTAAGTCAAAGTAATGGAAGATGTTTGATGCTCTGTTTGATTTGCTATCATTGACAACACAGCCTACTTAATAATATGCCTTATGCGCTCACTACATTCATTATCAATACATGTCACAAAAATACAGTCACGGCTACCGGTGCGTTTACTGGTCTATTTGTAAATGTGATGCAGGCGCGGTGCGTTTCCCGATTCACTACACAACATGCCACGGCTAAACCAGCGAACTCCCTCTAAGTAAATAGCCCCCTGGAGTACTATTTTATTACGTGTGGTACTGTGTAAATATACGACACCGAATAAAGTTTTGTGCTTTTCTGACTGCAATAATGGCTTTTGATGAATCATTGATCATTTTGCGAATCCCTAAGTGTTCTTCCAACTTCCAACAAATCTGCCCAGACATTTACTGGAACTGTGTAAATGTGTCAGTGAAGTCAAACTGCAGTATGGCATAACTCAGGGGTGATCAATCCCAGTGCCCAACACCCCTCCCCCCAACAGGTCAGGTTAAGGATCCCTCTGCTTCAGCACAGGTGGCTCAATCAGTGTCTTAGTCGAAGACTGAGCCATTGATTGAGTCACCTGTTCTGAAGCAGAGACTGATTGACCCACCTGTGCTGAAGCAGAGGGATCCTGAAAACCTGACCTGTTGGGGGGTTGCGGGGGTCTAGAGGACTAGAGTTGAGAACTCTTGACATAAATAAATAGCCCTATTTCCCAGAGTAAACTATAACACTGTTTAGTGAGTCTGTGATGAATATGATTCAGTAACAAAATAACGGAATTTTTTTAACTGGACTGAAAGTGAATTAACTTATCATTTTCTACAGTGACTACTTCTTTAATGTATAATGCATGAACGTATCTATTTGCCGTGATGTTAATCTAACGCTGCTTAGGGAGTCAATCTGGGCCATAGGGAGCCATAGGAGGGGTTGAGATTGGCATTACTTGTCACACTTGTTCACAGGATATATTTATTTCATCATGTCTTGGCGTCAGTGGGGATTGCTGTATGTGTCACAAGCGCCTGCCATTTCTGCCTTGACAAAGTGCAAGATTTGTTCTTGCATACATTTGCACAGGTGTCAAAAGTCAGAAAGATGATGGAGAAATTGGGCTTTAAACATTTTAAACTGATCAACTCCACCCTGATCCTAGTGAATGCAATCAGCAAATAAAAGGAGGGGAAATCAGCATCAAATAGAGGCACACTTATTGTTACATCGCATTCGAATTCTGCCCCAAGTAACTCCACCTCTCTCTTTATAACCACTCCTTTAGAAATAATAATCTATTAATATTGGTTCGTAGATTGTACTGAGCAGGTGTAGGTAGAAAACAGAGCACAACCGCAAGTGGGAAAAAAAGAGCGATCACAACTGGGCCCCGATAAAAAAATATATTTATTGGACAAGGTTAAAAAAAAAAAACACCACCTACGCGTTTCGCGCTTACAAACGCTTTATCAAGGTGTACAACATATAAGAAAACACAGTGGGCCTTATTCAGAAAGCCTCGACAAGGCCCTTATCGAGCACTTATCGCCCAAAATGGGTACTCGTATTCAGATAGCCTCGATAAGTGCTCGATAACGGCCTGTATCAACGCAAAATGTTATCGCTATCCGAAATTCGCCGACTGAGCGGCGATCAGCCGCTTATCGACCATTTTCGGAGGGTTGATAAACTCGCGCGATTCAGAGACCCGCGAGTCGGCTGTCGCGGCCTATCGCAGCCCATCGCAGCCCTAAAAGGCGCTCTTCTCCCCAAATCCAATTCCCCACAAATTTTTTGGTCAATTGGTGGGGAGATGCCTCGATGAGCAGCGATGTGTCGGGACTTAGAAAAAATCAGGCACCTTTTCTGCCTCGGATTGATGCCGGGGGTCTCCGGAGCTGATAGCCATTAATAGCAGCTCCAGACCCCCCCGGCATGCATCCGAGGCAGGAAACATGCATGTACAGCAACTTCATTACCTTAGCGGCTAACCGCTAAGGCAATGAAGGGGTTAAACACCCGTGCCAGGCTTACTGTTAGAAACATACAATACAATACTGTAGCTAGCGAGGTTGGGTGAAGGGGGAATTTGGCCCTTAGTGGCTGTTTAGGCATTGCGGGGGGTTGCGGGGGGAGTTAACCCCTTCATTACCTTAGCGGTTAATACCGCTAAGGTAATAAAGGGGTTAACCCAACCGCTACCCGCCCGCAAGGTCTAGACACCCATCCTTAGGGCTAATACCCCCTTTACCCATCCATGAGGCCTAAGCACCCACCCCGGACTGACTATACCCACCCTATACCCATTGAGTAGTTTAGTGGTACATCATACCCATATAATAATAATAATAATATGGGCATGATAAGCCTCTATAGCACTCAATGGGCACCCTAATGACAATAAATTAATACACAAGACACACAGTAATAAAACGTAACTAAACTCCAAAAAAACACACTTCACTAAATAAAATCAGTAGCCAGCTAATCCAATCAATAGAAGCAATTACAACATCAACAATTAATTAATTCAACCATTACCCAATCAAACCAATTCATTCCTAAACCAACTCAAAATGAATAGTAACACTAACCAATCCAAACAATGAATTACTCCAACATTAATGAATGTAACCATTAAAACTCAAAGAAATAAATTAAAACAATCTCTGAAGTAACCATAAAACACATTAGCTAATGTAACCCATATTCCCCCCCCCCACCCCCCAATCGCAGATATGGTGTATGTAGGGGGATCTATATGCATTACCCAGCGTGGTGCTTCTACCTGTTAGGCTCACAGGGGGCCTAAGCCTCCGACACGGAGAGCCTGGGGTACGTATGACAATATGTATAACCTCTTACTTGGTGCAGCGCCTCCACCTGCGATGGCTCCCATCAGAGGGGGAGTGGTTCCTCGCAGGAAATATATATATCACTCCACACAATGTGTAATACAACCAGAGACTTTACTTGCATGAATAACCATGAGCATATACACATATACCAACAGGTGTCCCTCCCTAGAGGAGACACTAACTCCGGCGTCGCGCAGGACACTACCTTCACCTCCACCTCCACCGGATAATCCCACCCAGTGTCCAGCAACCCCACACAGTATTACCCCACCCTCAAGTGAGATGTATATGTGTGACTGCGCAGCCACTATGTCCCTTGTGAATATGATAGTAATCGTTGGTGCACTTGTAGGTTACCTGCCGAGCACTCCGGTGCCCGCACCTGCCAAGGATCTTCACAAAGGATCCCGACGTCGACTGTACACCGGAACTACCGTCCGGGGCGATCCCACCCGGATGGCTGATGCAGCAACAGCAAGGGTCTGAGCCCAAATCTCTGCACGGACGCGCAGCTTCTGCTGTGTCCCTATCTGGCTCTAAACAGTAAGTGGCAGGGTCCCAAACCTGGGGGCTGTCCCTGACACTACTCACACTACAGGGTGGCTCAGGGCTAGCTGGGGCCTTGGGGGCTGCTGGCCTAGTGCAGGGAGTCACTGACTCCCGCACCCTACCTCCTTCCCTTAGCTTCTCCTGGAACCAACTGACTAACGTGCCCCAAGCCCGCCAAATGTATCTCTTTTCTCCTGCAGGGCCATCTTCCAGCCCTATTGGCTCCCTGGCGTCACGTGGGGCGCTGCTGAGGCTCATGGGACTTGTAGTCCCTTCCAAGAGCCTTCCCTGGTAGGCTAGGGTTCGCGCGCTTCTCACTGCGCATGCGCGACCTGTCTGTGAGCCTCCCGGTAACTTAAAGGGAATGATGCCAGCCAATCAGAATGGCTGTGCTTAATTTCCCTTTAACATGACGTCACTAAATCCAAGATGGCCGCTGTGTCAAAAGGTAGTTCAGCCAATCAGAGTGTGGAATTGGTTCCCACGATCTGATTGGCTGAAATACCATGTGATGCCGGCTTCGTGACGTCATCTTAAAGGCAAATGAAGCACAGCCATTCTGATTGGCTGGCATCATTCCCTTTAAGTGACGTCACGGCAAAAAAAACATTTTTAAGCCGGAACATGGTTTTAACAGCCAATCAGGTGGCTGTTAACCATTTTGAGGGTAAATGTAACGTCACAAGCCATATTTAAGGCCGTGAAGCCTCATTTGAGCCCAAGAAGCCGACGAGACAGCATCGGCTGGGATTTAACATGGGGTATTTTGGATTGACAGATGAAGAAAGAAGATAAAGAAGAACAAGAAATGGTTACAGATGAAGATAGAAGAAGATGATTAAAGAAAGAAAAAAGAAGATTGGGGTACCTGAGTCGGATCTTCATGGCGGATGGCATCGGATGCTGTTGGAGGCCTTCAAGGTACGTGAGCTTCCTGTTTCCCCGGGAGTTGGAGGGCTGCCGCTTCTAATGGTAAGTAATATATAGAATGTTTGTAAATGTCTCTTTTTACAGGTTTAATCTTTGGATGTGTTTTTTTATTTTTTGGGGGAGGCACATTGACTGATAATATATTAATCGGTACCTCTTTAGGGTACAGATTAATACATTATTATGACAATATTTGGGGGGCATTTCTCGCTTTTTATTGCTTTTTTTCATTGCAGTTTATTATGTGGATGTGATTGTTTGCTTGTTCATGCTTAA
This sequence comes from Ascaphus truei, assembly GCF_040206685.1. Taxonomy (NCBI): domain Eukaryota; kingdom Metazoa; phylum Chordata; class Amphibia; order Anura; family Ascaphidae; genus Ascaphus; species Ascaphus truei. The sequence continues at coordinate 414,049,146 of NC_134486.1, forward strand.
TGTAATAAAAGCTTTGCGATTGGTGTTCGCTTGTACTTAATGTTATATTATGTTAGGTAATATGTTTTATGGTTACTTCAGAGATTGTTTTAATTTATTTTTTTGTCTTTTAATGGTTACATTCATTAATGTTGGAGTAATTCATTGTTTGGATTGGTTAGTGTTACTATTCATTTTGAGTTGGTTTAGGAATGAATTGGTTTGATTGGGTAATGGTTGAATTAATTAATTGTTGATGTTGTAATTGCTTCTAATGATTGTATTAGCTGGCTACTGTTTTTATTTAGTGAAGTGTGTTTTTTTGGAGTTTAGTTAGGTTTTATTATTGTGTGTCTTGTGTATTAATGCAGGGGGGCGCAAACTTTTTTCCCTGCGCCCCCCTGACGGCTGTCCCCTCGCTCCCGCGCCCCCCCCAACCCCAACTTACCCGCGCTCCGGCGTAATGACGTCACGTTGCCATAGCAACGTGACGTCACATGACCTCGCAGCGTCATTTTGACGCCGCGTTGCCATGGCGCCGCAGGGAGGAAGCCGCCGGAGTCACGGTAAGTTAGGTTTACAGAGGCCCTGCAGCTCCCCCGGCACTTAATTTAAGTGCCTTCGGGAAGCGCGCGGGGCCTCTGTAAACCCCGCGCCCCCTGTCGGCAGTGTCGCGCCCCCCCTGGGGGTCGCGCCCCACAGTTTGCGCACCGCTGTATTAATGTATTGTAATTAGGGTGCCCATTGAGTGCTATAGAGGCTTATCATGCCCATATTATTATACGGGTATGATGCACCACTATACTACTCAATGGGTACAGGGTGGGTATAGTCAGTCAGGGTGGGTGCTTAGGCCTCCCGGGTTTGTATGGGGGCAGGGTGGGTTAACCCCTTAATGACTTTAGCGGTTAGCAAAATATAATAAAGCATGGAAAGCTAAATAAATAAAAATACCAGCATCATATAAATCAAAAACTATATATTAATAGAATTTTAACCCAATGTAAACGCCAGTGAGTCAACATATTGGCATATCTCAAAACATATAATTTTGCAGCCCCTGTACACATTCCTGAGACATATGGAGATAACTGGGATGGAATAATAATATAAATAATAATAGCATGTCCTTGTATTGCGCTGCTTGTTTTACGTAGTGCTTTACAGAGACATTTTGCAGGCACAGGTCCCTGCCCTGTGGAGCTTACAATCTATTTTTTATTGTGCCTGAGGCACAGGGAGTTAACACCAGGAATTGAACCAGGTTCCCCTGCTTCAAACTCAGTGCCAATCAGTGTCTTTACTCACTGAGCTACCCCCTCTCCCTGGAATCAGGTTTACCCACCTCCAATACTGTATTCCTAACACTATTCCTTCAGCCACAGGATGAGACATGTACTGTCACGGCCCATTTAAACCTCCAACATCCCCGTAAACATTCAGGGATGTTTTCTGTTTCTACCGGACTTGGCCGCGCGTCAGCCGCACTTCCCGTTCAGCGCTAATGATGCTTAACATTGAAAGCGCCCGTGGCGCCGAAACCGGAGGAAAAAACGCTGCTTCTGCCCGCGTTTTTAAAAATCCTGCGGTGGCGGCCGCAGGAGACTAAAGGCGGCCGCCACTGTAGTCTGCTTCAGAGTACTCTGTCCTACCAAGTTAAATAAAAATTAGTTGAAAAAAGCATCAAACAGGGTTATTATTATTATTATTTTTGCAAACGTATTTGATTATAGCAACATTTTCCCTATTTGTGGTCTTTAGAAACTGGACTTTTTTTTATGGTGAAACCCTTAAACATTTATGGGAAACCCATTTCTTATCCATCCATTGGCTCTTTTCCCCAACCCCAAAACAAAAATAATCTACCTACACTATTTAGTCAGCAGGTACCAGTGCACACAGGTAATTGTAGGGGTCATCGAGAGATTTCTTCCCCCAGGAGAAAGACAGGGATGACGTTCACTGCAGCAATAAGATGGAAAGTATTTTTTCCTACCTACCAATTAGATTGTAAGCTCTTCGGAGCAGGGACTCCTTTTCCTAAATGTTACTTTTATGTCTGAAGCGCTTCTTCCCATTATGTGTTATTTTAATTTTTTTGTTATTTATACTGTATGATTGTCGCGTGTATTACTGCTGTGATGTGCTATGTACATTAATGGCGCTATATAAATAAAGACATACATACTGTACATACATACATATATATAAATATATATATATATATATATATATATATATATATTTTCTTGCACTCTTTTAGTTTCTCACAATTTATTAGGATTCTTCTGGTTTTTATTTCTGTTACTAACCTTTAACTGATACATCTAAATGTTAACCCTTAGGCGCCATATATACAGTATGTCATGCACCTCATGCTGTTGACTATATTATTGTTTTGTTTATTCTTGTCTCTACGCAATGGAAGAAATACAAAGGACACAGTATAAATTTGGCAGTGTAGGCACCTGCTGAAAGGGTTACCTTGAAGTGGTTGCAGGAACAACATGTTTTGTCCAAAAGATTGAACTAAATGACCCATACTTAAGGGAAGACAAAACATGCATCAAATAATTTGCTATATTGGATGTAATGAAAGGAGAACAGAATCATACCCTATAGCAATGTGCACTCAGGCTAATCTAATCTAATCTAATTGGACACATGTAAGAATGCTGGTTACATAGTTACATTGTTACATAGTTACATTGCAGATGAGGTTGAAAAAGACATGCGTCCATCAAGTTCAACCTATGCTAAATTTAGACGACAGATACGTTATCCTATATCCGCACTTACAGTATATTGATCCAGAGGAAGGCAAACATACAACCCCAGTGACAAATCATCCAATGATATCTCATAAGGGGTTAAATAAATTAATTCCTGACTCAAATAATGGCAATCAGATTAATCCCTGGATCAGCATCCTTCCCATGTTTACTTATTTGGTATATCCCTGTATACTTTTCCTTTCTAAAAAGATGTCCAACCTTTTTTTGAACAAATCTATTGTATCTGCCATCACAGTCTCCATGGGTAATGAATTCCACATTGTAACTGCCCTTACTGTAAAGAACCCTTTCCTTTGTTGCTGGTGAAATCTCCTTTCCTCAAACTTAAGGGATGCCCCTGAGTCCTTTGTACTGCCCGTGGGATGAATAGTTCTTCTGAAAGCTCCCTGTACTGTCCCAAAATAAATTTGTATATAGTTATCACATACCCATGACGCCTCTTTTCTAATGTAAATATATCTAATTTAGCTAGCTAGCCTCTCATAAGTTAGATTGTCCATCCCCTTTATTCATTTGGTGGCTCTTCTCTGCACTCTCCCTTGTTCCATAATGTATTTTCTAAGGAGTGGTGCCCAAAATTGTACTCAATATTCAAGGTGTGGTCTTACTAATGCTTTGTAAAGGGGCATAATTATGTTTACTTCCCTTCCACCCATTGCCCGTTTAATGCAAGATAAGATCTTTTTTGCCTTTGCAGCTACTGCACATGCTATGTTGAAAATACCTAACATTAAAATATGAACTAGTCTAATATGAAGGTAGCCTAATATGAGACATGAGAATTTACCAATGTCAGATACGAGATTTCCTTATATCTCTATTATATTGAGAGTGATGCAAAGTTATAATTTATTAAAGCATTTTGAGATCAGGTAATTCTCATACAGTATTTCATATTGGATAATTCTCATATTTGACATTAGGTAATTTTCATATTGGGTTAAATATATCGTTATCTTATTGAGACTGATTAAAAGTTACATTTTAAGTAAACATTTTTCTGATTATGATACTCTTACATTTCATATCAGGTACAGTAACTTTTAGTTCATGTTCATGTCTCACATTAGGCTAGCTTCATTAGACTAATTCATATCTTTATATTAGGTATTTTCAACATACTGTAGCATTCTAACCCCTTGCCAATTGGATAGTCTGAGTGTTCATTGCTAAAGGGTAGGCGTCTCTGTTCTCCATTGATTTCATGATGAACTTATCCCCTAAATGCAATAGCTGTCAATGAGTAGTTTAGCTATCCTTGAGCAGCACACCGCCAATTTTATAGCCATTTAATGTGGGACGTGCTTTGGGGTTTCTTTGCTTACTGTTGATTATTTGATTTCACTTTCCTAGCTGCACTCCAGTTGGGTATATATATATACAGTGGTCGACAATGGTCGACAAATCACCCAAAAATCTACTCGACGAACAAAAAAAATACTTGCCACCTAGTCGTCCCCCCCAACCCCGCCCCTTGTCCCGCTTTAAAAAAATAAAATAAATTGAAAAAATTCCTAGTAAGAACAACATTCGTTTTTGACATAAGTTTATTTATTGTATTACATTATACTACAATTAGTCCTTGTTACGTGTGTGTGTGTGTGTGTGTGTGTGTGTGTGTGTGTGTGTGTGTGTGTGTGTGTGTGTGTGTGTGTGTGTGTGTGTGTGTGTGTGTGTGTGTGTGTGTGTGTGTGTGTAAATGTCGGATCTAGAAAAAAAAGCCAGATGTGAATGACTAGTTTCCTGAACCCCTTAACCAGTGTCTGGATGCACCCGCTTCACAATAGCTAAAGCAGCAATCCCGCCTGAGATCTTACCTGATCCGCAGTCCCTCAATCCCGCAATGTTATACATTGGAGGGGAGGTGTTCCCTACTTGTCTTCTGGGTTAGGGGCGGATTCCGATGTCTTCCTTATGAAGCTTGAGAGTCAGATCTGGAAGAAAGCAGTATAGGTTATTTCATTGTAGGTATAGGGCAGTTAAGACATATAGGGTAAATAAGATTTCCAGGTCCAGAGTGTGAGGCAAACAGAGAGTGTGGGTGAGAGAGCGACACACACACACAGAGTGAGCGACACAGAGAGAGAGAGAGCGACACACACAGAGAGAGAGAGAGCGACACACAGAGAGAGAGAGAGCGACACACACCCACACACAGAGAGAGAGAGCGACACACAGAGAGAGAGAGAGTGACACACACACACAGAGACAGAGCGACACACACACAGAGAGAGAGACAGCGACACACACACAGAGATAGAGAGACATACACATAGAGAGAGAGAGAGCTAAACACACAGAGAGAGAGAGAGAGAGAGAGCGTGATACACAGAGAGAGAGAGAGTGACACACACACAGAGAGAGAGAGCGACACACACACAGAGAGAGCGACACCAAAAGAGAGAGCGACACACCAAGAGAGAGAGAGCGCGAAACACACAGAGAGAGAGAGAGCAGCACACACAGAGAGAGGGTGAGAGACAGAGAGTGAGAGTGTAACAGAGAAAAAGAAAGTGACAGAGAGAGAGAGGTTGACAGAGAGAGAGAGAGTCACTCAGTCAGTCCTCTCTCACACGCTCTCTCTCTCTCTCACACACTCTCTCTTTCTCACACACTCTCTCTCACACACACTCTCTCTCTCTCTCACACTGTCTCTTTCTCTCTCACACTGTCTCTCTCTCTCTCACACTGTCTCTCTCTCTCTCTCTCACACTGTCTCTCTCTCTCACACACTGTCTCTCTCTCTCTCACACACTGTCTCTCTCTCACACACTGTCTCTCTCTCACACACTGTCTCTCTCTCACACACTGTCTCTCTCACACACACACACTGTCTCTCTCTCACACACTGTCTCTCTCTCTCACACACTGTCTCTCTCTCTCTCACACACACTGTCTCTCTCTCTTGCTCTCACACTCTCTCTCTCTCTCTCTCTCTCTCTCACACACACTGTCTCTCTCTCACACACGGTCTCTCTCTCACACACTGTCTCTCTCTCACACACTGTTTCTCTCTCACACACTGTCTCTCTCTCTCACACACACTGTCTCTCTCTCACACACACTCTCTCTCTCACACACTGTCACACACACTGTCACACACACTGTCACACACACTGTCACACACACTGTCACACACACTGTCACACACACTGTCACACACACAGTCACACACACAACTGCGGGGCGGGCGGCAAAGGAACTGCGGGGCAGGCAGGAGGCAGAGGAACTGTGAGGTGGGCGTTCATGCGGGGGGGAGGACGGATGGACCGCGGGAGCCAGAGGAACTGCGGGGCGGAAGCCAGAGTAACTGCGAGGCGGGCGGGCATTCAGGTGGGGTACGGACCAAGGGAACCAGAGGAACTGCAGGGCGGGAGCCAGAGGAACTGCGGGGTGGACGGGAGCCAGAAGAACTGCGTGGCAGACGGGAGCCAGAGTAACTGCGGGGTGAGCGGGAGCCAGAGGAACTGCGGGGCGAGCGGGAGCCAGAGGAACTGCAGGGCAAGCGGGAGCCAGAGGAACTGCGGGGCAGACGGGAGCCAGAGGAACTGCGGGGCGAGCGGGAGCCAGAGGAACTGCGGGGGGGGAAGCAAAGGAACTGCGAGGTGGGCTTTCGGGTGGGGGGGGGGGGGAACGGACGGACTGCGGGAGCCAGAGGAACTGCGAGCCGGGCGTTTGGGCGGGGGATGGACAGCGGGAGCCAGAGGAACTGTGGGACAGGCGGGAGGCAGAGGAACTGCGGGGTGGCCGGGAAGCAGAGGAACTGCGAGGCGGCCGGGACGGGGACTGCGGGAGCCAGAGGGAGTGCGGGAGGCATGTGGAGTCAGAGGCAGTACTTACTTCCTCAAGCAAGATCTCCTTTTGAAAAGAAATGGGCGAGCGTGATGCGCGGGCTTGTATAGAGCCTGGCCGCGCGCCCACAAACAAATCCTGGGAGCGCGCCAAGTAAAGTAACCAATCAGGTAAGGAAACTGGGGGGTTTTTCAGCGCAAGCACAGCGTGTGCTTCATGGGCGGCCATGAGGAGGGCGCCACGGGGTCAAATCCAGTCACCCCAGGCCTGTGGGCGATTGGATTTGTCGAGACAGTATATATATATTTACACTGGCGACACACTTTATTCGAGCTCGGCTAGTCCCACGAATTCGGGTATACCCGGGTGTATTGAGGTTTGTGACTGTTTTCTGCCCGAGTGCATTGCGTTATTTTCCAGGCAGGGATTGAAGCATTTTATTCCCGCTGGCTGCAATACTGCACAGTATATATATATATACTGCATTACAATTCATGAATTTATGCCATCTGGTAGACACGCGAAGCATTGCAGCCTATTAAATCCTAATCATTATCATTTAACAGATCAGCCGCCCGTCAGCCAGGCATGAACCCAGGCTGGGAAGGCAAACGCAACAGGGCTTGTCAGAGGTGAGGAGCGGCGCATTCCAGGTATCTGCCAGGTACATACTGGGTATTTGCTCGAATAAAGAGTGTCGGTGCAGTATACACTACAGCAATGCCACCTGTGGCTACTTACCTGCCCTACTCCTGGCAGTAAGCCCTGGTAGAATCAGGCGGACAGTTGTCAACATATGGTTTCCCCCTCCTTGGTGCTGCACTTGAGTGACAGTGGGAGGCGGTTACATTAGGCCTTAGCATGTCCAATCTTTGGACAGACCTGGCGCCCTCCTCCTGGCTGTACTTAAGGGCAGTGCCGGACCAAATTTAGTAGTGCCTCTCCCATCTTGAGGCAGGGATCACACAGGATTGCCTGGAGCTTGGCCTACCCTGTTCCTCTTCCCCTTGGGGGAGAGTGAGTGATACTGTATACCCTTGGTCCTGCTAGAGGGCCAGGGAAGAGCGAGGAGAGCAGCAGGGGCCCTGACCTGTAGTGGTAGTCCAGGGTCCATCCTTCAGTTGACCATCCCAGAGACGGCATTGGGTAGGGACCTGCCATATTCCTGTACTATACAGACCAAGAGAATAAACCGTTCCTGTTGTTATACCTCCGCCTAGTGTGTGATCTTACTGGGTGGGGAGGTGATAGTTCTACTGTAGGAGAACAGCTTCACCTATCTGGAGCCTACAGCAGATGGAGGTGCTGCACTGCTAGAGAACCATGTGGGTAATATACCAGAGAAACCTGATCCTGTGTCCCCACTACCATCGGCAGACAGCTCAGCCCAGCTGTTACCAGCAGGTACCATGCACCAGTAATGGCCAAATCTCCCAGCGGGTGGGGGAAACACTGTTACAATACAATACTGCGGGATTGGGTGTTGTGCTTGCTTAGATTGTGTATGTCTAATTGTATATAGTTAGGAGGTCTGTGGCTCTTCCCCCATAGTTTAAATAGGGGTTGGGATGGATGAGCTTAATCAGCAGGTCCAAGTACACACAGGTAATTTGTAGTAGTCATTGAGAGATTTCTTCCCAATTCTAATGAATGTCAATATTAACCATTAGTGCCACAGAGCGCCTCCAGAAATTCACGACCTTTGCTCAGCTGTGAGCAAAAAAGTGGCAACATTCACGGAATCTCATAAGGGCCCCCAGAGAACTAACCCTTGTGACCTTCAGGGAACTTGCTCAGGGAAATGTACGAGATGTGTGCAGAGGTTTTGAAAACAGGAGGCAGTTTTTAAGGAAGCCGGGACCTTCAAAACATAAACAGCTTGGGATCAGAAAAACAGGTGTAACCTGTGTAGTTTTGGGGTTATAGTTCTTTCTCCTCCTGTGCAATAATCCCTGTTAAGGGCAGGTTTGCCAGGAGCAATCATGGTGCTTTTCCCCCACACACATGTGCTGTGTAGTATTCAGTGAAGATAGGGTCATCAGGATCTGTGTCCAATTACAGTGACACGGGGATGGCGCTTATTGGAGCTATTTAGTGCACAGCACTTCCTGAATTTAGCAGTGTGCCTCACCACCTATGAGTGAGGCTATTCTGTCCCAACAAACTGCCAGGGCTCTGGCAGGTTTTGTGGCCCTCCCTCAGGGGAGTGGTGTGGGAGACTAATCCCCATACTCCATCAAGGAGTAAGGGAAGAGCTAGACCTGCTTTCAGTGACCTTGCCTGAGAGTGTACGGTCAGGGACTTCCTTTGGGTTGGCAACCTATAATGAGCAGCTGAAGACTGGCTGCTATGATGGGCAGTCTGCTCCTGTTTGATGCAATAAAGTATGCTGTTGCCAAAGAACCCTTCTTGCCTGAGAGTGGAGTCATTCAGGGAGAAGATGCACATAGAGGTTCTCTTTCAGAGACTCCTCCCTACAACACTGGGGGTCTGGAAGAGATGGAGGCGCTGTACCAAAGTGAGTATGACTCAGCTATACCTGGAGAGCCAGTCCTGATGATATCCCGCATAACATCGCGGGAGACTCAGGAGTCCTGTAAGCCAGCAGGTGCACCACACGATCCACATGTAACATGGTTCAGTTTCCACAGGATAGGGCCTGGGTAGGGGAAACATCGTTATACAGGGATAAAAGGAAAACAAACAGACCTAACTTCTGCATGCAGCTCTAATTAACACAGCATACCCCCTGACTAATAACAACAAACAACACAAGTAAGGCACTTACTTTCGGCTAGGTTAGGGGTTTGCAAGTCCTCGTGCAGGGTTTCCCTTCACAGCAGCCTGCTCTCCATAGCAGCCCAGTGTGTGTCTGGATCAGAGAGAAATTGTCCCTGTGTGAGCTCTCGAGCAGTCCAAGGTGTCTCCCTGGGCTAGAGATCCCTTTGCAGTGTATCCTGCAGGCTTTTTCAAAGCCTAACGAGACAGCTGAGCAGGCTAGTTGGGACAGTCTGGTCTGAATTAACCTGCTCAGAGCTGGGCTCAAAGTCTTCACGCAAGTTTCCCTACCAATCTATTTTGACAGGGAAGGCACCCTGCTACAGGCCCCCAATCGGTTAGGCAGAGGGAGAAACACAGACGATCCCATTATTATATGTGTGTCATGTAGCTCCTCACTAATTCCTTCTCGGGCGGTCCCTGTCTGATGCAAACCGAGCAAATAATGGGCACTCAATGAAAAGGCCTGTATTTGTTTAAGCTTTGCTCCAAAATTACAGTGATACTGCACATTTACACTGACATCCACACATTATTGTGTCTTTTACCATTATTGTGCTTTTACTATTATTGTGTCTGTACCATTTATCTTTTGTACAGTGCAGGAGTCTGCACACTTTTCTTGTTGTGTGTATCTATTTTACTATGTAATCAGGGAAAGCTGGACAACTCCATCATGCTTACTCCCAGGAACTCTCAAGGCATCACTTCACGGTAAAACATGTTATAAACATGTAGTCATGCCTGGCTTGGCTACTAATCTACCCTACCTGACATGTTAATCCTGGTATCAGTGCAGACAATGTTAGGCCCAATCCAGGGGTTTTCCCCAGCAGAAGCAGCTTCCTTGAGTGACAGGGGGAGACGGGACAAGGCCTCTGTTCTGCCCAATCCTGGGCTCAGACCTTGGACCTTCCCCCATGGTACTTTAAGGGTTGTACTTCCTAAATTGAGTGAGAGTTGTGTCTCTCCCATGAGAAAGGCTGGTCTCACAGAAGAGGTGTGCAGGCCTCTTCCACCTTCTATCGCCTCTCCTTGGGGAGTGGGAGTGAGAACCATACCCCCTGCTCCACCAGGGAGTAGAGGAAGAGCTAAGACCGCCCTTGGTCCCCATGGCTGGGGGTGTGAGTCCAGGGACCATCCGAAGGCTGGAGAACAGGGTTCTATTATGCAATAATGGACTGTTTGCTGTTTTCCTGTATAAGAAGAATAAAGCTGTCCCTGTTACACAATATACTCCTGCCTGAGTGTACGAGTGTACATTCTATCAGGGGGAGTATGAGAGTTCTTCAGCACTCCTGGAGCCTGCGGCAGATGGAGGCGCTGACAGCAGATTGATAAAGAACCAGCTATCACCCTGTTGCAGGGTACATGCAACCACACACGCGGGTTCTCTTGATAAGGCTTCTTTATTGAGCCTTAAAAACATACAGCACACATAACAAAATAGCTTCTCTTCAGCAGACAAAAACAAAATAGCTTCTCTTTAGTATAGAAACCAAGGCAGCTTCTCTTCAGCATGCAGGACACAGACTGTTCATCACACATGTACTTTTGAAAAACAGACCTTATAGCAGTAATCTCTTCAGCATTTCAGTCCTGTCTCCTGACCAGCTAGCCTGCATGTGTGTACAGCCTGGGGGTTTTAAAACACCTTGATTATGCAGCTGGCGTCAGACTAATTAAGCAGCCCTTCTCAACTGAAACTTAACCTCGTCACTGCTGCACTGCAAGCCTAAACATAGGCTTGCCAGGTATATGGCTGGTGACGTTCATTCACCCTGTCACACACCCTTAAAGCCCGTCCTGTCTTCCCCAACAACATCGGCAGAACCTCAGAGCACATGTGAGCGATCAGGTACCATCACTACACACCTGATAGCGGGGAATCTCACAGAGGGAGGGGGAACACCGCTACAAACAAATAAATACATTCTTTTTCTCAAGACATGACCCTAATAAGGATACTGCGCCCGTAATGTGTTTTCTCCACTTTTAGCCTAAGTCTTGTCAAAGGACCAATCAGGAGAAAGGAGATTAGAGGGGTGGACACTTCAGGGTTAGCGTTACGTTATCTCCATTTAACGTGTCGATATCCGTAACGCGTATCCCCAAAGGAGCTTAGCGTTACGATGTACTCGCGTTCACCTGAAAAAATTGCGGACTGCTCACTTCTAACGGACGTTTACCTTACTCATATGCAAATTATATGGTAATGAGCCATTTACGTTACCGCGGAGATTTTCCGACCTCCGTTCACGTGAGCGCACGGTAATAACGCTACGATATTTAGCACCTTCCAAAAGCGGGCGTTGTCTACATCCGAACCCTGATATTTACTGAGTTCTTTCTGGGAACAGCCTACAAGCAATGTCATGAGTACAGAACTTAACCCTTTCAGTACAAAAACTTGTAAAACTCCACAGCGTCATTTGACGCCCGTCACCGTGGCAACGCGGCGTCAAATGACGCCGGCACAAACGTAAGGGGGGGGGGGGGTCGGGGGGCGTGAGCACTGGGGGAGAGCAGGCCGGGGGTGCATCACCAAATGTTTGCTCACCCCCCCTGGTCTTTCGTATCGGTCACTTAAGATAGATCTGCCAAGCTCAGCTAAACGGGGGCTCATAACGTCACGTTCCCTAAATAGGTTCCAGACGTTACGTTCCCTGAGGTTAATCCATAGCCACAAACAGAGTTTGAGGGTTTTTTCGGATCTGGCCCTTATTGTAATAACATTGTAATGATGCCCCATGATTTCTTCTTACAAAGAAGGAACACGGAGTGACACTCTGCCTGTGGGAATGGAGGCTCCATAAATGTCCTTATTATGAAGTAAATAATAAATAATTAAGAAATATATATATATTGTCAAAACCAGAGCTGGTCAACTCCAGTCCTCAAGGGCCACCAACAGGTGAGGTGTTAAGGATATCCCGGCTTCAGCAGAAGGAATGCCCCATCTGTGCTGAAGCAGGGATACCCTGAAAAACTGACCTGGTGGTGACCCTCGAAGACTGGCGTTGGTCCCCCCTGGTTTAAACCTCCCAAAGGATCAGGTAGCTAGAGACAAACTGAAGGCTTCTAAACCGGTTCAGAAATACTGGTGTCCATATTTTTCTTAAACAAGACATGAATAATGTCGCTTTAACCCTTTAAACGTAACACTTGGATCCATGCTCTTTGTTCACCAGGTCCGATTGCAAGTTTAACCCCTTGGTTCTGCGCTACCAGCCCTTCTGGAAGCCGAGGAGTTAACCTGTCTGTCTCTTACCCGCCTTCCTCTTGAAGAATTACTAAAGAATAGTTTGAGAACTAAGAAGGGCACCGCGGGCAGGCAATGAAAGGCTAATCAATGTGTTTGCTTAAAGAAAAACAATGATAATAATAAAAACCGTGCACTTCAGGGCTTTTGTCAGTGAAGAAACAAATGAAGTCCCTTCGCAGCAGCATCAGCAGCAATTATTTCCCGGCCAAATGAATCCCGATTCGCAGTGTATTTCCAGCATAATCCTTTGCTTGTTATTGAGCAGAGGTGGCCAACTCCAGTCTTCAAGGACCACCAACAGGTCAGGTTTTATGCATAGCCCTGCTTCAGCGCAGGTGGTTAGGTCGTTGACTGAGCCAATGATTGAGCCACCTGTCCTGAAGCAGGGATATCCTTAAATCCTGACCTGTCCGTGGCCACCCCTGTTATAAAGTTTTTCAGTGTCCCAGCATTCATGGGGTCTGATCATTAGAAATGTTTAAATGTTTCTTAATTCCCCTATATAAAAAGAACAAGGAGATTAACACCAGCTCAGAGCTGAGGGATTTTGTTGTGGCAAAGAGAAGGGAGACACAGCAGCAACAGATGGAAACGTTGATGCATCCCCATACAGTATAGTGCCAAGCCCCTAACTGCTCATTTAATCGATCTGCTTAATTGCTCACAAAGACTAAGGCCCCAGTGCCTCCGCTGCACGCACGCTCGCGAGGCTGGCGGCGCGTGCAGCTGATTCCCCGGTCTGCAGTGAGCTGCAGGAAGAGAGATGTTGGGGGGCGTGGCGGGGGAGTGACGGGGGCACGGCCATGACGTCACCAGGCAGGTTCAACCTCATTGGCTGAGCCGCCGGGGGGCGTGGCCTAGCGCTCTGTCGCGAGTCCTGCTCTCAATCCTATTGAGAGCAGGAGAAACTCTCGCCACAGCGCTGCGGTCCTCCCTCGCAGCGGGCCTGGCGCCATTGAGGGGAGGGCTCTCGTCCCTGCAGCGTCCGCCACAGCGGCCGCTGCAGTAGCATGCGGGGGCTCAGACTTAAGCAGGGGGATGGAGCACAGTTGATACAAAACATCTTTATACATTGACACAAGAGGACAGATCTGGATCTACGGTATGTTCACAGTTCATTCCACACCTGCACTGAGGTGATCTGCAAGGCGCAGTATGAGCACTGGGGGGGTGGCCTGTCATAGTATCTATCTATCTATCTGTCTGTCTGTCTGTCTGTCTGTCTGTCTGTCTGTCTGTCTGTCTGTCTGTCTATCTAATCTATTGTATCTATCATATCTATCGTATCTATCGTATCTATCGTATCGATCTAATGTATCTAATGTATCGTATCTATTTTATCTATCTATCTATGCCTGATAGGTCATGACAACCTTATTGCCATGCAATAAATACAGAGGTTACACCCTTCAATTACATGAAATCTATTGCAGGTCTTGCCCAGTACAGTATGGGGCTAAATGGCTCTACAGACAAAATGGAGATGATAGAATGTCCTGCCCGAACGGGTTCCCCTGAGGTCCTTGGGTTTCCCAGGCTGAAGCTCTCCTGTGTGTATAAGAATACAACCCAGTAATATTCCATTCTGTAACCCATTTTTACTGATGTTGCCTTTTAGCAATATGTCTTTCTTAGTGGAATCACATCCCCTTCGTGTTTACCTTGCAGTGCTCCCGAGATATTTGCTAATATATCCCAAGGTTTGAGTAGCTGCTTTATTATTTGTACTAATAATGTCTGTTGGCTCGAATGTAAGTTTTTTTTTTGTATCTGGAGAATGCAGAATAATGATTCCAGCCCAGGATGTCCATATTTTCCCCCTCCCCCCTATTATTCTTATTATAATGCAATGAAAGATATAAAGCGTTGACATTTTTGTTTCACCTACACTACAGTAATTTAGGCAGACGACAGGGTCTAATATTCTTTCCTATCGATACCAAATCCATTATATAAATAGCTATTTTCGCCATACTGAAAAAGTTGAAACAAATTGCCAGCCCGCAAGACCGTGATACTCTGTCCACGGACCACTGGCGGTTGGAGTTTGTTGGATAGCATGTAAAGCAGAAAAAAAGTAAGCGCTCGCACTGACCATGGGAACGTGTAAAATTATTAAAGAAAACGTGCAAACTATTGTAGTGAAATTAGGGTGAAAACAAATAACAAATACTGCAGCTCCAATATTTACAAGACTGTGTTCAGTCGACTTGGATTATTGAAAGTTGTAGGTAGAGCGCAATCGGTATGGAACAGAAAGGGGAACTCGAATCAGCAAGAGCTGTACCTTTGAGTGGACTCATGTTCTCAGTTATACTTACCTTGGTCTGGGTCTACAGGATTCATTAGCAGGTGCCTGGGGAGACGGAGCGGAGCAGAGTGCAGGGTACACATTGTATACACTATACACCAGACGTGATGTTAGTCGCTGGAGGTGAAGAGACATCGGAGCCTCGAGGTCTGGTCTACGGCGTCACTAACAGCTACCACCATTATATGTGGGGTGTTTTACCAAAATTATTGATGCAGCTTCCCATAGCTTTTCACTCTTATTAAACAGGGCAACAGGGTTTCAAGCAACAGTTTCCACGTTGGACAATAATGTAATAATGTATATATGTATAAGTGTATCTTTATTTTTATAGCGCCATCCAGGTACATACTGTACCACTGTATAGCAGTAATACACGTAAGTGCATCTGCAAGGGGCTAAGGTCAGTGTACGGTATGAGGTGTATAGTATCAGCCAGCGGAGATATCCATATGCTTCTTTAAGGAGGTGTGTTTTAAGAAAGGTCCTAAAGGTGGAGAGAGAGGGTGCTAGTCGACATTGAGGGGAAGGTTGCGCAGTGAGTGAGTGTCACGCTGTGCTGCCCGCAGACCAGACTAACCCCCAATACTGAGGTGGAGAGTGAGTAACCATGCACCCGCAGTAGTGAGAGCGTGCCCGGAGTGTGGATTTGGTAGCGTGGCCAAGGCCAAGGGTACAAGGAGCTTGTCATAGTACTTGCCAGATCCGGACATAGAGAAGGTACCGTAGTGAAGTCCTAAGCCAAGGGTCGAGGGAAGGAGAGATCCGAATTGTAGGTGTCTGTGAGCCGAGTTCGAGGGGTCCGAGAGGTAAGCGAGGTTGAACGGAAGCCGGGATCGTAGAGCCAGAGAGGGTATTAAGACATGCCGGTTCGGTAACAAGATCTAAAACGTAAGAGGGAGCTGGGCACAGTATCCAACAGCACAAGGCCAATGAAACTATGCAGAGCGAGGATGTGTTGGAGCCACAGGGGTAATAAAGCACGGAGAGCCAATCAGATGAGGGGGCAGGGCAGACGTGAGCCAAGGAGCCCTTAGTGATAGGGCAGGAGGTGATAGGCAGGTTTTCTGCAGGTGAGCGGCTGGGAGGCGTGAGCCTGAGACCTGGGGCGGCCGGTGGGCGGAGCTACACTGCCGGTGCAGTGCATAAATTAAGTTGTGTGACGCACACCCTGTAAACAGAGCGGGCGTGCGTCCAGTAGTAGCATTGGCGGCGTATGCGAGAGCCGCGGGGGAGCGGGGGGGCACTCCACGATGCAGGGCAGGAGCGGAGGAGACCGCAGCTACCCGGACAGGTAGGGAAGGGCAGCGCCGAGGGCGGCGTGTGCCCTGATTCCTGACAGTGAGAAAGGTTTAAGGTGGGAGAGGGCTTTAGATACAAAGGGGGTAGAGAGAAGACATCCTTGAGCAGAACGCAAGAGTCAGGATGGTGCATAGCGACAAATTAGGGCTGAGATATAAGGAGGGGCAGAAGTGTGTATAGGCTTAAATGTGAGGAGAAGAATCTTGGAAATGATACAGGATTTAATAGGAAGCCAGGAAGCCTGGAGATGGATTTCAGCAGGAGAGAAGCTGAGACAGATTTAGGAGAGAGTAAAGTGATTCTACTGTAGAAGGAGCATTTAGGATAGATTGTAGGGGAGATAGGTGAGAGGTGGAAGGCCGGACAGCAGAAGGTTATAATAGTCGAGACGGGAGAGAATGAGGGCCTGCGCTAGAGTTTTAGCAGTAGAGCGACAAAGGTAGTATTCATAATGAATAAAGGTCTATAAGTTTTGGAGTCTGTTTATCAAAGTTTCCCAGCTGTACAATTGCGGTGGGTGGGAAACTATTTTATAAAGGAAATACCTTCCCATTGAAATCAATAACATGGTATTCTTTGATACATCTGGTGTAGTATTATTGTTTCAGTTTAGCAGATGAGAGAATATGATAAATAACCATTTTAGGGGCACATGCATCAAATTTTGTTACAGATTCAAGCAAATATATTTACATTTTGGCCCTCACTGCAGAGCATGCTGAAACCCCCATTCATTTCAATGAACTTAATGCTTATTGTACAGCAGATTCCATATTAGACTGTAAGGGACCCATGGAAGTCAATAAGAGCTAATGCCAGAACGAGTACCTACACTTCATGCATGTGCCCCTTACAGTCTAATATGGCAGCTGCTATACAATAAACATTAAGTTCAAATGAAGAAAGAAGGAGCTCTGCAGTGAGGGCTTAACGTAAATATACTTGTTTGTATCTGTAACACTACCAGTATTATTTTACACGTTTCTTGTGGATAAGCAGGCAGTTCAAGACCAGTTGAAATGAATGATGAATTAGCAGTATTCCTAGCACCTCCCCCCCCCCCAACTATCTGCAATGAGATTATCACAGCTTGCTGCTGCCGGAGCTGTGTAACCGCAGTCACCCCAAAGCATTTGTGAGATTTGTATGATATTCCTGTACTTTCATCTCATGACAAGAACGATGCAAGCTTCTGTTTCTATCTCACGCTACCTTCTGAATCTGAAAACACTTGAGAGACAATAGGCTCCTGTTTTGTCTCTGGGTTACAATGTTACTTCGCGATCAGAGGAACAGACTTAATAGAAACAAAGCGTTCTCTTTGTTTCTGACGTATTAGAAGCCCAACCTTAGGTACAATACATTTTGTAGCAGAGACATATATATATTTTTTCTTTAAGAGAAAAGGAAAAGGAAAGAGGATAAGAGAATTAGATTAGAAAGTAGTATGAAAATAAAACAGGATAAGTGGATTTTCGGAAAGGCGGGGGGCGGGGGTGAGCAGATAAAGAGCAATAGAATTAGGTGTTTTGTTTCATTGACGAAACCCCTGCGTTTGCTTATTTATCGGCTTGCACCCAAGATAGCCTACCCCTTCTGATCACACTAGCATCAAAAGAGTTAATAAAGTGTATTCTCAAATGATACTAAATGGCAGTTTTACAGACAATCGCTCCTTGGTAAAGATACACATTAGTGGTTGTCATTGTATTGTTAGAATTATTGATTGATTGGATGTCTTAGCATTTAATGTAGATTAAAGTGCTTTGGAAAGGAGTATCACCTTCATGTGGGGCATTACGGGCGAGTTCTTTCATTTCCTGTGTTTATTTTTTAAGGTTATAGAGACTGTTCATTTAAAACAGTTGTACATTAAAATGGTTGAAAAACAGTAGCAATTCTTATTTTTTTAGAATATTAATATTATTGTATACAGTGGTGGCCAACATTGTGGAAACTTTTAGAAAACAGCTTTTTTCCAAATGTACTGTAATGCTAAAGTGATACTATGTAATTAGCGCAAATTAATGCTGTTGAACAAAATAAGAATTTAATAGGCAACTACAACACACATCACTGCGAAATGCTCAAAGAACTAGATTGGTCAGACATTGAGTCTAGGCGCAAAGTTCACCTTTCCTGTCTTGCCTTCAAAAACTTTCTGGGCAAGCTACCCATCTATCTGAACAAGCTCCTCACCCCTACCACATGCAGCACTTATCATCTGAGATCTGACTCCAAAAGACTGTTCGTGGTCCCAAGGCTCAACAAGGTATCCGGCCGTTCCTCCTTCTCTTACCGTGCACCCCAAAACTGGAACAATCTACCGGAGACTCTCACATCCACCACCAGTCTAAGTTCTTTCAAAACCAAAGCTGTCTCACATTAATCTGGTCTGTAACTGTTACATACGCCCAAAATATCTTATAGTATGTGTATAGTATAGATAATATAGTATCTTAACTGTGCATGCAATGTCTTGTATATAATGTATACCCTGTTCACTTACGTAACTGTATTTGTAACCATGTACTATTTATAATTCAACTCTATGCCCGGGACACACTTGAAAACGAGAGGTAACTCTCAATGTATTACTTCCTGGTAAAACATTTTATGAATAATAATAAATAAAT
This sequence comes from Ascaphus truei, assembly GCF_040206685.1. Lineage (NCBI taxonomy): Eukaryota > Metazoa > Chordata > Amphibia > Anura > Ascaphidae > Ascaphus > Ascaphus truei. Next base: position 414,068,004 of record NC_134486.1, read on the forward strand.
GTGGGATTTCGGGAGTGTAAGTTTCAAGGGGGATATTTGGAAGAAAAGGCATTCAGAACTTATGTAGGGGTTCGTGGGTCAAAGTTACCGGTAGTCCCATAATTCTACCCGATGTGCAGACACGGTCTGCGGGTACGCAAGTAGAATTACACCGGGGCTGCACAGTGTCCCCTAAAATCCTGGATTTCAGCCCCAAATATCCCCGTCCCATTTCCCCCACAATAGGATGTTGTGGGCGAACTACTGGGTCCGGAGAACAAGGGCACCCCGCTGGGGCACCTCTTGGACTGCCAGACCTAGTGGAGCCTGCCCAAGCAGGTGGCAATGGGTTGGCTGGGGGAAGCCGCTGCTCATAGGCGCGATTCTCATTGGCCAATTAATATTTTCCACTCGCCTGTCTTTTCGAGCCGGCTTGGCCCGCCCCCACCTCTGACGTAGACCGGCAGATGAGCCCCCATTCTGATTGGCTTGTCACGTCAGGATCTGTCCTCTGATTGGTAGCCAGTCCCTTCTCCATGTTAGACATAGAACACAGTGTGTAAGCGGACTGGCCGATCAGAGAACAAGACGATTTCAGGCTTAGGTCGGTGAAGCGCTGGTGGGCCTTTCAAAGTTGCTCTGTTGCGAATAGTAGAGCTACTGGCTTCATTTATACCCAGAGAAGCCTGCCTAGCTGAGACTAAGTCCTGCACTTTGCACCCAAGTTCCAGGATTTGCTTTGCTCGCGGTTTCTAGCCAGGTATCTTACTGGATGAAGGTGCTGTGAAGGTTTTGGACCAGGAGTGGACAGGGTAACTTCTGAAGAAGGCACCCTTCACCTAGTTAGGCCAGTGTCTCCCCCAGAGCCCCAGTTGTGTGTATTCTACTGTATTTTGTATTCCATTGTGTGCCTGCAGGTCTGACCCGAATAAACCTCATTTTATCCCACTACCTTGTTCTGCCCAGTGAATTGATCCCAGAAGATATAAAAGTGTTCAAAGTACTGGTCTACCCTGACAGTTTCCTTAATAAACAAATGATTTGGATGGTTTTACAATAATTTTATCAAATCATTTGGTGATACGAATGTTTGTCAATCATTAAATTAACAGGTAAGTAGTTTATGTTTGTGCCTCTGTGTGTAACGCCAGTAAAATGCCATCATTAATCAGACAGACAAAAAAATCATGAACTCATACTCATTTTTCCCAGGATAGAAATAAGTAAAATGTTTAACGAATCCTTTTTAAAGAAGCCAATTACACTCAAAAGAAGTTTCATTTGGTTTTGTTTTTTGGAATAGGTCTTAACCCTTTGCATGAAAAGTGAGAGAAAAATATTCATAGAAAAAAGTAGGAACACAAGGAATCACGAAATGAAATCACAGCAAAATAAACCTTAATACACATTTCAATAAATATTAGGCACTATTTGGAAAGAACTCCTCCATGATTAGACTCAATTCTAGTGATAGATTATAGTCAGCCAACTGAGACAGACTGTGTTGCTGCTGGATCATTCTCAGCAGTTACATTACTGCTGCAACCTGACATTGCTATTACTAAGAGTTAGCCATTGTTTTGCACTTTTATTGGATAGGAGCCTACTTTGTTAGGTTATATGTCCTTGAAACATGTCCAGCCGTATTACTGAGCGAGTCAAAGCATCTCTCCATGTCAATTAAGGAAGCTTTTTGCAGCTGTCAACTTTATTAGTGCCGAGGAAAATGTAATCCAAATGTTAGTTTCTTGCAGTCCGAGTTTCCTTTGTAGCGACGAAGCCTTAATATGCAACACTGCATCATCCATTGTGAAGAACTATCATTCACACCTGCGTCTATGCTGTCTGCTATACATCAGTGCTGTGAGGGGAAGTGCAAGAGGTGAAAAAAGATTTGGGTAGTATGAAGCTGTAAAACAAAGAAAGCTGAACAACCACCAAACCCCGTATGGTACCGTGAGCTGTTTTGTCCAAGTTACTGCTGCGGCCAGCTTAATTCTAACATTTACCCGTAATTTTCCGGGGCTTTTTTCGGCTGGCGCCGAACTTGGCCACGCGCCAGCCGCATCTTCCCTTCCTCCCTTCCTCTGGTCGCCACCCCCTGGCTGCTCCGCCTCTGCTTCCGCTGATCCCCCACACATACAGCGTGATCCCCAGTACCCAACGCGTTATGGATGCCTTCGGGATGCCGGCGGAACCGTGGCACGCATGACCGGCTCACCAACAGAGGCACCAGTGACGCGCGGCCGCGCGGCACGCATCGGTAAAAAAACACGCCTGCACGCGGTTTTAAATTACCCGCGGTGGCGGCCGCTTTAGACTCAGGGCGGCCGCCACTGTAATGCTATTGAAGATAATGATGATGTTACATGCAAAGCCAGTTGAGGGGTTTAGTACAGTACATTTGTCCAGAAAAGTTTTATAGCTAAAAAACACTCAAGACTTTGCTTCAATTGTCCCAAAAAATGTATTCCAAAGAAACATCAGTAATTGAACCAAGGATGCTGCTGATAGTGGGGTAATATAAAGGCATGTCCTTTGCACTTTTAGGTAACATATTTGGGTAATCGATTGATTCACTTATTTGATTTGGAAGGAATAGGACTAATTATTAGTGCTTTATGATAATATGTCTACATGTTTATATTCACTTGCCTATATTCACATTTATCTATTTATGTATTTATATATTTATTTATCAATGTGTTTATGGCATCCTATTGGGTTTGTTCATCAGAGCTACACTGGGTAGCACCTAAATATATTATTATTATTATTATTATTATTATTATCATTATTATTATATGTGTCACTTTTAGGGTTAAATTATACCATGCAGTATATGTTTTGCATTGTATGTATTTTGTGCTTGCGCTGAGGGAGCAGCACTGATGTCTGTGAACCTATCAACAGTTCCAGATCCATGTATGCTCCTTCCCCCTTCCTTCTTTCCCTCCCCTTTCGTAAGTATTCAGCTGCCTAGATTGGCTGAAGAGGGTATATTAGACGCAAGCACAGCCTCATACATGACCCCTGATGAAGTACGTTGTTACAAAATGCGTTGAGGTCACGTGAGGCTGTTCCAGTGCACACACCCATTGGCTGAGGCAGGGACCAGGAAGCTTGAGCGTGGATTACACACTCCCCAGTGAGGATGCAGTCCGGACGTTAACACCAGCATCATCCTCGGTGTCCCGCTTGCCCAGCTTCACGGTCAGTTCTGTCCTCCCTCATTGTGGTTTTATGTTTTCTGTATTTTTTGGTATTTGTTTGTAACGGTCAGACCCCCACCCAATCTCATATTGGCCCCTGTGGGTGTAATCTGCACCCAATTACATGTATGTGTGTTGTGGTGCACCTGCTGGCAACAGTCTCCCGCTGGTTGGTAATGGGGAATATCACCATGACAGGCGTCTGAGGTAGTGTTCTGAGTCCTACTCACATTTGGTACAGTGCCTCCACCCCATCAGGATCCCTACGGCAGCAGGGGGAAGTATCTGATGGGGAACTCTATGGTGCACCTTCCTGGGGAATAACTCCAGACTCACTCAGGAAGGATCTCTTGAACCAGGGCATCTTTAATAGCATGTTACGTGGCAGACTGCCCATCATAGCGGTCGTCACTTTGCCGCTCATTTTGTCTAGGTACTCCATGCTGAAGGTTCCTCCTTTCTTAATTGAGTTGCTCTCCACCTCTCCCTTAAGGGAGACCACCAGCTGTGCCAGGTCCCTGGACACAGTGTGTAATCAGCTTGCACTTGACTCTCTGGCAGACAGACTTGAACTGCTGCAGACACTTCACTTAGGAACTTAAGACATCCCCGACAGACAGACTAACTTTAGGCAGTACTGGGTAATATATATACTCCAGAAAGACCCACCTCTGTGTCACAAACAGTGGACACAAAACATGTTGTCACTTCCTTTGTTACATATGACACTTCACCAGGGTTTGAGGGCAAACCTCCATGATAGTTACTGGCAACCCTGCCTTCTTACCAGGATTACTGCCAGCATGAGAGAGATCTGTACACCAATTTTACACATGGCTACATGTTTATCATTGTTGTTGTTCATTTATATCTTCTAGGCAGTTAGTTGTCATTTAAAGTTGTGCACATTTTTTGTTTTGTGTGTGCAGTGACATAGGCAGTCACTGCATGAAGTTAGTTTATGTTATACACCAGTGTTATTTGTTTATTTTAGCTCCAGATGGTCACACATGTGACTTTCACTGATACTATATTATATTACATGCTGGTTATTTTATACCTGTTAGGTCCATGGGACCTGGATTAAATGACACATTTTTTGGCAAATGCTTGTTTTGAATTTATTGTTATTTGTTCTATTTATGTTTATTGTTTTGACTAAATTGTTATGTATTTGTAGGGCTTGTTTTTTATTACATTTTAGGAGTGTTACGGGTTTAATTTATTTAATTGTTTTGTTGGTTAGCTGTTTAATATATTGTATTGTTCTGTTGTTATCAGTTTCATTTCTTATATTGTTCTGTTGGTTAGGTGTTTATTCAATTGTATTATGTTTTGGGATAACATATATAGTTTCATAGCATTTACATAGTAGATGAGGTTGAAAAAGGACGTAGGTCCATCAAGTTCAACCTATGCTAAATTTAGACAACAGATACTTTATCCGATATCTATACTTACTTATTGATCCAGAGGAAGGCAAAAAAATCCCCATTAAGGGGAAAAATTAATTCCTTCCTGGCTCCAAGAATTGGCAATCGTATTAATCTCTGGATCAACATCCTTCCCATGTATACTTATTTGGTATATCCCTGTATACCTTCCCCATCTAAAAAGATGTCCAACCTTTTTTTGAACAAATCTATTGTATCTGCCATCACAGTCTCCATGGGTAATGAATTCCACATTTTAACTGCCCTTACTGTAAAGAACCCTTTCCTTTGTTGCTGGTGAAATTTCCTTTCCTCCAACCTTAAGGGATGGCCCCGAGTCCTTTGTACTGCCCGTGGGATGAATAGTTCATTTGAAAGCTCCTTGTATTGTCCCTGAATATATTTTTATATAGTTATCATATCCCCTCTTAGACGCCTCTTTTCTAATGTAAATAAATCTAATTTAGCTAGCCTCTCCTCATAAGTTAGAATGTCCATCCCCTTTATTAATTTGGTGGCTCTTCTCTGCACTCTCTCTAGTTCCATAATTTCTTTTCTTAGGATTGGTGCCCAAAATTGTACTCCATATTCAAGGTGTGGTCTTACTAATGCTTTGTAAAGGGGCATAATTATGTTTACTTCCCTTCCATCCATTGCCCGTTTGATGCAAGATAAGATCTCGTTTGCCTTTGCAGCTACTGCATGACATTGGGCACTATTGCTAAGCCTGCTGTTTACAAGAACTCCTAAATCCTTCTCCATCAAGGATTCCCCCAATATATCTCCATTTCATGTGTAAGTCGCCTTTTTATTCTTGCATCCCAAATGCATAACCTTACATTTCTCTGTATTAAACCTCATCTGCCATTTACCTGCCCACGTTTCCAGTCTCTCCAAGTACTTCTGAAGAGAAATTACATCCTGCTCTGATTCTATTACCTTACACAATTTAGTATCATCAGCAAAGATGGAGATTTTGCTCTCGATCCCAACCTCAAGGTCATTAATAAACCAGTTAAAAAGCAGGGGTCCCAGTACCGCTCCCTGAGGTACTCCACTCGCAACTTTAGCCCAACCTGAAAAAGTTCCATTTATGACAACCCTCTGTTGTCTGTCCTTTAACCAGTTTTCAATCAAGGTGCATATATTATTACGGAGTCCAATTTTCTTTATTTTGTACACCAGCCTCTTGTGTGAAACCGTATCAAAAGCCTTTGCAAAATCTAAGTAGACCACATTAACTGCATTACCCTGGTCTAAATTCCTACTTACCTCCTCAAAGAAACAAATAAGGTTAGTTTGGCAAGATCTATCCTTCATAAATCCATGCTGACTATTACTAATAATTTTGTTTTCCATTAGATATTCCTGAATATTATCCCATATTAAACCTTCAAGTAGTTTCCCTACTATTTAAGTCAGGCTCACAGGTCTGTAATTTCCCGGTTGTGATCTAGCTCCCTTTTTAAATATAGGCACCACATCTGCTTTACGCCAATCTTGTGGTACTGAGCCTGTGGAAATGGAGTCCTTGAATATTAAATATAATGGTTTTGCTATTACTGAGCTTAACTCCTTGAGAACTCTTGGATGAATGCCATCGGGGCCAGGTGCCTTATTTACTTAAATTTTTTCAAGTCGCTTATGAACTTCTTGCTCAGTTAACCAATTGTTCATTAATATGGAGGTTGTGGCTTCCTCCTGCGGCACTACTATTGAACTTGATTCTGCCCCGGTAAACACAGAGGCAAAGAATTTGTTTAATACCTCAGCTTTTTCCTTATCTCCAATAATCTGCCTACACATCTCACACTGAAAGGGTCCTACACTGGCGACACACTTTATTCGAGCTCGGCTAGTCCCACGAATTCCGGTATACCCGGGTGTATTGAGGTTTGTGACTATTTTCTGCCCGAGTGCATTGAGTTATTTTCCGGCAGGGATTGAAGCATTTTATTCCCGCTGGCTGCAATACTGCACAGTATATATATATATATATATATACTGCATTACAATTCATGAATTTATGCCATCTGGTAGACACGCGAAGCATTGCAGCCTATTAAATCCTAATCATTATCATTTAACAGATCAGCCGCCCATCAGCCAGGCATGAACCCAGGCTGGGAAGGCAAATGCAACGGGGCTTGTCAGAGGTGAGGAGCGGCGCATTCCAGGTATCTGCCAGGTACATACCGGGTATTTGCTCGAATAAAGTGTGTCGGTGCAGTATATTTTCTTTTCTCATTTTTTTGTTATTAAGGTACTTAAATGACTTTTTAGGGTTGACCTTACTTTCTATTGCAATCCTTTTTTCATTATCCATTTTTGCTAATTTGATTGCCCTTTTGCAATTTTTGTTACATTCCTTATAATTCTGATATGATATCTCCGTCCCTTCTGACTTAATGAATCTAAATGCCTTCCTCTTCTTGTCCATTTCCTCCCCTACCTGTTTATTTAGCCACATTGGTTTTGACGTATTTCTTTTATACTTATTACCCAAGGGTATACACTGATAAGTGTGCTTTTCTAACAATGTTTTAAAGACTGCCCATTTATCTTCTACATTTTTCCCTGCAAAAACATCATCCCATTGTATTACTACTAGATTAGACCTCAGTTTATTAAAATCTGCCTTTCTAAAGTTTAAAGTCTTTGTTGAACCCAAGTAATCTGTTTTTCAATCATTTATTTCAAATGAGACCATGTTATTGTAGCCCTGGTAAGATTTTGGGGCTATATATCTTTCTTCTACTGGTGTAAGTCCTGCTAATGGCAGGCCGCCAGTAGTTATCATGGGTTTCCCCCGCTTCAAGCCCTGCCTTGATTGGTGGAGGTCGGCCCCCTGACTCTGTGTGGAGGGCATGAGAAACAGGGGAGGGGCCTGCTGACATCATGAGGGGTGGGGCTGTCTACATTTAGTTGCCAGTTCCTGTCTAGGACAGAGAATTAGTGTTGGAGTGTCTGACTGGACAGTCAGAGCAAGTTAGTTAGCTAGGTTCCTGAGCAGTAGGGCCTAGTTAGCTGGAGGTGGACCAATGCCCCTCACCCTGCCTAGGGGGTGAGGGAAGAGCTAGCCCCACCCTGAGTGTCTGTACCTTGGGGTGGAGGCAGGGAGCAGTGTGAGCCCCAGAAAGCCCATCCTGAAGGGGTACATTCTGGAGGAGAAGGAGGAGGAGGAAAATACCCTGTGTATGCTGTTGCTACTACTGCTGTGAGCTGTTGTACAATAAAGAGACTTGCTGCTTTTACAAGAGACTGAGACTGAAATCTCTCGCCCTGAGACCAGGGCTCTCTGGGAGGATTTCACCCTACCCCTATAGGGATTCATTGAGGGGCAATCCGTCCCTAGAATATAGGTGGCACCTCTCAGAAAAGGAGTCCCAGTGCTCTAAAAACCCAAACCCCTCCTTCCTGCAACACTTTCTTAGCCATGCATTAACCTCCCTGATGGCACTGGTAGTATTTCAGAAAATACTACCTTGGAGGTCCTTGCCTTAAGCTTTTGGCCTAGATCCCTGTAAACATTTTTTAGGACCCTCCATCTTTCTCTAACTTTGTCATTGGTGCCAATGTGTACCAAGACCGCCGGGTCAATCCCAGCCCCCCCCCCCCCCCCAAAACATGATTTTGATTATTTTGCTGTTTGGTGTTAGATTAATTTTATTGATGTGTAGTTGAGGCTTTTTAGTTCTTTTATTCTTGTGGTGTTTAGGTGCTTGTGTATTTCTTTGATTTTTGTGTATTTTTGGGCTTGTTGATTTTTTTTATAGGCTGCCCATTGAGTGCTATAGGGGCTTATCATGCCCATATTATATGGGTATGATGTACCACTTTGCTAATCAATTGGTACAGGGGTATAGTGTCCCCGGAGTGGGTGTTAGGCCTCCCATGTGGGTAGAGGGGGAGGGTGGGTTAACCCCTTAATTTCTATAGCAGTTATTAACCACTAGGTGATTAAGAGGTTAGGGGCGATTAGATTGTATTTTTTCATGTACTCTTGCTGGCAACGGAGGACATTGACATGGAGTATGGTGACAAGGACGACTTTCATGACGGCAGCGGTAAGTAGAAAGTTTTATTTACTTTATTTATGCTGGCTGGCTAATGTTTGATTTTATAATGGGCAAATTAGCTATTATCCATATCTGGATAATAGTTATTTTGCCCATTAATGTACTGCATGTGTTGGGGGTTGTTGGGGGGTGAGGAAGTGGGTAGTAGTGTTGTTGTATTTTTGAATGTTTATTGTGGGTAGCGGGGGTGGGTGAAGGTGGCATTTGGCCCTTGGTGGGTGTTAATACCAACAGGTGGGTAGTGAGGGGGGTTAACCCCTTCATTACCATAGCGGTATTAACCACTATTTTGACCAGGTTTTGAAGGGGTTAACTCCTCCCACAACCCCCCCGCAAGGCCTAACCACCCACCAAGGGCCAAATACCACCTTCAACCACCCCCGCTACCCACAATAAACATGGCACTGGTAGTTAACCCATTCATTGCTTTAGCGCTTAGCCGCTAAGGTAATGAAGGTGCCTGCAAATGCATTTTTTATACATTGGATTGATGCCAGGGTTCTCTGGTGCTGGTATTAATGTGTATCAGCTCCGGAGACCCCTGGCATTAATCCGATGCAAGAAAAATGCTTCTTTTTTCAAAGCTCTTCTCTCGCCGCCTTCTCACCAGCTTCACGCCAGCTTTTTCTGGCAAGAAGAATTTGGGATAAGATCGCAATTCTAAAGCCCCGATGAGACTATCGAGGCTACTAGAATTACGCGATTTTCCAAAAATTGCGATTTGGGGCTCATCGCTACACACCTCACGCCGTGTTTGGGCGAGAGCCAAAATAGGCGATTAAACTCTTTCGCCGTTCTAATGATGCTTTCTGAATAGCTACGGGATTTGTTTGTGCGATGAGTACGCAAAAGCCTCGATAAGTGGGTTATCGAGGCAACTAGAATAGGCCGCTTTGTATTCGATGGTGTTCTACAGTGCAAGTCTTCGCAATCACTCATTCATTACTAAAATAAATAGAGACACAACATCCTACAATCTATTATTCTAAAGTGTCTAATGACAGGGCCTAAAATCCATCATATTGGCCATTGTCACCTCCCCCACATTCTTCTCTAGCAGGAATTCTGGGAATGATGCTTCCCATACACTGGTGTGCTTCTGAGCACTATTAATCTTTTCATGTAGAATTAAGAAAATATTACATCAAGTCCGCATTCGAGCCCCATCAGGATTACACACCATTGTTATAAAGGGTACGTTGAGTCATTATTTCAAAGTGTAAAGTGACTTTGACGAATCTCCATAGGCACACTTTGTGCTGACGGCTATCTCAATGCGGACACTTACAGAAAGCCTGAATCTAGCCTCACGTTCTGCTGTGGAAGAAGATACTTTGTAATTATGCAAGAGGTACTAATGACAAGATCTGATTTCTTTTTGTTAATAAGGGATTTATTTTCTTAATGAGCTGAGGCAGAATACAGTACGACTCATTTTACAGTTCTTTTAAACAGGAAAATAACTACTGTTAAAGCAGATGGGCAAGATTTTTTTTATTCATTGTGTTAAAAAATGAAGATATCAATATGCTGTATTCTTCAAGGTACGTCGTTTGGGTGGAGGAGTTGTGCAGTATATCATGAATATCTTGCATCATAAAACGAATCTGGATGCTTAGGTATGTGCTCATTGCAACAATATTAATTTCTTATGGGTTTCCAACAATTTGTTAAGCAGTGGGATATAACGATGTGATAAATTACTGTACAATCACACTGTCCCATTACTAAGAGAATCTCATATAACCAAGCAGAGCAACAAATCCTCTCGAAAGCTAATTAACCATCAGTCATCCCCAAAACATAGTCACTACATCATGGACTCTGGCAACTCAATGGGTCCGATGACGTTGGGGTTATGTCATACCTGCGGGGTACTCCTTTTCCTGGTGACATCGTGTCCGCACCCTCCAGCACTTAAATGTTGTTCAAGCTCGTGCTGCTTTACAATTCTGCTCCCATCGCGTATGTCTAAGGCTGGGCCCATGGTACCGCAGACCGAGCGAACAAACTTCGTTAAGGCAGTGTTCGTGTCCATGTGGCGTGCGGGCGCATGCGCGCGGAAGCGGGAGGGGCTGCGTAAGAAATCAGTTCAAACCAATTGGTGTGACATGCCGGTTACTTGAGCGGTTCGCCCAGCTCCATGACGCCCGTATGAATGCACCCCATGGCCCATCCGCCATGGCCAGGGAAAGCACCCACTTTCCTCCGAGCCTCCGCACGCCTCCGCGCAGGGGGAAAGCACCATGGCCCCAGTCTAAGAGTGTATTTGATGGAGAAAGACAGCAGATAAACATCAACCATCTTGCCTGCCCATTGTACTTACAGATATAGCAGGCTTCCTTGTTCCCTTTGTGGTGGGATACGATGGAATATGTTGTGATATTCTGCACTAACACGGCCATTGAGCCATACGGAAACTTCTTAATATTCTGTGTTATAACAGGATAGGTCATCTTATCGGTGGGAACAGTGAAGCCGAATACACCTTCTACTTCTTGTAAATGTGTTGATTGCAAGGTTTCCATACAGTATGTCTGTCCCAAGAATGTTTGTATTCCTTTATTGAATCTCCCTCAGCCACTTTGAAGTAGGTTTTATTCATGGTACTGTGGACTCTGTTGTGCTGTAATTCCTGTGAATTATGTTTCTTATTTAGTGCTACATTTATTTAGTGGTAGCAAGTATCCCCACAGTTAATTTTGAAAACATCCTCGAACTTCATACTATTTAGCTCTTTAAATGTCCCAAATGTATTAGAAATCACAGATTTGGAAAGGTACGTAAGTAAGTACGTTTTAGGACTTTTTCTGCTCCAATTTGTGCCACATATATCCTCTCTGATTCTTCATACAGAAGAACGTTATCGTTAAATCGAAGCATGGCCTTGCTGTTACTTGTAGTGTGGTACAGACAATGTTGACAATGTATACAACACATTGGCATTAATACATTGGAAGCAAAATAGTATTGTCTGTATTTTACTAGAATTACATTCCTACGCAGGCGTGGGACCCCTGCCTGCGTGGGACCCCTGCCGTCTTATCCTACGTACATAAATACACCATCGGTGTTGTTGGTCTTATATTTTAACATAAACTAATAGCTATTTTTATTATAAATAATTGCTAACATTACATTTTAAAAAACATACAGCATAAAAAATATGGCAGAATTAAATTGACCATGTCTTCAAGAGTAAAATATTATTCATTACCCAACGTTCCTCCGGAAGCCCTCTGTAATCTGCCATGGAAGCGTGGAATAACACGAAGGCTGAGAACCACTAATCCACGTAATGTGTCCCACGCATGGGACTTTCATACCGCACGTGAAGAACTGTGACTGGTTTAATCAGTTGTCGTAGAAACGATGAATCTAGTCCCGCAGCTAAGTTTAATTCTCCTTGATTCTAGAAGCCCCATTAAGGGATGCTCTAATTAACATTTATACAAGATACACACACATTCTACAACAGTATATACCGTCGAAAACATACAATCCACGCCCATCTTATTGTTGCCTTGCCGATGACCAAACATAACGATGGCTGTTCTTTATCTTCCAGGTATGTATTTTCACAAGCCTAACTTTGACTTGTGCCATTAGTTACAGGTCCTTCCAGCACCAATTGGGTTAACCAGTGGCTGAACTCTAGATGGCCACAGCAGAGTCTATTATCAAACATGTTTCAGCTCTGATTCCTTCTTCATTTTAAGCTCCAAGCTACAGATTATTGTGTAATTAACTGGGAGTTGACATTTTTCTAATTGGGCACAACTCCACTGAGAATTTGGAGAGCAGGAAGAGCGGGGAGGAAACGGTTTAAGGGGGGGTGGGGGAATCCTGAAAATGCCTAACCATGTAGAAAGATTATACCTAATAGTCCCAGTGGGACTTCCCATCTAAACATTTTGTGAAATGATCAGCACACTGGTACACCCATTAATTTACAAATTGCATATCACACAGGTGGTCGGTTGTCAATAACCATTAACTCAACTCAGTAAAAGGCAATCAGTAAGGCATTCAATGCATATAGTATAGACTTATAAGAGAACCACATGTGTACTGTGTGTCTGAGCACTTAACTGTTTACAGGAATAAAAAGATTCCGTTCCTGATATACTGCAAGCTTTCTTAGCAACTTATTATCGTTTATTTGTAAACCGCCAACTTATTCCACAGCGCGGTACAATGCGGGTATGGAATGATATATATATATTACATAAACAGAATGACATACCAAGTAAGGACAAACAAGGCAAACAGATACATAGAGGTAATGAGGGCCCTGTTATTGAGAGCGTACAGTATAGAGGGAATAAGGGGCAATGTTGGAACACATTGTGAAGCTTATAGGAATTTTCAACATTGGTTTCTAATGCATTGTGTCTTTTGCTATCAGCAAAGCATTATAGCAAGCTCGTGATTAATTGCCATGTAATTTTGATTCTCTTTAACTTTAGTTTTTTTAAGATATTTTTTTTCTTGTGGCCATGGAAAATGGAAATCTGTCTGTCTGTCTGTCTGTCTGTTTATCTGTCTGTCTGTATGTTTGTCTGTCTGTATGTTTGTCTGTCTGTCTGTATGTTTATCTGTCTGTCTGTTTATCTGTCTGTCTGTATGTTTATCTGTCTATCTGTCTGTCTGTATGTTTGTCTGTCTGTCTGTATGTTTATCTGTCTGTCTGTTTATCTGTCTGTCTGTATGTTTATCTGTCTGTCTGTATGTTTATCTGTCTGTCTGTATGTTTGTCTGTCTGTATGTTTATCTGTCTGTCTGTATGTTTATCTGTCTGTCTGTATGTTTATCTGTCTGTCTGTATGTTTATCTGTCTGTCTGTATGTTTATCTGTCTGTCTGTATGTTTATCTGTCTGTCTGCATGTTTATCTGTCTGTCTGTCTATATCTCCAAAGTCCTAGACTTCCTCTTTACTGCCCGGGGACTTGTTTTCCGAAGTCTCTGACCTCTTCTGCCTAATGTATGATGCTTGGGAGGTCCAAACGCTCATTTACAAGTTACTGAAAATATATGAACAACTCTCACAGTGGTCCAGTTAAAGATATCACTATCTACAACATGTTTCCAGTTAAAGGTGTCACTATCTACAACAAGTTTCCAGTTAAAGGTATCACTATCTACAACGAGATTCCAATTAAAGGTATCACTATCTACAACGAGTTTCCAATTAAAGGTATTACTATCTACAACGAGTGGTATTTGATAAACAAAGTACACATGCACACTGATAATGAAACATGACCATTGTGTGACTGACCAAATAGCTTCTCTAGCTGTGAGCAGTACTGGTGAATAGGTGGACCATGGGCCAAATACAGACCACCAGTGGCTTTTAAATGGCCTGCAAAGTCTATTTAGATTTAGTTCCATTGCGGTCTCTCTCTCTTAGCACAAAATCTGCACCATTGCACTTCACTCTTCCCAAGAGCGGTTGCCATGTCCTGAAATTGCATGCAGCCCTGCGCTGCCACTGTGTACCACGTGATCGCCCTCGCCTGTCATTGATCGACCATTGTATGCAAGGAGGATGTCCATTCTCTATATCCATTGTGACAGGGTCATTGACTCTGTATATGTTAGTAGAAGATGGCAGTATGCATGCTTTCCAGTAGACGAGGGGTTAACCCAGCTTGTTAAGCAGTCCACAAGTGATTCAAAGTAAGCTAGTTCACCTGCTTTAAAACAGGAAGAGGAAATGCCTCTGGGGCGGCAGTCTCTCTCAGGCACAGAGAGAAGACAGAGGTGTTGACAGACAGTCACAAGTTGCTCAGATTGATCCTGTCCCAAGGGGGAATAAAGCTCCCAGGTAAGGAGCCAATATTGTTGAACATTGTTGGGCTGGACTAGGTTAGCTAGCCAGCCAGGTAGATAGCCTGCACTTTTGTTTAGTCAGAGCCCCAACCGGGGTTAGGTTTTTGTTTACGTTTTCATTTAAAGGGACAGAGTACCCATTGTTTTAGTTACCATTTTTGGACAAATAAATCCACCAGCACTATTTTACCAGAAAAGTCGTGTTGTCTCCTCACTTACCACGGCCATCCTGCCACACGTGGTGTCAGAAGTGGGATGTCGAACACCCTGTAAAAGGGGCGGAGCTACCGATTGCGACTGGTGGGACCTGTCCACGTGGTAACTATCAGTATGGAGGATGTTGTAAAGGCCTTAGTGCACAGCACCACTGTTCAGCAGGAAGCTAACAAACAGGGACAGGAAAGCGCGGCTGCATAACGCGAGACAAACCGGATACTTGCAGCCCACCTTGACGTTATAGCAGAAACCCAGAGGCAGCTGATTGAGCAGCTGGCCCAGATTAAAATGGACTCGACCAGTACGGCCCAGGCGCGGCCCGTCCAGGCGAACGTGTACCTGCAGAAAATGACGCTGCACAATGACATTGAGGGATACCTCAGGTCGTTTGAGTGAATCGCTTCCCGGGAAAGTTGGGCCCGCTCCAAATGGGCTGGGATTATCGCACCCTTTTTACTGGGGGAAGCCCAAAAAGCATATTGTGACCTCGACGAAGAAGCCGCAGCAGGATATGACTGTCTGAAAAGCGAAATCCTTGCAAGGATTGGAGTGACTCCCGCAGTTTGTGCGCAGAAGTTCCATACGTGGAGATACCAGGAACAGAAGCCACCCAGATCCCAGTTATGGGATTTGATTCACCTAGCGTCCAAGTGGCTAAAACCAGAGGTATATACCCCGACACGGATCCTTGAGATGGTGGTGTTGGACCGCTTCATTTGAGCGTTACCCCAGGACCTTCAACGATGGGTGGGGCAGGGAGATCCCCTCTCTTGTAATGCCATGGTAGGCGCAGTGGAGCAGTTTCTGGCTACCCGAGAACTGTCACGCCCCCCTCGCCCAAACCACAACCCACGTCCAAACACGAACGGTAGAGGCCAGCGCTGGCGCCAGGATCCACGACCGTTCGCACGATTTGAGCGGGTGGAAGAAAACCCGGATAGGGACAGAAACTCTAAATCTCAGAAAGGGTTTCAAGAACGAACTGGGCCAATTGTTTGTTTTGAGTGTGGGGAGACGGGGCATATTAAGTCTCACTGCCCACAGTTGTCTGAGCCAATGGAGTGTGCGTATGGCTCTGTGAATTCTGAATTTTGTGGAGTGGTAGGTATGACCCGTGAGGGAAAACGTATCCACAGCTTTCTCACCACGGTGATTTTAAATGGTAAACCCGTCTCTGCCCTGGTAGACTCAGGGAGTAATATTAGCTTGGTATCAGGGAAGTTGGTTAAGCCTCTCCGGTTACACCAGGGTGAGAAGTTGCGGGTATTATGTGTGCATGGGTGTACGCTTCCGTACACCACGACTCTGATAAAAGTGAAAGTCGAGGGGCAAGTCATCCAAACTACGGCAGCAATTGTACCAAAGTTACCCCATTCCCTAGTGTTAGGCTGTAATTTCCCTGGTTTTGACACCATGATCAGAGGACAGCTCATCTTAAACAATCCTACTCCAGATGAGCTTTTTCCATTTACAGACCCCGAATTAGTCTCTCAGGTGTCTAAAACTCCTAAGTCAAAACGAGAATGTAGGAAGGGGAAAAAAAAGAGGTACCCCCACCCCAGTTAGCACTGACCACTACTCCTAACGGAGGGAGACCAGAGGGAGAGGAGTTGTCCGAGACAGGGCCTGTTGATGCTCAGGTGTCCGAGTCACTCGTGGAGGTAACCGGCCAAACTCCAGATGAGGAAGGTTTTGGAAGTCTAGAACTTTCCCTGACTAACTTTGGTAGGGAGCAGGCTAATGATCCCCAGTTGAAAAATGGGTTTAGCCAGGCAGTAGAAGTTAATGGAGTCCCGGTAGAAGGGACAACCAAGGAATCCTATCCCTTTTTTTGTATTAAAAATGATTTGTTATACCATGTGAGCCAAGAGGAGGGCCAAGAAATAGAAAATTTGCTAGTACCCAGTTCATTAGTAAGGAAGGTCCTGGAGCTAGCACACGCTCACTTATTGGGGGGTCATCTGGGAGTAGAGAAGACACAGCAAAGAATCCTAAAAAGATTTTACTGGCCAGGGATATATAATGCAGTAAAGAGATTCTGTGCCTCTTGTCCCGAGTGTCAGTTGACAGCCCCCCGACCAAGTTTGAGGGCCCCATTGATCCCTATGCCTATTATTGAGATCCCATTTGAGAGGATCACCATGGATATAGTGGGTCCCCTGGAGAAATCTGCCAAGGGTCATCAAAACATCCTAGTGAGTCTTGACTATGCCACTTGCTATCCAGAGGTGCTGCCTTTACGTAATACTTCCTCCAAAGCTATAGCTAAGGAATTGTTACAGGTATTCCCCCGACTCGGGATACCAAAGGAAATTTTGACAGATCAGGGTACCCCGTTTACATCTAAGCTTATGCGAGACTTATGTGTAGAACTAAAAATACAGTCCCTAAGAACCTCTGTTTACCATCCGCAAACGGACGGACTGGTAGAACGATTTAATAAAACTCTGAAGATGATGTTGAGAAAGGTGGTTGCTAGTGATGGGAAGAACTGGGACACTTTGTTGCCTTAAGTCTTGTTTGCTATCCGAGAGGTGCCACAGGCCTCTACAGGGTTTTCCCCATTTGAACTCCTGTATGGGAGACGCCCAAGAGGGATTCTGGATAGCCTCAAAGAAGAGTGGGAGCAACAAGTTGTTCCAGGGAAAAATGTCATCCAATTTGTGGAAGATTTAAAAGAACGCATTGAGCATATTACGCCCCTAGTCAGACAACATTTAGAAGAGGCACAGAGGGCCCAACAGAACCTTTACAACAGACAGGCTACGGTTCGCAACTTTCGACCAGGGGACCGAGTAATGGTGCTTGTTCCCACGGCCGAAAGCAAGCTGTTATCACATTGCCAAGGGCCATATGAGGTTCTAGAACAGGTCAGCCCGGTGAATTATAAAATTCGACAGCCAGATCGGAGGAAGGTAGAGCAAATCTATCACATAAATCTATTAAAATCCTGGAAGGATAGAGAGGTATGTCTGACGGTAGTAGCTAATAAATCCGGGAAAGGGGAGGAACCACTTGTTCGAATATCAGCAGAACTCACTCCTGAACAATATAGAGAAGCTGTAGACTTGGTAAAAAGGAACAGGGATGTATTTTCCAGCATACCATGGAAAACTAGGGTGATTTCCCATGATATCGTCACCAAGCCGGGCGTAGCCGTTAAGATAAGACCCAATAGAATCCCAGAAGCCAGAAGAGGGGCTATTCAGTCAGAGGTAAAGTAGATGCTAGAGTTAGGCGTAATTGAGGAGTCCCTGTCACATCCGCAGCTACTCCAGTCACGGACCGCCTCGCTGACGCGTCACACGGCGTTCCTATGCGCACACGCACGGCTAGGGCAGTACACGCACGCTCAGTGAGAAGCTGCCAACACCTCCCACTGGGAGGGAACTCGGCCGTACACCCGCGTGACGTCAGCGCTCCGCGACGCGCATCGCGCACGCGCGCGGGTTGCTCGGCAACCAAGGCAATCACCAGGAAAGCATGACCTGCAGGCTGTTTCTAATTACTGCTGCTCGGACACCATTGGAGGTCCGGACCACACCCTTGCAAGGTAATTGGATCCTCCCTGCATATATACCTGCTCCTGTCTGGCATTCCTTGCTGAGCATAAACTCCTGTTTATGCATTGTGCTCACCGCTGCTGTCTTGTTTTGTCTTGAACTTTGTCTGTCCTGTTTGACCCTGCCTGTTACTTGGATTTCTACACTCTCCAGCACTTTGACCCCGGCTTCGTTACTCGACTACTCTACCTTCTATTACCCAGGACCTTGGCTACGAAACTCTACCTACCCGGACTCTCCAACCCTGGAACACGGCAAGTACCCTGACTACCCTGACCTCTCCAACCCTACGACGCAGTACGACTTGGACTACGCATTCCGGACAGGACTGCGTGGTTGTGGGTCGGTGCCTTTCTATCCCCACCTCAGCCCCGCGGTCTTCCGTCCTGTTTGTGGTGAGCGCAGCGTGACAGTCCCATAGTCAATGGTCCAGCCCTATTGTCTTGGTACCTAAACCAGATGGGTCAATTCGGTTCTGTAATGACTTTAGAAAAGTAAATGAAGTCTCGAAGTTTGATGCCTATCCTATGCCGCAGGTAGACGAGTTAATTGAGAGGTTGGCGAGGGCCCGTTTTCTAACCACTTTAGATCTTACAAAGGGTTATTGGCAAATCCCCTTAACAAGTTCAGCAAAAGAGAAAACGGCCTTCTCCACACCTGATGGTCTTTTCCAGTATACTGTCTTACCCTTTGGTCTTCATGGGGCACCTGCAACCTTCCAAAGGTTGATGAATAAGTTGTTACACCCACACTCGAACTACGCCTCAACGTACTTAGACGATGTGGTAATTCATAGTCCAGATTGGGACTCACATCTACAAAAGGTTGAGGCAGTGTTGAGAACCTTTCGGGAGGCGGGTATTACAGCCAATCCAGCTAAATGTTCAGTCGGTCTAGCAGAAGCAAAATATCTTGGCTATGTTGTGGGAAGGGGGACAGTAAAACCTCAGCTCAATAAAGTTGAAGCCATTGAGAGTTGGGCCCCGTCCCCTTAAAAAAAAAAAACAGGTTAGGACATTTCTATGGAACAAGGACATTTCTGGGCATTGTAGGTTACTACAGGTGATTTATACCCCATTTTGCAACCCGGGCGGCACAGCTTTCAGATTTAGTAAAGGCAAAGGCACCTGATGTTGTAAAATGGAACAGTAATGCGGAGACCGCATTTTTAGACCTACGTACAGCGCTCTATAGTCACCCAGTCTTGGTCGCCCCGGATTTTATGAAGGAGTTTTTTCTGCAAACGGACACCTCCAAAGTAGGTCACGGAGCAGTACTGTCACAGTTTGTAGGAGAAGAGGAACACCCGGTCCTCTATTTAAGTCACAAATTGTGTCCCCGCGAACAAAGATATGCCACAGTAGAAAAAGAGTGTTTGGCCGTAAAGTGGGCAACAGACACATTGAAGTATTACCTTTTAGGCAGGTCTTTTACACTCATTACAGATCACGCACCCCTACAGTGGATGCATAGAAATAAAGAAAAGAACTCGAGAGTTACCCGTTGGTTTTTGTCGTTGCAACCTTTCAACTTCACGGTCCAACATCGGCCAGGCATACTGCACGGTAATGCTGACGCACTCTCTAGGGTGCACAGTCTCGGTGCACGGGCCGCTCCACTCGGTAACGTTACGCTGGGAAGGGGGATATGTGACAGGGTCATTGACTCTGTATATGTTAGTAGGAGATGGCAGTATGCATGCTTTCCAGTAGACGAGCGGTTAACCCAGCTTGTTAAGCAGTCCACAGGTGATTCAAGTTAAGCTAGTTCACCTGCTTTAAAACAGGAAGAGGAAATGCCTCTGGGGCGGCAGTCTCTCTCAGGCACAGACAGAAGACAGAGGTGTTGACAGACAGACACAAGCTGCTCAGATTAATCCTGTGCCAAGGGGGAATAAAGCTCCCAGGTAAGGAGCCAATATTGTTGAACATTGTTGGGCTGGACTAGGTTAGCTAGCCAGCCAGGTAGATAGCCTGCACTTTTGTTTAGTCAGTGCCCCAACCGGGGTTAGGTTTTTGTTTACGTTTTTATTTAAAGGGACAGAGTACCCATTGTTTTAGTCATTTTTATTTTTTGGACAAATAAATCCACAAGCACTATTTCACCAGAAAAGTCGTGTTATCGCCTCACTTACCATGGCCATCCTGCCACACCATATACTGCTGCAGACGCCTTTAGAAACACACATACTGTATCTCCTTCTCCCATTGTACTTTATGTTTTTCTACTCTCCCTTCATTTTAGATTGTAAACTACTTTAAGCAGAGATGCACTTACTGTACCTACTGTGACGTAGTCCCAGGATAGTAGGCAGCTCTCTGTCTGATTTATAGCAGAAAAGTGCAGGCATACAGTAGTGTGGATGGGATCCGTCGCACAGATTCACAGTCACTAAGACTGTTAGATAAGAAATCCATACCAGATATTATAGTGGTTCTGGTTCCCCCTCACTTGCTCACCTAATTACAGGAACAGGTATTTAGGGCAGAAAGGGGTGCTTTTTCAGTCTCTCGTCTAGAGGCTGGGGAATGCTTCTCCCCTGCTTCCAGTTCGGTGAGGCCGCCCCCTTCACGTATTGCAGCATCTGAGAATCTATTAGAACCCTGTCCCCATCTGACAGTTAAGAATTCAATGTTATATCTGAGTGTTATTTAAAGTTGGTAACTGGCTTAGCCAGCCAACATTGCAGATACGGATATGCTGTGAGTTAGACTCCTGACAGGAGTATATGTTAATTTTATGATTTCTTTTGTTTCTTAATGTGATGGTGTTTGACATGTTTAGTGTCACTGATATGAGTAAACCGCTGAAGGTTAATGACTTCTGTGCCTCCTATCTATATCTGTTAAAGCTGCAGTCCCTTAGTGGGATGAAATAAAGCAGACAGAAGCCTGAGTTAAGCAACCTAATGCTTCATATTATCCTTTTGTCCCATTTATAACCCTAGAGGACCGAGTTAAGAAGAGCCTGCGCAAACGGCAGTGCTACACAAAGGGAGCCGTTTGCCACACTACTATAACATATGTTTTTTGAAATTTTATTGTTGTTTACTTCTTAACACATCATTTTTTGCCCATCCCCAGACTTTGAGGAGCTTGGCACAGCCGGGGGTTCAATATGCTAAGAGGAAGAGGTGCCAGGTTGGCGCATGCCCCTTAGCAGAATTGAAATCGGTGCCAGAATACCGGAAAGTTTAGTTCGTTAGTCCAGATCCCCAGTAAGTGTGTTTTCTATTGCATTCCATTGTGTGTATGTCTTTTCATGAAATACAGTAAATTACAATTTATGTTACCTCCTTGTTTTGCTCAATCATATGATCCCGGTATAAAAGTTATTCATAAACCTTGTCTCCCATGACAAGGGTCTCATTCAGAAGCATGGAACCCCGCAGAGTTACATTTCCTAGGCAGCTTACTGTCCGTGGGGCAGAGAGAGCTGTAGCCGCACCAGAGCAGTGAAAATCGCGGCACCGAGGACAGTAAGTCTGGTTATATCTGTATAATATCCCAAACTGCAAAACACTTCCATGTAACAATGTCATTCTCAACAAACTAACCAAATGTTAGGCCTGGGACATAGTAGGATCAGCCTTGCTGACCCGTGCTGAGGCGCGCTCACGCTCAGCACTGAGCCCCTGCAGCCGCAATGAGAGCGGCTTTAGCAGGGACTGGAGCACGCTTGCGGAAGCGTGTGTCTCACCTAAATTTTAGATTTGGAGCTCGCCGGAGCGCAGGGCCGGTCACGTGAGCGGATTGCCCAATGAGGGCGAACCAGCTCCGTGACGTCACAGGCCCGCCCCCAGACACGCCCACAGACAGCGCGCGCTCTAAGGCCAGGGAAAGCACCGCTTTCCCTGAGCCTCAGCACGCCTCCGCACGGGCAAAGTGTCTATGCCCGAGGCCTTAAAAAACACAAAAAAACACACAAAACGTATTATTCTCAACTACGCCATGCTATATGAACAGTTATACTGACATTGGGGACACTGTGGGAAACCAATCAGAAACCTTTAGCCCAGTGACAAATTATCACTGCCTCCTAAATGTCAAAGTAATCTACAGGTTGTTATTGTACAGTTTGTGAAGTGGATAATAAAATGTGCTTCAAAAAAGAGTGTCCTAATCAACACATTATCAGTGTATAAGATACATGTATACACGGAGATGCGTATTGTGCAAATATTAAAAAAATATATATAGAAAAGCAATAAAATTATATTATGTCAATTTTTTGATATGTGATAAAGTGCATAAACATAAAAAAAACAATATCAAATTGAATGAAAGAAAATTCAAGAATTGTTCAATCGTAAATAAAGAGCAGATCTAAATCAGACTGCTGATAGCTATATTCCGGGCCTTTTATTACATTCCCATAATAGTTCTCCTTAGATGTAGTAACTTCAGTGTGAATTGCCTTCTCTGCCCGGTGCGTATGAAGCTCCCACACGGAGGGACGCCCATCCTCGCCAGAAAGAAGCAATGTAACCGCAAGATAAGAGAGAACGCCCCATAGCATAATGCTGTTTAATAGTAACAAATCATTACAAACACAGGTAAGTGTTACACTCATTTGTGATGATAAAAAAGCAGGGAAGGGAAGTGTGGTGCCCTGGGAGCTCCTCACCGCTCTCCCAGACCCCGTTACTTCCCCATGCTGTTACTTTGGTACTTCCTGTAGTAGTACACGCTGGATTTCTGTTGGCGTGTCGGATTACTCGGTTGGAAGAGTCTCTGCTTTACTGGATATTCAACTTGCACAGTTCAATGATACGCTTTTCATGACAGTGTCACTTTATTAGGGAGAAGGATATTAACACCAGGATCTGAGTCTTTCATAGTCCCAACAATTGGCCTAATTGTTCAATTAACCTGAGCATGTGTTATTAATAATTGAACAGCTGTTACATATGTAGCAGGGTTCCCCTGGGCCCCCTTACCGCCGCTCGGCAACAGGGACCCCCGCAGTGTGTCGGGGAGCTACTGGGGTGATTGCGTTGCCGGGGGCTCCTGGCGGCATCTGCTACAGGGCGCGGCCATGTTTACAGTGCTCACGCATGCGCGGAGGCTCGCGCATGCGCAGAACGGTTCGGCGGCCATGTTGTGGTTGGCGATCTACAGTGCAGGGCCTTCCCGAGTTCGTGCATGTGCAGAAGCGTCAGCGGCGGCCATTACAAGTAGCGCTGGAGCAGTGGAGGGTCAGAACAGTTGCAGCTGCCATTACAAGTTTGCGCATGCGCAGGAGAGCTAGCGCACGCGGTTCCAATAGCCAAAGGGTTCCGCAGGGACTTCAAGACCCAGCAGCCCATGGGGCTGCTATCCATGTGACACCAGGGAGCCAAATGCGTGGCAGAGATCTCCTGCAGGAGATGGATACATTTGGCCCACTGAGGGCTTTCTGGCAGTTGGAGCTGGGATGCAGAGAGGGTAGGTTGTATGTACAGGGAGCAGGTGGCCCCTGTACTAGGTCAGACACCCCCTCAGGCACCAGCGAGGCCCCATCTCACCCTCAGCTTGTGGCTGCTGTAGGGACTCCCCTTAGGGTAGGGACAGGGTCCAATAGCACCACTATAAGTGAAGGCTACAGCCAGGAAGAGTGAATATCCTAGCCACTGTTGTTGAAGGTGGATTATCCTCTGTAGTATTAGAGGCAGAGACTGTCCAGAGGTGGATCACTCCATGCGGGAGCCATCCATCGCAAAGGCGGATCACAACGTAGAATCATCCTTCTAGATCAAGGGATTCCAAGTAAAGCATCTGCTCGCCCGGGTGTGGACACACCCGGCAGGTACCATCATCCCTACATGTGCACCATCCAGTCCACCTCACTAGTGGGCAGTGCTGTCTCACACTTGGGTGGGGATTCCTGGGACTCCTGGGTACATGGTGTTGGGGGAATAAGGTGTGTGGTTAAGGCCCTGCGAGGTGAAGGGGTAGTTGTACCTATTAGTGTTATAGAGTGACTGTCACTATATTGTTATTATTCTGTCTACAAATAGTACTGTACACTGTTTAACCATAACCTGGTGTATGTGGTTACTGTATGTGGGTCCTGTGTCAGGGGTTATTCTACACTCTAAAATCCTGCACAGGTGTGAGGCGTGGTAAGTACGTTCCAGGATACACCCCTGGCTCCCAGTGGCAGAAGTTCAGGCCTCGAGTGAGCCTGACAGGTATTACACCACACCTGGTAATACATGTAGATTTCCCCCACATGGTCCCTATCTGCGATTGGGGGTTGGGGGGAGGAGTGTGTTACACATGCAAAATATTCTTACATATTAAGGTACATATAAAGGTATAAGATAAGGGAATATTAGATCACAACTTTACCCCCACAAAACATGGACAGATACTACATACAAACATACCAGAGATTATAGAAAGACAATTTTTTTTATTTGTATCAATAAAAAACGGGGAATTAAAATGACCGAAGTGGTAAATGTATAAGTATGTACATATCCAAAGCTTATTTTAATTTAAAATGTTTCATATCTGAAACGGTTCAAGCAAGTTGTCTGAAAATGGAATACAAGTTGCAAATGAATACATTTAATGATTCGTATCAAGAGTCCGGTGGATAAGATGTGCTGTTTGTTCATCACTTCAAAACACAGGAAAACTAATTCCAAGATGGCGGCTGCACGGATTCGGTGGAAACTTCTGGCAGATCTCAGTTAGGATGGCAGAACGGTACCCTCAAAATGTCATCAGAATCGGTCAAGGTGTTTGGCCTGTGGAGAGAGAACACAAACAAAAACACACAACTAAAGAGGTCACAAAGTCTAGTTAGTCTTCACTTCACTGGTTGGCTCACCCAATAATATATTTCCTATGTAACCTGCCAAGGAAGTCGTGTTTCAGGAACTTCTATTTGTTACCAGTATTTATATAGTGCTGTCAATGTGACATTTAGCATTACAGAAGGTCTTGCTATATTAGGGGTTAAATTCATTTCAAACAGAAGCAAAGGAACAGAATGAATGAGGATCAAATTCAAGACACGGAGATTACAGCAAAAAAAAAAAATCTTGCATAGCAAGTCTATTACTTTATTATTAAAAGCCATCTTACAGTCATAGAGCAGCAAATTAAATTGCTTCTCAGTTCTACTCTGTCTAACTCTTTCCACCACTTTGCATTTAGAAAAGCGCCCACCTGTTTAAATAAAGCCCAGGGCATCTGTTATGAGTGACATTTATATCATGTTATAACAACAGAGCAGTGCACAGGTTTTTAATATATTTGGTCCTAGGGAAATCAGTTATTGCTTTGAAACCGGTTGTCTGTCAAAACTGTTTAAAGTAAAGGGAATGAACTGTAATTCAATGGCAGGCTACCACTAATATCTGTACGTAGTTATACAGTCAGCAGTAAAAATGCGGGATATATTCACTGCAGCATGGAATGTACTTCTACTATTGATGAAATTGAAGGTGTTTAGAATGGAATTACCCATCGCCTCACAAAAAAAAATCATTTCTGCTGTGAGGTTACAGCTCTGTAGACATAACCAGCCCGTGTGCTATTACCCTTTCAGCACTCATGGGATATTGAACACACTTTGAAGCATTTTAAGTCCAGTCTGGAATGAAGCGATTGAAGATGCATTAACTGCAAGACAATGTTTAAACCTTTCGTGGACAAAAAGGCCTAAACATCTTACATACTCCAGGAAGAAGTCAGTTGCAAGATGAAACGCGCATTAGGTGGGTGCCCCCTGGGGGGAGCGTAAGGATGGGACTTCCGATGAACACCGACCTTTAGAATACAAATAGAAAACAAAAATTGCCAGAAGTATTTTTATTTCGTTTTGTTTCTGTTGAATTGCTACTTTCCTATTTTTTGCCAGTACACATAACCGTGATCTGTAACCTGAAGGTACTAGGGAATTTTAGGATATATTTTAGAACAAAGAGTGGAGCAGTAATTAAATGTCTTCTGAGTATACAGCTCAACCCCGTTATAACGCGATCCGTTACTACGCGAATCCGCTTATAGGCGATTCAAGCGTGGCTCCCAATTTTCGGATTTATGAATACTTTACAACACGATTATTGGTATCTGAAATACTTTATTGTACAATGCATAGAATTGTACATTATTTCTAACGCGATCCACTTATAACGCGTTGTGATTCTTTGGACCCCAAGCACAGCGTTATAAGGGGGTTGAGCTGTATATAGTGACCTACATTTTACTGGCAATGTATAAAGATGAATGGGGAAAGAGATACTTGTATTGAGATACTTTGTACAGACACACACACACACTTATACACATATACACACACACATAGACACACAATGAAGGGATTGGAGCACACACTTAATAGTCTGGACCGGACTACTCTGATAGCATCACCGGGAGAGGGTGATGCTATCAGAGTACCTATATTTTATTGGCCATTAAAATACTTTTTTTTGCATATTTTTGGTGTGCTTATCCCTTTGTTTAAATACAGTATATATTGAAATGAGAAACAATTACAACAGTTGAAACCAATTAAATATATGCTACTTTAACTAAAAAGGTTGTTGTGACAAAAAAACTGACATACTGTAGCAAATATGAGTTTTGAGATTGATACCTTTTTTCCTCCATCCTTTGCAAGTGATTTGTACAATTGATAGAGTAGGAGGCCACACTCACAGGAGTAAGTGTTCTCTGTTGAAGTTTAATGAAGACGCACAGAGAATGCAGAGAGGATCCCGATGCAGCGCAAATACCTGATATTAAACATTGCAGTATTTGTCAAAAATAACGGATTTGTAGAAAAAAATTGTATGTACAGTACATGATGTATTAAGGTTTTTATGGATGAATATCTTCGTCCCATAAAGGTTTAAACAATGGGGTAAATGAAAGGGTTTTTTTTTGTATAATATTGTATATGATGATGGTAATTAACAAATGACAGTGTTTGTACTGTACAGCCACTGTGTTTTATATTTGTGTAGTTTAATATATACACTTGTAGCCTAGCTGGTCTAGACTGCCTCTCTGCCTCCTGTCATAGAAGCCCTGATAGACCTCCAGGCTGTGACAGGTTAATCCTAGCGACTTTTGACCACCCCTGCTGACTCTCTGAGTGACAGGAGAGGTGGTGACTCAGAGTCTGTGTACCACCAATAGTGGTACAGACATTGAGCCCTCCCCTTCCTTAGCTCAGCGTTGAAGTTCTAAATTGGAATTAGTCCTCCTAGGGTGTGGTATCAAGAGCCCTGCTCTCCCCCTCCCAGGGGAGAGAGGTGTGAGATCTACTCTGAAGACTGGAAAGGCTATTAATCTCTCCCATCCGGGATGAGCATACCTCCAGCCCCTAAGGGGCTGGGAGAACACCTAAATTTTACCTAGACCCCATCATTATCAGAGGTCCCGCACCATCCAGAAGTCTGGGGACCCTTTCTCTGCGCATGCACTTCTGTAAATACCATCTGCAGTGACTGCTTATTAAAGCCCTTAGTTTTATATATCCCGGCCTGAGGCTGCAGTAATTGGGCAGGGGTATGAGAGACCGTGCTTTAGTGGGATCTATCTCCAGGACTACTGGATACTCACTGAAGCTGGAGGCGCTGACACCCTGAACACCAGATGATGACATCAAAAGCCTGTCCTGGTTGTTACGCCGGTGCTGTCCGAAGACCAGACCTGTCGCCTGTGCTGAAGGGGTTAGAAAGGATACACACACCCGCAGCAAAGGGAGCGCGTCCGGAGTGTGGAGTAAAGCGTTGCCAGGCCTGAGATAGGTAACGTAGACAATACTTGCCGGTACCGGGTATTGGAGTAGAATTGTGGAAGCCTTACCGAGGTCAGGGAGCGGAGAGAAGAGAAGTGCCCGGGTCCAAGCCGTGATCGCGGGGTGCCGGAGAATACGAAGTCCCAGGAGAGCCGAGGTCGAGAGCCAAAGGGGGTAGTTGTACGAGCCGTGTCTGAATCTGTGGAATCACTGAGAGAATAGCACATTAGCTCCATGCAGAAAGTATGTCGAGCGATCAGTGAGGGAACAGGAGAGCCTGATAAGGTATGAGAGACCAATCGGGTGGCGGGCGGAACAGGAGGACTGCAGGAAGCTCCTCAGGATAGGTGCAGCTGAAGGTGCACAGGTGAGCACTCAGGAAGTGTCCGTGCGGTGTAGGGAGGCGAAGACTCACAGCAGGAGTGGAGAATAAGGGACAGGTGCAGGCGCGAGCACTGTAAGCAGGGCGTGCACGCGGCCCGAGCCGTAGGGAGGCACACGCGCACGCATGGGACAGAAAGACCGCCTCTCCCGCCGAGCTGACGGCCCACATGAGTGTCAGCAGGTAGGGGGAAGTTCCACTGTGCGCCCTGGGTAGTCCGAGGGTTGCGCGGACAGTGCAGAGGCACCGGTATCCTAACACTGGTCTCCTCAACATCGCAAACCAACTCAGCTCTCCTGACCTTCACAGGTACGCCAGCACCACACCAAGTTAGTAGCAGAGTAACATCTCCCAGAGGGTGGGAGAAACAGTGCTACACACTATATATATTAAAGCATGGAGTGCTTATTGGGGTCCTTTTCTGTCTGCTTGATAGACAAATTTGTAAAGCATAAATGCCAGGATATCTGCAGCCTTTGTCATGCAAAAATAAGCAGAGGCACAGTAGGAACCGCCTTGGCCCTTCCCTTATGTTAAGCAACTTGTAGCAAAGTCATCCCAACACTTTTCTGCAAGGGAAAGTCCATCAGCTTGTGTAATTGGCACTGGTAGACTTTTCATCTTTAGCAGAACTCTCATCTCCAATACGTCAACAAACAGAAGCATTCCCTATGTCTTCTCAGGAATCACCAGATACTGCTGTTACTGAAGCTCCTAATATGGTGAAGCAAACCTTTCGCCCCTCTTCCAAACTTAACTACCCTATTGGTTATGAACAACTAGCTGTCAAACAATCTTTTATATATCTGTAATACATCAAAATTATTTTTAAACAGCATAAAAAGTGGAGGAGAGCAGGATAAATAAAATGCAGTATGTATTAGATAATGCTACACAAATTACTGTTTAAAGACCCCACATCTACTGTGAAAAACATATTTATCACCGCAGGCAGCGCAGTAGGTAACTGTTGCAGAACGATACTATGAAAACATGTTAAGATGCTAGTGTTAATCAGCAGAATATACTACATGTTGGATGAATATCATCAGACTGCAAAGGAACATTTCACAGTGGAGTGAGCTTATATGAAGTCATAGCAATGGTGACAAAGCTGAAGATCAAGAGGAGGAAGAGTAACCCATAAGTAATCCATAAAACAGGACTAGTCCCTGTGTTGCCTATTGGCAAGAAAAATCACCCACAGAATTCCCTTATGTTTTAATATTGTTATTACAGTATTTATAATAAGCATCTGCATTTGTTATATTCTTATTTTGCTAAAGAGATGGGAAATGACAAATACTTCAACAGGAAGAAAAGAAACTATACAAATTTGAGGATGGTATTAAAAAAAAAAAAAAACTAGAACCAAGACCAAACCCAAGGGAGTTTACGCCAAACTAGACCCAAAACTAACTCCAACAACACTCCCAAAAACATTTTAGAGAAAGCAGAATAACACTAAGCTGAGTGAGCATCGCTAGGGGAGAAAGACACTTCGACAATGGATGTAGCCAAATGTAATGTCCCCGGCACCGCGGACAAACAAGCAAAAATCGCGGGCGCTGGGGACAGTGTCTGCCAGGATTGAAATGTGGAGGGTTCATGCTTCCGGATGGGACCCCCGCAGCCTTAAGCCTTCACTTCATCGCGCTGAAGTTGGAAGTCAGTGCGATCAAGTGACTGTCACCACCCCCAGACTCAGATCAGTCCTGTCCAGGACTCCACATGACGTAGATGAGCGATTATGGGTATCTGCAACATGGAGGGGGAATACTATAGGACCAGAATCTGTCATCTACGTCATCAAGGGGGTTGGACAGGACATTTGCTACATCAGTACGAGGGGTAACCAGGGAATTTACTCTGAATGACTAAAGTTTCTAGGAAAATTACCCGGGCGCTATCTCTAACCGTGATGAGTAGTAGGTACAAATAACTGGAAAAGTAAAAAGGGTGTAATACAGCCTTATAGTATAGCATAATTGTCTTGAGATGTCCTCTTATGACTGGAAACCCCAGCAGGATCTATCCAGGACCCTTGATGGTAATAGAACACAAGAAGAAATGGGGGAGCACAATGTGAGGAAAGGTAGGTTGAAGATGTATTTTCTTTCACTGATGATCAATGTGGTGCAAACACCTCTATTGAACCGTCAGTCCAAGTAATTAACTTCTTGGGTGGGAGACGCACATAGAGTAATGTGTGTAAGTGGATGGAAAGATAAATAAATAACTTACACGGCCTTGTGTAAGTTCTATCACATCAAGGTTTCTTTCGCTGCCGGATCTTGCTTCTGGATCCAGATTCTTCTTTCTTTTAAATCTTCTTATCTCGCTGCGTCTTGAATGTTCCTCGTTGGATAAGTGGTTTCTTCACAGTAATTTGCCTCTCATAGAGATGAAAAGGCAATTAGATACACATATGTAAATGTCGACTGTGATATGGGAGAGACAACAAGGCAATATATTATCGCAAATTAAAATGATATCTCACTCACACGGCCTAATGTGAGTGTTCTCCTATAGCGGTGTCTTGTTATCATCTGTGTCGGAAATTGATACAGGACTTCAGATGGATTGCAGATGAATACAGAACAATGACCAAATAGTCACCTAATGATAAAGTTGGCGGAAGGGATGCAGAATAATAATAAATAAGTCCAAATACTCACACGGGTCAGTGTGAGTACACACTCGTAGAAGTTTCTTTGAGCTTCTAATTGCTGTGATGAAAACCCCCTATGCACTAATGAGAGGGGTGTGGATAGACTATAGGACACTTGGGTCTAAGGGAGGTGAAAACTTTATTGGAAGGATATACAAAAACAAACACAAAAATAAATATAAAATGAAATGAATCAAAGCTAAAACATAGAAGCAACAGCTGCTTCTAGGGGGAATGAAACAGCATGGGGAGTCACTCAGTGGTTAGTGGTAAAAAGTCTCTTGTCTCCGAGTTCGGATGGAGAGTTACCCCGTCACCTCTGGCTCCTTTGTGATCGCTGCAGACTGTCTAGATGAAGAGCTACGCATTTCACCCTGTGCAGGGCTTCCTCAGGCTCATTAGATGTAGAATAGCTGAGTGTTAGTGGTTTTAAGTCGTCTCTGGCCAATCTCCGCTGTTCCTCAATCAGATATGTCGTTCCGACGCGACAGGGCGCCACCATCTTGATTGATGCGTGCGCATCCTGCAGTGAGTGGGATGCGCATCTAATCTGGCATCTGTGTGTGTCGCCCTCATGGTAGGAGGCGTGCGCTACCTTCAAAAGATCGCGCATGCGCCTTACTTTATTGTCCGGACTGCTGGATATAGAACCTCCCTTAGTCTTTCGTGAGTTATCACGATCACATTAAATACACGCGTCCATGCGGTATAAAGTTCGTTGTAAAGCCCAAAAGGACATAAACATAATGGAAAGATGAACCCGTAGGGTGTGTTGAATGGATATGGACTCCCTGAATAAAGAAAAAATGTCTATTGGCTTGTTATTGATGTGTTAGGAAATACTATGTAAGGGAACTTTTAAAAACTACATATACTTAATTCACACTGAAATATAGTATCACATGTTGGAAGAAAATGGGTTAAAGCTGCAGTTCGGTCAATATCCTGCATGTGTGTTTTTTTAATAAATCAGTTCTGTAGTAAGAAAAAATACTTTTAGCATTTTCTGTTTTTAAAAAAACAACTTTGAAAGACCAAATTTCTTGTATTCTATTTTAACAGCCATTTGCTAAGGCACTGCCCCTTCGTGTCCTGTCACAAGCTCTGGCACACCCCTTTGTCAGCCCTGCCCTCCCTCTAGCACATGTCAGTGCAGGAGTGCTCATGAATATTCATGAGCTTCCACTGACTGACTGAAGCAAATAAAAACATATGCCAGCTCTAATTATGTCACCAAATTACGCCTATCAATACGAATTGATACGAGAACGAATTGACCTGCAGCTATACAGTTCTTTAGGTAAATAGAGATTGCACACATGAAACTATTGAAGTAAAAAAATAAATAAAAAAAAAAAAAAGACTGAACTGCAGCTTTAAGAGATCTATTGCTAATATATATATATAGACAATTAGTTCTAATGTGTCATGTTTTTAAAAATGTTAAAAATGAGATAATGCTAAAAATATCACCGTGGTCAAAAATAATCACACTGGTCTTTTGGTCTTAATGTCCAAGAATTGAAATGAACACTGTAGGCCTCAATAGGTGTATCTATGAAAAAAGGAAAAGAATAAAAAATTTAGTGAATACAATGAAGTGAAACTCCAGATTCGATCTATAATTAATAGTGCTACGACCTCCAAAAAGGTGATTTAAAATGAATGTAAAATGAATAACAGGAGAAGTACGGAGAGGCTACATAAAAAACCTCAGGTCTATTTCTATATTAAGACCCCTGGGGGTTAGCGTCTTCAGTTTGTAGATCCAATAAGTTTCTCGTTGGCACAGCTTACGCAACCTATCTCCACCTCTCCAGTGGTTATCTACTCTCTCTATCCCTTTGAAGGTCAAAACTCATGGGTTGCATTCGTGGACCAGACTAAAATGTTTAGAAACACTATGTGTCATGATCTGCTTTCGTATATTCCCCATGTGTTCCAGCACGCGGACCCTCAGAGGTCTTGTAGTGAGGCCCACGTACTGGAGTCCACATGGGCATGACAATAAATATGCAATGTAATCTGTAAGGCAGTTTAAGGTTTGTTTAATTTTAAAAATCTCTTTTGTTACTGTAACCATGCTGTAAAATGGCTGCAGTCATCTCTCCTGCTGACAGTAAGGCCTGGTAAGTTATGGGCATGCCAGCAGTCATTATGGAGGTTTGCCCTCACACCCTGGTGAGGTGCCCTATGTATGGATGGGAGTGGTCACATGCTCTGAATCCATGATTAGTGATGTCAGAGTTGTGCCAGCCCCCAGAGGATACATAAGGCACAGCACTGCCAAAAGTTAGTGTGTGTTCAGAGGTTGTTGCTAAGCTGTTGGAAGGTTATGTCTGAGTACAGACTTGGGAGGAGACAGCTCATGAGACTGTGACCAGTGACCTGGCACAGGGAATAACTCCCTAAGGGGAGATAGGGAATCCACCAATTTGGGGAAAGGACACCTTTCAAAGGGAAGTGCGGTGAACATGAGAGGCTAAGTACACCCACTGTGAGGGGCAGCTGGCCCACCGCAAGTCAATAAAGATGCTCTTGTTAAACCATACCCTCGTGTGTAAGTGTGGAGTGATTACACCGAGGAGTGCACCACAGAGGAGTTCCTCACCAGGACCATCCACAAGCGTACGTTGGGATCCTGATGAGGTGGAGGCGCTGTACTGGATATAGGTAGGACTCATGCACACTACCTCAGCTGCCTGTCTGGGTTGGTAATCCCCACACAACATCATGCGGGAGACTCAGGAGTCCTGTTGCCAACAGGTGCACCACCAGACAGTACACTGTAATGGGGACTGGTTAGACCACAGGGGCCAATGTGAGATTGGGTGGGTCAGGCTAGGCCAGAAAATCCGTTACATTTGGAGGCGTTGCTGCTGAGATAGACCTGTGAACAGGACAGGCTTTTGCTAGGCACACTTGGAAACAGGGAGAGTGTCTGCTGCCATTTTGTGCTGCGTTGGGAAGGACCTAGGGGTAGTCAGGGGGCTGATGGAGTTTGTCAGTTCGCAGGGATGACCTAGGGGCCTGAAAGGAGTTGGGGGTTTGGAGCCGGGCTATAGCTGTTCTAGTCACCTTCAGGCAGTGCTAGTTGGTAGGATGCCTGAAGGGATAGCCTGTTAACGTGGTCAGGAATTCTGGAGAGGGTCTGCGCTAGGCTAGCCAACAGTAGGTAGACGCCCAAGTACTGCATGGAAGAGCCAGAGTACTCTAGCCCATTCCAGACCACTTACCGGAGGGAGCACAGACTGGGAGGAAGGAGATACAGCAGACACAGATAAAGTGAGCCTAGCCTGAGGTAGTGCATACACGAGTCCAGCCTACATTAGGTACACAAGGTGGTGCATCAAGGTAATCTTTATTGTACCGGTGTGGTAGCTGCCCCGCAGAGAGGAGCTCCATGTACAATAATTCTAAGTACAGTGAACGAATAGCGACCGCAAGAATGGAGAATCCGCGCGGTGCGGAAGGTCCAAGATGGCGGACGGAGGCCAATGAAGAGAGCGCACATGGCGTGTGTGCGGGTGAAGAGCATGCTACGGAAATCACTTTCACGAGCCTGCTGTGGAGTGGTGCTAAGGCTGTGGCCGCACCGTTTTGGTCCTGCCTAGGACCGCGGAGTATTACTCCGGATGACAGTGTTGAGGACATTGTGATTGTGGCTGGTGAAAAAGAAGGATCTGCTAGCCGGTGAGCGCTATACAGAATGCTAACCAAGATGGCGGTTCCCGCTTCCCTGGGAGACCGCGTGGGCCGAGTGCAGAGAATTCTGCAGTTGCAGAAGTTGCAGAGAGTTGGCCAGGAGTGGCGCCAACAGGAAAACCCCGCCCTGATGGGGGGTATGGCGAGAAAGCTGCGGCCGCGCCTTCTTGGACTATGACCAACTCAGCCCCAGTGCTGGGTCACCCGATAAATCTATGGGACCTCCCCTAATCTCAACCAGGGGGAATGGTTTCCAATTATGCCCCGTGGGCATGAATCCAGCGGAGCACGGAGCTGGTTATCCGGCGGTGCTGTTACAGAAAGTAGTTCCTGCAAATGGTGCTGTATGCGGGAAAGACAAGGATTTTGCAAGCAAGGTTGCTGCAGGAAATTGGCCGGGATTGGCGCCAAATAAGGAGTTACGTTCAGGGGGTAGTGGCGCGAAATCGGAGGCCGCGCCCCCCAGGACTGTGAAAAGTTCAGCCCCTGTGCCGGGGCATCCAATTAACTTGTGGGACCCTTCCCAAATATTCACCAGGGGGAGGGGTCTCTATCTCTGCCAAGCAAGACCCGAGTTGTCTGAAGGAGGAGCTGGATGTAAGCTTCCTGTCCCCCAGTTGCGAGGAGCTGGTGAACAGGAGAGATCACTGCGCAAAGTGTCTCCCGTAACCAGCACTACAAAGAGCGAGATGGATATTGGGGTATATCCCTATTCATTGCCAGGAGGCTTCCTGGTAGTCACGGCTGGGGACAAAGAGGTATTGCGGTGCCTGTGCATGCAGTGCAGGTTACCCGGCGGAGAAGCTAGCACAACGGCTAGGTGTCCCCAATGTGGCATCCACTACCTAGGGGCCATGCAGCCCTTCGTACCAGTGCAGACCGAGGAGGCGGGACCAGACACAGCCATGCTAACGGCTGAAACCCCGCATGCGGGCTGCACCGAACCAGTTGATCCCGGAGAATGGGGATCGCTCCTAATGATCCTAACGGAGCCTGAAGAAAAAGGGGCCTACAAACACGGTGAGAACCCAGAACCTCACCGTCGGTCCCCTGTGGGAGTGCCACTTCCTGAATCGGAGTTCGGCTCCTCGAAAGAGGAACAAGCGACCCTAACGATGGTGGTGATGCGCCTACCGGCGGACCACTACAGCGGTGCTGGAAAAGAACCGGCACTTACCTGTGTTGCGCCAGAGCGGAGCCTCGAGGTGCCAAGATCGCCTGTGCGGAGACAACCGGAGCGGCGGAGTTCCATGGCCGTGGTGACTTCCAGAGTAGACGGAGGAAAAGATTCCATCCCGAGCCGACGGAGCGGTAAGACACATCCTTACCCTCCACAGGCGCCGGTGGTGGCAACGGCGGAGGAAGGCCTAGCACAGGCCAGAGCGGAGTGGGGAGCAGAACCATCACTTCCGGCGGCGGATGTCGATCTGAAGGAAGAGATCCCGCATGGGGATCCATCGCAAGATGGCGGTGTATCCGGTTCCGGTGATGACGTCACTTCCGGCGGAGGTAGCGGAACGACCGGAGAGAGAACAGCAACGCCGCGGCAATCGGGCAGTGCTTCCCGATCACCTGTGACAACCAAGAGCTGGCAGGTGGCGAGGAGAGCCGAAACGGGTGAGGCTCAACCAGCGGAGAGTCCTCGCAGTGACTCTGGACAATCTAAGGGTAGAGAGCGGGTCGGAACCCCGCGGATACCATTTGCCCGTCCTTACACCCAAACCCATGCCCTAGATAAAGCCCCTGTCCCAGTCACCTTTTCCCGTGGGTCCACGTCCAGCTTGGGGATGTCGGGAGGGTCCCAGGGAACCGGTGAGGAACGGACTGGGGAGAGACTGGCGAGTTATACATCCGACGATGGGTCGGTGGGTGGAGGATATTCAGGGGAGGCATCTACGTCCAGTTGGAGCCCTAGCGTAGCTATAGTAAAGTTAGAAGAAAGGCCCAAGCGAGTGGGGTGGCCTAAGTCCCGGTCTACTGGGACATCAGGAGTGTCTTCCTGAGGTGATTGCTTTACTTCTGAGGAGAGATCGGGGAGGGAAGTGTTAACCTATGTGAAGTCTCCTGGGGTGATTCCTACTGTAATCCAGCCTGTGGCTAACGGGGAAGTCAATCGTTATGGTATGCACACTCATACCAGTGGCATGTCTGGGGATTTGGGTAAAGTTGCTCGTGTTGTGCCTATTGCCCAGGGAACACCCTATGTACCTCCAGTGTCAGAAAAAATTGCCAGGGATCGCCAAAAGCTGTTACTTTATTTCCACCATCCAAGGGAGGGAGAAATTGAGTTTGAGATGGGTTCCACTGATGAGGATAGGGGATATAGTACTGATGAGGAGGAAGAAAATTGGGATTCTGATAGTTCCATAGAAGATTGGGATACTGATAGCTCTCTAGAGGATTGGGATCCTGAAGTGTTAGATGAGAATTGGTATAATGAGACAGCAGAAAAGATAACTTACATCTCCAGGAGATGCCTGAAGGAAGTATATGGGCATGATCCTCTCAGTCCACTAGCATCCAGGCCAGAGTTATGGGCTGATTGTGGGTGTCCAGTATGTCACCCAGAGGGTTATAGCATTGCTGCTCTAAACCCAGTGGACCATGCTGTGCGCAGGCCACCTTAAGAGGGTATGGTAGTACCAGTAATGGATACTCCATCAGGGAGTAATCCAAGTTGTTATACATCATCTAAAGTTAGGATATATCTGTTATGTTTATGATGAAAAGATATGTACTGTAATGTTGTGACTAATTATGTATGTCATTCATTTTACAGTGCTTCCTGAAGAAAGGAACTTCAAATTTAGGTCCCAGCCGGGGTCGGTGGGATTCACCAAGGGGAGAATGTAATCATGCAGTAAAATGGCTGCAGTCATCTCTCCTGCTGACCAGGCCTGGTAAGTTATGGGCATGCCAGCAGTAATTATGGAGGTTTGCCCTCACACCCTGGTGAGGTGCCCTATGTATGGATGGGAGTGGTCACATGCTCTGAATCCATGATTAGTGATGTCAGAGTTGTGCCAGTCCCCAGAGGATACATAAGGCACAGCACTGCCAAAAGTTAGTGTGTGTTCATTGGTTGTTGCTAAGCTGTTGGAAGGTTATGTAAGAGGTTATGAGACAAGGAGCAAGTATGAGTACAGACTTGGGAAGAGACAGCTCATGAGACTGTGACCAGGGACCTGGCACAGGGAATATCTCCCTAAGGGGAGATAGGGAATCCACCAATTTGGGGAAAGGACACCTTTCAAAGGGAAGTGCGGTGAACATGAGAGGCTAAGTACACCCACTGTGAGGGGCAGCTGGCCCACCGCAAGTCAATAAAGATGCTCTTGTTAAACCATACCCTCGTGTGTAAGTGTGGAGTGATTACACCGAGGAGTGCACCACAGAGGAGTTCCTCACCAGGACCATCCACAAGCGGACGCTGGGATCCTGATGAGGTGGAGGCGCTGCTCTGGATATAGGTAGGACTCATGCACACTACCTTAGCTGCCTGTCTGGGTTGGCAATCCCCACACAACATCATGCGGGAGACTCAGGAGTCCTGTTGCCAACAGGTGCACCACCAGACACTACACTGTAATGGGGACTTGTTAGACCACAGGGGCCAATGTGAGATTGGGTGGGTCAGGCTAGGCCAGAAAATCCATTACATTACATTGGAGGTGAACTCCATTTTTCCCCCTTGGTTACCTGCTTACATGCCTTGCAGCCAAAGCATCGAAAGAAGCCTTTTGGTGGGGGCAACCAACTATGGGTCTTAGGTGCTTCTTCTTTTCTGAAGATGCTAGGGGCCTGTTTAGATTTTATGCAAGGAGCTTTTCTGAAAATTACTCTCGGGACATTGGGGATGTGATCTTTAAGGACCGGAACTGTCTGTACCACATGCCAATGTCATTTGATAATTTGTTGTATTTTCGTGGCGTCTGAATTATAAGTGGTGATAAATGGTGTTTTAAAATCGTTATTTTTATCTTTCACTTTTAGTGTCAGTAGGTCACTGTGTGGTAGTGCATTTGTTTTATCCCCTGCTGATTTTATTAATTCCGATTGATAGCCTCTTTCTAGAAACCTCCCCTGTAATGTATGGGCTTGGTCCTTAAATACGCTATCATCTGTGCAGTTTCTTTTTACTCTCCTGAACTGGCCATACGGTATGTTCTGGAGCCATTTAGGATGGTGACAACTAGATGTCATTAAAAAATTGTTAGCATTCGTTGGTTTAAAAAAAGTTTTTGTCTTGATTTCTGAGTGGTCTATATAAATTGTCAAATCCAAACAATTGATGTTCACTTGACTATGTTGAGATGTGAACTGTAAATTAACATTATTGTCATTGATGTGTTTAATGAAGTTTATCAGTTCCGTCTCTCCCCCCTTCCATATGAATAGTACGTCATCTATATACCTGTGCCAGGAGACCAGGTTTGTGCTAAAAGGGTGAGTCGACCAGATATTGGCTTCCTCCCAGTCTGCTAAAAAAATATTTGCATAACTGGGCGCAAACCTGGTCCCCATTGCGGTTCCGCAC
Organism: Ascaphus truei; assembly: GCF_040206685.1. Classification (NCBI taxonomy): domain Eukaryota; kingdom Metazoa; phylum Chordata; class Amphibia; order Anura; family Ascaphidae; genus Ascaphus; species Ascaphus truei. The sequence continues at coordinate 414,107,358 of NC_134486.1, forward strand.
ATTTGGAGGTAGAAAAGACCGTTGAACCAAAAAGCATTATGTGTTAAAATGAAATTGATGCTGTCAATTATAAAATTACGTTGTTCCTCTAAAATCAAGGTATCTTTTGTTATAGTCCTTTCAACTGCCTTAAGGCCATCCCCGTGTTGGATGCTTGTGTACAATGATTTTATATCGCAGGTGGCCAATATAAAGTTATCCTGCCATTGTACATCCGCAAGTAGATTTATGACCTGGGTTGTGTCCTTAAGATATGACCTCCCCCCTATTGCATACTTTTGTAAGAAGTGATCCAAGTACTCTGACAAATTTTGTGTTAGGGACCCAATGCCTGATATAATTGGCCTGCCTGGTGGAGTTTCCATGCATTTATGCACCTTCGGCAAGAAATAGAATACAGGTAGGATTGGGTTATCGTGGTGAATGTACCCCCATTCCTTATCGCTGAGGATACCTAAGCTCTTACCTCTCTCTAGGATTTTATCTAATTCCTGTTTGTGAGATTTTGTGGGATCATGGGTTAGTTTCTGGTATGTTGCCACATCCCCCAAAATACTATTAGCCTCTAAAAGATAGTAGTCCGTGTCCATCACCACCACGCCGCCACCCTTTTCTATGTGTATCTAATTGCCTTTTCATTTCTATGAGAGGCAAATTACTGTGAAGAAACCACTTATCCAACGAGGAAAATTCAAGACGCAGCGAGATAAGAAGATGTAAAAGAAAGAAGAATCTGGATCCAGAAGGAAGATCCGGCAGCGAAAGAAACCTTGATGTGATAGAACTTACACAAGGCCGTGTAAGTTATTTATTTATCTTTCCATCCACTTACACACATTACTCTATGTCTCCCACCCAAGGAGTTAATTACTTGGACTGACGGTTCAATAGAGGTGTTTGCACCACATTGATCATCAGTGAAAGAAAATACATCTTCAACCTACCTTTCCTCACATTGTGCTCCCCCATTTCTTCTTGTGTTCTGAATGACTAAAGTCAGTTCCAATATGTCTTTACTTATGGAGACTGATACATACTGTATGTCAGGTTTAGACAGTAAAGGTGGAGAATTATTTCTAAATGGTGTCACAGACAACGGTGAGATGTTGAAGAATAATTCTGATTGCTTGATACTTATAGGCGCTGGTCCTCCTCGGTTTTTAGTTTAACCCCCATTTTTTACAAGGTGGGAACAAGGGGGTCTCACTGAGCCAAACATCCCCTTTTTCAGCTCAGAGGAACCCCCCGTTAACGAGCTATTTACTAGCAAAGTTAAAGGCTTTTAACCTCCCACTGGGGAAAAAAATGGCTACCAAATTTTGGACCAATAGTAAGCTGCAACATCCCCGATTGTAGCTTCCCATTGTATGGATAATTAAATCCCCTTTATAAACCAGGACCAACAGTGGCAGCCGCCTTTAGCCTCCTGCGTCCGTTTCAGCGCGAAATTTAAAACCGCGGGCAGATGCTGCGTTTGATGCGCCATGTTCCGGTATTTAAAGCCGCGGCCGCGTGCATTGACAGTATTAGCGCTGTGCTTATTTAATTGTTTTCAACTGTTTCAACATTACAGTCTCACACTTATGTGAAGTCTGTATTAGAGGTACATAAGCAAGCTACTTGTAACATTATGGGCGGCGTGCGTGCAACATTACGGGCGGCGTGCTGTATACAAACTTTCACTGATAACTACAGTACTATTGGCGCTGTCTCGGCATGAACGCGGTGAAGTGCGTGGCATTCGGAAAAAAATACCCAAACAAACCGGAGAAGTTGGAGAATAAAAGGGGCCGTGACAGTAACACCGGTAACTTCACCAGTAAGTATCTTGGGAACCGGAAGGCCCCTGGCATGAAAATAGTGGGGTTCAACTCTGGAAAACTCCCCCCAAGTTTAAATTCTGGGGGAGGGAGGAAGATTGTTTCTTTAATTTATAAAAAAAAATATTTACTGAGGCAAGGTATTGTTGGGATAATATGAGCCTTTAACAGTCACTTCCAGTACTTATGGTTTTCAGAATGTGGCCCTTATAATTCAATGGTATAACATTCTAGGTGACTGTCCCTCTCAGCGAATACAATTGCTAATTAAAGAGAGGGAGGAAGCTGGAAATAGTTTGAAGATACCAGGGGAAAAATGTGAACTCTTGTAAATGCAGAATCATTTCAGAATGTACAGTAGATCAAGATTGTAATGAGAAATTAGATACATTTAAAAGAAAGAAAGCATTCTGGAAGCAAAAGGGTAAAAACATGATAGCGATTGTTTGGAGTATGGCAATCACATTTTAAAACCCTGCACTCCTCCCTAATTGACATGTAATTTATTAGTGAAATTCTACATTTTGATCCCAAGTCTTATAACAAAAGAGCAATTTAGTTGCATCTTTTGATCAAAAAAATATTTGAGCTGCCATTGTTTGGATTATGAAGATATAATTTTGTTTATAGGGCGCCAGAGTTTACACAGCTCTTTATAAAATATCGATTTCATAAAACACTATAATTGGAGCACTTATTCCAACTCTCCTAAGTATCATACTAAAACAGAAAATAGGGTTAATATCGGCCAATTTGGCAACAAGCAAATCTAATAGGAGAACAATGATAATTATAATAGCCATTCCAATTCAAATAGGTATAATAAGGATTCAGATAATAATAGCAATAAAAAAATATGCTGGAACCTGTACTGTAAGTATCATGTTAACTCTAAAGGATCCAACAATGCCATCAATGGAATCCATTTAGTCCACCATCTATGATTCTGGAAGCAAAATAGATGGATAACATGTTGACATCTATTCATTAAACAGTCCTTCAAAAACCCAGCTTTTTTAGGGTCACCACCCAAAGTGAATCTAGGAGGTATACCCATTCTCTCTCTAGTTTAAGATTGATATTTCAGCAGCAAGCCGTTTTAATCTAAAAGGTGAGGAACGATTCCTGAACGCCATACTCTGGGAAACTCAAGTTCAGGACAGCGCTGATTCCTGTATAATATACTGTAAGTGAGTGGTGAACTTCTAGTTAAAGGTTGACAGAGCCGTCTTTGAAGCAGTAAGCATGACTTTTCTTCATGTGTCCTGAACAATGGAAATGTTCTCCAAGAGAAAAAAGAGGAGCTGTAGAGGAGGTACAGACGGTGTGGGATCAACCCTCTAAAAAAGGAACCCCATGACTAAAGAACTTAAATTAAATAGTATTTTCAATTTATCTGAAATCAAATTACTTATGGTAAATTTATTTAAAAAAAGGGACATTCTATTTGTCTTACAAATAAACTTTACCGTTGATTTGTATATCGATTTACAAAAATTATGGAGGAAACTTGCTCTCATATTTTAAGAAAATGTATCTGCAAAATCACAAGCTAATGAGGGTTTTCCAAAGTCCAGTTTGGCCGATGTTGGCCGAAATTATATCATCCAATTTTAATTGGATTCGTACATTTTGAAATGATGAAAGAAAGCTAATGGGGCTCTTGTTGAACATCTGGAGGATAATACAATTAAATAATTATTATTTTATGGGCCTTTAGGAGAGGGATTACATTTGATAGTAATCCTTTCAGATAATGCGTAACATTTATGCACAGATTTATTGATGACAACGTATTTATTTGGTCAGGGTCAACAATAGACACATTTGTTTATTCAGTATTTACATTTTAATAATATGAATGTTAAACCTATCTGGGGAAGATAATTCAACTTGTATTCATTTTTCGGATCGAATTGTCAGCAACACTTTTTTTAAATAGGTGGTTAGCAATCACTCTCAATATTGTTTGAATATTACCAAATTGGGCAGTTTCTCAGAACCAGCAGAAAATGCTCGTGAGGAAACTTTTTTTTAGATCAAGCAGATATTTTAAAACAGTGATTTCCTGAGAACAGCAATGGCCCATAGGTTGTCAATGAGGCTTTGGAAAAAGCAACACGATAGATCGGACTCAACTCCTACTACCAAGAGATAAAAATAATACATCTAGGAATAATAATATTAATAATAAATATGAGTTTTAGACAGGACAGGAAATTAAAAAAAAGAGCTAATATGGAAAAATAAGGGAATTATGACACACCAATCCATACCTCTACTTACGTTAAGTGCCATTTTAAATAAAATGAATTATTTGTAAACATTGGAAAATTCTTAACACTTTAAGTGAGCCTAAAATAGCTTTTGGGAAAGCTTGTAGCCTTAAAAACATTTTAGCTCCAAGTGTTCTAAAGGGTACTAAGAAACAGATTGATAAGGTTCATTCTGTGTTTCCAAGAACTCATAGCAATTATTCATGTGGCAATTGTTACATGTGTAAGTATACATCTGAAGACAAATCAGTGATATAATGAGCCACAGGGCTTTTTTAGTGAAGCAATTCATCAATTGTAAGTCACGATTTATAATTGATGTTGTTAGTTGTCAATTTAAATCTCCAATATATTGGGGGAAAAAACCATTTAGGTGAGGCTAGGAGAACATGTTAATAGTGTTAAAGATGCATTTTAACGAGCCGAACTGGGAAGCAGCACAGCCAGAGAGCTCCGTGCGGCTCCAGTTTAAAAACAACAAAATACCCCGTAAAACCAACTAAAAAGCGGTAAAAAAGTGCCACACGAGCGGGGGAGACTCACCCGCACCCCGTGAGGCCCCGTGGCGGCAGACCGAGCAAGCAACAAGCACTCGGGAGAACCGGAGTCCCGGAGCCCCTGCAGCCGAGATTTCCAAGATGGCCGCCGGACGGAACTGAAGGAGCCCTGCAGCGGTGACACTCAGCCTGAACGGCGAGCTGCGCGCACGGGACCTCGGCTCTGCGGGCGGCACCGGGAGCTCCCACCGCTGGAAATAGAACAGCCAGCCGACAGCGCTCCCCACGAGTACCCACGAAGCAGGGAAACCAAGATGGCCGCCGGATCGGAAGCTTAGGCTCACCCGAGGCACGCTGCAGAACCGGAGGCGGAGGGGAGGTGTGCAGGACAGACGGAGAGACAATCAGGCTCAGCCGGAGCTGGGGAAGGGTAAGGAGGGATAGACAGTTGGGGGACAACGGAGCCCTGCTACACAGAAGCTCCCAGAGACACCCTGCCATTAGAGCACAGCAGGGTTCAACAAAAACAGTGCAGAAGGAGTGGGTGCCCCCTCTCCCCCCCCTGGTCAGAAATACAATTACAAAGTGGACCTTCACCCTCCCCCTCACACCCAGAGCCATAATTACAGCCCCCCCCCCCCCCCTCCAAAAAAACCTGAGGTTGCCAATCTCTAACAGCTGCCAGAGTCTGCCGTCCGAGACCCACGGGCTTAACCAACGGCCCAACCCCATCCTGGCACAAAACTTCCTGGCAGCACAACCTGCAAAATCGCCCAAAACAACAACACTCTAAAATGGCTGCCACAAATATATGAGTGCCCAACATTGAGAGCCAGAAAAGTTACACAGCCACGCTTCCCAATTTCCCCCCTGCCCCTCCCCGCTACAACCTATGAACACATAAACAAATCTATGTAGGAGCGTGGCCAGGACGCCGACGGAGATGGACGTGTAGCAGAGGAGCTCGCCAGACCCCCTAATAAATAAACAAATAGAGGCTCTTTTCCCCCGAAAATTCCCCCTCCTAAAGCACTACCCTAGACCCGCAACCCTAGAGGAAATGGCTAACAAACAAAAATCCCAAACAGCCCAGGCTGTTAACAAGCTATTCTCCCCACGAAACTCAGAGGCGGCGGCAAGAGGCCAAGATGGCGCAGGCCCATCAGGCGCACGAGGCCCCAAACAAACTGCCCAAACGCAAGACCGGCAAGAAATGCCAGCGCAGCCGGCGGCAACACTCACCCGAGAGGACATGAAAGAGCTTATGGCAGAAATGCTGCATGACCTGCACAAATCGCTAAAGGCCGATCTCAGATCAGCAGTCACTGAGCTAAAGCAAGAACTGACAGGCCTAAGGGAGCGCACGGATGTACTGGAAGGCAAAATGGAGGCCTCCACACAGGCCCAAGAATTAGCTGCAAATGAGATATTCCGGCTCGGGGCTGAGGTAGAAAGTCTCCGCGACTCCCTAGAAGATCAGGAGAATCGCGACAGGAGACAAAACATAAGAATCAGAGGCATTCCCGAGTCGGTACTTCCAGGGCAGTTAAAGACTTACATCCTGGAGCTCTTCACCTCCCTATGTGGAGACTTGAATCAGACGGACCTTGAACTGGACAGGGCTCACCGCTCCCTTGGCCCTAGATCAGAGGATCCAAAAAGGATGAGAGACGTCATAGTCAGACTTCATAAATTTTCGGCAAAAGAAAAAATAATGGAGGTTGCCCGAACCAAAGATCTCATCACATTTGAGGACAGCCAACTGCAACTTTACAACGATCTAGCCAAAAGAACTGTAGATCGCCGCAAGGAACTAAGACCCCTAACCATACTGCTGCGGGACAGCGGAGTAAAGTATAAATGGGGCTTCCCATTTAGACTAATGGTGCAGCGCAATGGAAAGATGCTCACAATTAAACATCAAGAAGATATGGAGCACTTTGCTAAAGCACTAAACCTCACCCCTCCTACCAGCTGGAGAAACGAAGGACCCAGACAAGAAGAGCCCCCAACCAGAGCCTCGGAAAGGCTGGCGGGACAGAGGGGTCAGAGGATTAAGTAGAAGAACTCAACCCCACACTCTCAGCACATACAAAGGCACCATCCTCAAGAATGACACAAAGACCCCATATTACCAGCACTGCAGGGAGAGGATGAGCACTGCCGGAGATGACTACACCGACCCACCGGGAGAGGAGAGACAGCTGACGAGGGAACAGCACCGCTCTCAAATCTTCACAACCGCTTGCAACACCCACTTCACTTACCTGAAAAGTGAGACGGGGCTCCGATCGGCGGGAGATGGAGGGACCAGCATTCTGCGGTGGAGGGGAGGGGGGGGGGCGCCGCCCCCCCCCCCCCCCCCTTTTTTTTCCCCTTTTTTATTTTTTACTATATTTTTTTTCCTCCCTCTTTCTCGCCATGTCCCCGTCCTCTTGTTGGCTACCTGCGGCCTTTCGGCTTCTTTTGGCCCCCGACCCTCCCCGTGTGGGGTCCCTGGAGGTGGAGAGCCGGACCTTCCCGGCCTTATGATCCCCCGAGCCCAGGGCGAACTGCTCCGGCAACCGTGAGTAATCCCTAAAAAATCCCTGCAGAGATTGACGGTGCCGGACGGGTTGGGGGGGCGACGCACAGAGGCTACGCCCCACTGGCTGGATGTTAGCGGGTGGCCCAGCCCCGCGGCCTGGAAGACCCTTGGTCTGGCCTTGCGGCTGGGAGATGGGGTCGGGGATCTCCGTGGACTGGTTCTGCTGAGGAGAGCGGATCCCCCCCCCCCTCTCCCCTCCCCGGGTGGCCCCCGCGCTTTCCCCTCGGGCGATACCCATACTCACGGCCTGGTGCCCCACAGCCGGGGGAGGCCTGACAGAGAAGAGACACCGAGCCGGGACAATTAAGTTTGAAGTTGTCACCCCGCCCACTCGCTTAGCCATAAGGAACGGTGACCTAAGACTAATGCATGATATGTGGGCGGAGGGAAAGGCTGACAAGCAGAGGCAAAAATAAGCATCAATGGCCTCGGGCTAAGGGAACTGCTAAGCCACCCGCCGAAGCATATACACAAAGGCTGCGTCTAGCAGGAACAAATACCATATACAGCGATCACGCGACAGAGTCAGATACACAAATAGAAAACAAACATCACCAACACAACATAGCTAGACTGTCCCCCCCCCCTCTCCCCGGCCCTACCTATCGCCCCACCACCCCCTCCCCCTATCCACCCCCCCTTTACCCCCCTCCCCCTCCTCCCCCCCCTCCCTCCCCCCCTCTACCTCCTCCCCCTCCCTCCCTCCCCCCTCCCTCCCCCTCTCCTCCCTCCCCCCCCTCCCTCCCCCCCTCTACCCTCCTCCCCCTCCCCTCCCTCCCTCTACCCTCCTCCCCCCCTCTCCCCCCTCTCTCCCCCCTCCCCCCCCCTCCCCCTCTCCCCCCCTTCCCCCTCCCCCCCCCCTCCCCCCTCCCCCCCTCCCCCCTCCCCCCCCTCCCCCCCTCCCCCCTCCCCCCCCCCCTCCCCCCCCCCTCCCCCCCCCTCCCCCCCTCCCCCCTCCCCCCCCCCCTCCCCCCCCTTCCCCCTCCCCATAGTCCCGCCTGTCCCCCCCTCCCTCCGCCCCCACACGGAGACCCCCTTCCCTCACACCGCCCCGGCACACTACCGGCCATCCCATCGACCCCCCCCCCCCCTCTCCCTACCTCTAAGAAGCGCCCAGCCACCCCTAGGACAGACTAAGAGAACTTCCCCCCACCACACACTTAGACACAACTACAACACCCCACCCAAAGAGCACATAGTACACAACCTAGAAAAAGAGCTAACATAAATTACACTCTGTTTACACAAGGCGGTGAGGCAAAACAAAACATCAGGACAATGTTAAAGTCTGCTTCAAACTGGTTTAGAATGTTATCTAGCACTAGATGATGCTATGTTGCGTGAAATGTTGTTGAGTTATGTTATGATAAGTTAAATTATGTTATATTATGCCAAAAATGCAAGATCCACTAGGGGAGTGTCTCTCCCAGACAAAAATGTGATGATACCCTGGATATATGATATATGACTGCTCATGTAACAGGTACTTAATAAAACTAACACCATAGACTCCCCCCCCCTCCCTTTTCCCTCCCTCGCCCCCCCTCCCCCCCCTCCCTTCCCCTCCCTCCCCCTCACCCCCCCTCCCTTCCCTTCCGTGCTTACATCCTTCACCCCACCAACCCCCCCCCCTAGACAGCCATATAACGCTTTCCCCCCCCCCTCCTCTCGCCCCCCCCCTCCCCCCCCTCCCCGCCCCCCCTCTCCCCCCCTAAAGTCCGGTCTTTCCCCCCCCTTCCCCCCCTCCCTCCGCCCCCACACGGAGACCCCCTTCCCTCACACCACCCCGGCACACTACCGGCCAGCCCCTCGACCCCCCCCCCCTCTCCCTACCTCTAAGAAGCGCCCAGCCACCCATAGGACAGACTAAGAGAACCTCCCCCCACCACACACTTAGACACAACTACAACCCCCCACCCAAAGAGCACATAGTACACAACCTAGAAAAAGAGCTAACATATAAAATACACTCTGTTTACACAAGGCGTGAGGCAAAACAAAACATCAGGACAATGTTAAAGTCTGCTTCAAACTGGTCTAGAATGTTATCTAGCACTAGATGATGCTATGTTATGTGAAATGTTGTTGAGTTATGTTAGGATAAGTTAAATTATGTTATATTAAGCCAAAAATGTGAGATCCACTAGGGGAGCCTCTCTCCTAGACAAAAATGTGATGATACCCTGGATATATGATATATGACTGCTCATGTAACAGGTACTTAATAAAACCAACACCATAGACTCCCCCCCCCTCTCTTTTCCCTCCCTCCCACCCCCCCCCTCCCTTTTCCCTCCCTCCCCCTCCCTCCCCCCTCACCCCCCCCTCCCTTCCCCTCCCTCCCCCTCACCCCCCTCCCTCCCCCTCCCTTCCCTTCCGTGCTTACATCCTTCCCCCCACCAGCCCCCCCCCCCTAGACAGCCATATAATGCTTCCACCGGCCCCCCCCCTGTGTCCCCTCCCCCCCTCCCCCATCTAGTTACCAGCAAATATAATAATTGGCGGGGTTCTAAAATTGAATAAAGGTGACGAATGGGAAAGGAGCCACACAACAGTAGCTAAGGGTCTGGCCCCCCTCTGTTGCGACCCAACCGTCGGATCCAGACACACCCCAGAAGGGCGCCCAAGCCCAAACGCCGGTCGTCCAAAGACCAGGCGAAACCATTTCAGGACCAAAACTGGCCCTACTTCTATCTTTTCTCCACCTGCTGGTCCTGTCCCAGCAGATCTTTACCCCCCCTCCCCCTCCTCTCCACCCCTCTCCCCCTCCCAAAGGCAAACCCAGCACACCCCCCCTAGAAGGAGGCCCAGCCCAATAGGCGACCTCAATCATACAGGGTCTTTAGAATATAAAAACAAGGTCTCCCCTAGTGGGAAAGGAGGGACCCCAAGACCCCGAACAACTAGAAACCAACAATGGCCACTAAGGCCCCAATTAAAATCCGTTCCTTGAACGTTAAAGGACTACAGAATAATCGAAAAAGAAGGCTAGCTTTCATGGACATGAAAAAATCAGGGGGAGACATTATATTCTTGCAGGAGACCCACTTCACATCACAAGACCCCCCAAATTTATTAAAAAAATTCTTCCCAATGTGCTTTTTTGCATCATTTAGTAGCAAGAAAAGGGGTGTAGCTATCCTGATCAGACAAGGCACCCCATTTAATCATGTCAAAACAACGGCGGACCCAGAGGGTAGATTTCTAATGGTATATGGCTCCCTTGCGGGCTCAGCAATCGTTCTAATCAATGTGTACGCCCCAAACGAGAACCAAACAGAATTCCTACAAACTGTTCTCGAGGGCGTTGACCCGGGATACCTGTCATCGATAATAGTGGGAGGAGACCTAAACATGGTCTTAAACCCCTCCGAGGACAGATCAACCACAGTGGGCCCCTCCCGTACAACCCACTCCCAGATCAAGGGGAAAAGGTTTAGGGACATCATGAGCGAATTCTCGTTAGTGGACATTTGGAGAACCCAACATCAGGGCCAGAGGGACTATACTTTTTACTCAGCGCCTCACCAGACTTACTCTCGAATAGACCACTTTTTGACCACCAAAAATGTGTTGGCGGCAGCCATAGAATCAGACATTGGCTCAATCACATGGTCAGACCATGCCCCGATCACCCTGACACTGTCAATCCCCTTTGAAAAAACAACAACCTATGCATGGAGACTGAATGATTCACTACTTAATCACCCAGAGATTGAGAGAGAGATAAGATCCTCACTTAAGGACTATTTCTCCCTCAACGTGGGAACAGTCTCCTCTCCAGCAATCCTATGGGAAGCCCATAAGGCAACTATCAGAGGGAAATTTATTTCCATCGCATCCCACAGGAAAAAAGCCCGCCAAACGCTAATTAAAGAACTCACAGATAATATAAAAGTAATAGAGCAAGCTCATAAAGCAAATCCATCAAAAAAAGTATACAAAACATTAATAGAAGCTAGAACAAAACTTAGACAAACCCAGCTGGAAGACGTTGAAAAGGCCCTCAAATGGACCAATCAACAATATTATGACAAAGGGAACAAAGCTGACAGACTATTAGCCAGTAAATTAAGAGGGATACAAAAAAGATCCCAGATAACGGCGATCAAGAGTAGGTCTGGTGAAATCCAATATAGTGAAAGCAAAATAGCAGCAGAATTTACTAAATACTACACAGAACTATACAACCTAAGAACTAAAAACGGCCGACCCGAACCGATAGCGTCAGAAATTATAACTCAATACTTAAATAAATGTCAACTCCCCTCACTGACGGAGGAGGAAAACACAGTCCTTAATGCTGAGATTTCAAAAGAGGAACTGGAAGAGGCGGTCAAATCACTAAAGCTCACTAAGTCTCCTGGCCCTGACGGTTTCACAAATGTCTACTATAAAAGATTCTTGCCGACCCTATCCACGCATCTGCTAAAAACATTCAACCATTTCATGGAAGGGAACCAAATCCCTCCAACAATGTCTCTAGCCAATTTGGCAATAATACATAAGGAAGGCAGAGACCCGATGCAATGTGGAAGCTACCGTCCAATCTCCCTCCTCAACAGTGATCTCAAGCTGTATAGCAAAATTTTAGCAAACAGATTAAACCCAATATTACCGAGGTTAATTAACATTGATCAGGTAGGATTTGTTACGGGGAGACAAGCCTCTGACAACACCCGAAAAATAATCGACATTATCGATCATGTCCACCTCACAGGCACCAAAGCACTACTGTTAAGCTTAGACGCAGAGAAGGCGTTCGATAGAATATACTGGCAATTTCTGGACCAGACTATGTGTAAATTTGGCTTTAAAGACACATACCTAGAGGGGGTCCGTAGACTATACCAAAATCCATCAGCAACGGTAAAACTACCAGGGGGGACTAACCAAAGATTCGAGATAACTAATGGGACTCGACAGGGGTGCCCCCTATCTCCTCTCCTCTTTGCGCTAACGATAGAACCACTGGCTTCAGCAATACGACTCAATAAAGACATCCAGGGAATAGATATTGGAAATAGGCAGCATAAAATTTCTCTATTCGCAGATGATGTCATCTTAACCCTCTCCAAACCCCAAACCTCATTACCCAACCTTCAAAAAGAACTCCGAGACTTTGGAAAAATCTCAGGATATAAGATAAATAATGACAAATCAGAAGCCCTGAACTTAAGTCTGCCAGAGCCAGAGGTGAAACTCCTCAAACTAAACTTTAATTACCGTTGGAGTTCCTCTTGTATCAAATACTTGGGAGTTAAGATATCGAGGACCTACCAATCACTATATAAACATAACTATCCGACCTTGTTCCATAAAATCAAACAAGATTTGGAAAAATGGGGAGGATATCAAATATCATGGATCGGGAGAATGATCTCGGTCAAAATGAATATACTCCCTAGATTATTATATTACTTCCAGACTCTCCCGGTCCACATCCCTGGCTCAGAATTGAAAAATATTCAAAAATCAATCTTCCATTTTATTTGGCAAGGTAAAAAACCTAGAGTCCCCAGGTCAGTTCTCTTGGCTTCAAGGGGGAGAGGAGGACTGGGAGTTCCAGACATTACGAAATACTATCTGGCCGCACAATTGAGACAGGTGGTAGTCTGGAACGCAAGCCCAAATCAATATTGCTGGCTGGATATAGAAACGCAATATGCCGGAACGCCTTCACTGCCGGCTTGCCTATGGTCCCTGAGCAGGGAGGACATGCAAAATAACAAATTCAAATTAGGCCCAATGAGACACACTTGGGAGACCTGGACGAAAAGCAAACTCAAGTACAAGCTCACATCGCCACAATCCCAACTCATACCAATCCACAGAAATCCGAAATTTCCACCTGGCTGTGAGCCCAGACAATTTGACCAATTTCAAACCAAAAACATTAAAACGATTGCCGACCTCCTGAGCCTCGGGAAGTTCCTGAGCTACCAAAATCTACAAACCAAGTATGACATACTAGGACTGAACGTGTTCAAGTACCTACAAATTCGGCACTTTCTCCAAACATTATCCCCAACATTGGAATTTCCCCCTCTCACAGGTTTCGAGCGACTTTGCAGCGAAACAGATCACCAGAAAGGTCTAATAACACAAATTTGCACAGAGCTAGGAGGGACTACAGAAGTCCCCACGCATGACTACATGCTGCATTGGGCAGCAGAATTGGATATAGTTATAGACCGAGAGGACTGGGAAAGTATTTGGGAAAATGCCTCAGGAACTTCCATATGTACCACAATCAAAGAAAACATCTACAAAATACTGTTCCGCTGGTATCTCACTCCAGTCAGAATAAATCAAATTTACCCTCTGGCATCCGATCTATGTTGGAGAGGCTGCGGTCAAAAGGGGGACATGGCCCACATTTGGTGGACATGTCCGGAAATTCAGAAATACTGGGAAACAACACAAAAATTAATAGAGGAGGTCACAGACCTCAAAATACCTGTTGAACCGCTGACCTACCTGTTGGCCAGGCCCCTAGACTATCTGGACCGACCAACAGGAAAATTAGTCTCCTTCATCCTCACGGCGGCTAGGTGTGCGGTGGCAGCCGCCTGGAAGAAAGTGTCTCCCCCCTCGAAACAAACAATAATAAGAAGGGTGCAAGAAGTAATGGACATGGAGAGATTGTCTGCTTTCCTTAAGAGGTCTTCTACCTCATTTACAGCAATTTGGGACCCATGGTACACCTATTTGGCGCATATAAGACGAAACGCCCCCTAACAAACTAGAAGCCCAATCCACATTAAAGCCCAAACCAAAATCACCAAGGTTCTGGGGATCATGACCACCCCCCGCTATACCCTTTGTACCCTCTCCACCCTCCCCCCCCCCCCCCACACCCTGCCCCCCCTTCTCTACTCCCTCTCTGTTTCCATACTCGCGCCTCCCTGATGGACTTCATGAGATCAGGGAGGCGTTGAGCCTTTTCTTTTCTCTTTTCTCTCAAGAAAAAGAAAAAAATGTACATTAGGCTGACATATTGTTTATACCGTACCTAGCATGTAATTGTTTAACTGCCTAATAAAAAATTTTGGAAAAAAAAAAAGATGCATTTTAACACGTCCGAGGAGGTAAAAAGATTCATAACCTTTCCAAGCATTTCCTTGATAATCATGATTGAAATCCTTATGGGCCTTAAGGGTTAAAGATATATATTGTAACGTACTAAGGGTTAATATGAACCCATTTGAAGTACCTTGCATAGGAGAAAGGTGAGTTGGTTAGTTTAGCTGTGTGCATTCAATCTGAACCCTTTCAGTGTACATCTACGTTGCCCCAAAGGCGGGCGCCTGAAGGGGTTCCCCAAGAGCTGCTCTCCTCTGCACAGAACCAGCGTGCTAAGGGTTAACATCTGCTTTTGCTTGTTCTACTGTATGTGTAATGTCAGCCCCACCCACTGGAATGTTAATGACCCAGCAGGAAAAAGGACTTAAAAACCACAGCTGCATTCAATCTGAACCCCTTCAGTTTAAATCTTTGTCGCCCCAAAGGCAGATAGCCTTTGGCGCAGATGAAGGGCAGCGAAAGGGGTTGAGCTGTTTGGTGATGTTACAGCTGCTCTATTTCAACCTGAAACTCACCAGCCCTTTTATCCCCAGTACCCAATTTTCCAACTCTATCTGTCCATGAAATGTCTGTGAATTGACTGTATAACCTCTGTTCTTTTAATGTAGCCATGTATTGTTATAACTCTGTGCCCAGGACATGCTTGAAAAGGAGAGATAACTCAATGTATTATGTCCTGGTAAGACATTTTATAAATAAATATTAACCCTGGCTGCTTAACTAAGTCACATGCCCACTTGTGTGCTGTTCTTGACAGATGGTATATGGAGATGGATTGAGGGGAGATATTGTTCATTTGAGGGTCCATGAGTGGAGAAAAGTGACTTGCATAGATAACTGTTTTTATTCGCCCAAGTCATTTTAAAATGAAACAAAGAATTTGTAAACATTTAAACATTCTAAACACTTTAAGTGAGCCTAAAATAGATTGTGGAAAAGTTTGAAGCCTTAAAAAAACATTTTAGCTCCAAGTGTTCTAAAGGGTACTGAGAAACAGATAGATAAAGTGCATTCTGTGTTTCCAAGAACTCATAGCAATTATTCATGTGGCAATTGTTACATGTGTAAGTATACGTCTGAAGACAAATCAGTGATATAATGAGCCACAGGGCTTTTTTAGTGAAGCAATTCATCAATTTTAAGTCACGATTTATAATTGATGTTGTTAGTTGTCCATTCAAATCTCCAATATATTAAAAAAAAACATTTAGGTCCCTTGAGGTGAGGCTAGGAGAATATGTTAATAGTATTAAAAATGCATTTTAACACGTCCGAGGAGGTAAAAAGATTCATGACCTTTCCCAGCCTTTCCTTGATCATCACGATTGAGATCCTTATGGATATTGAGAAGTTGCGAATTAAGTCAAAGAAATATTAGAGGATGCGGTCAAGATGATTTTGTACAATGAACGCAAACATTGTGGATATTTACCCTTTGAACTAAAGAATCTCAAGGCTTGAATGAAATATTTGAAATAAATATTACATTAAAAATCAATGAAAACCTTTATATTTAAATGCGACTTTGGATATATGTGTATATACATATAAGTTTTTTGTTGATGTGCTATTAACACAATATGATATTGTGCTGTTGGTCTGGAGTTCACCATTTTGTTTTTTTATTGACTACTGTATATGAATAATAACGTGCATGTTTGTTTGATTAATTGTATATTGTTTTGAATAGTTGAATGGGGTTGGTTAGTGTTATGTATTCATTTTAAATCATACGCATATCTCCAAATGTTGTTGGATATTTAACAAAAATTAAGCATTTAATAATAATTAAGTATAATAAATTCCATATATGTTTCATGGTTAAATTGATAAATGATCTTCTATATTATATGTTATTAAATCGTTGATGTAATGACTAGTATTGCATGTCTTTATTTATAGAGCGCCATTAATGTACATAGCGCTTCACAGCAGTAATACACGTGGCAATCATATAAATAACAAATAATACAAATAACACATAGTGGGAAGTGCTTCAGACATAAAAGTGACATTAAGGGAAATGTGTCCCTGCCCCGAAGAGCTTACAATCTAATTGGTAAGTAGGAGGAACGTACAGAGACAGTAGGAGGGAGTTCTGGTAAGGGTGTCTGTAAGGGGCCATGGTTTATGTATCAGGTGTTTATTATCAGCCACAGAGCTACTCATATACTTTGTTAAGCAGGTGTGTTTGAAGGTGGGTCTCAAGGGTATTGATGATAATTGGTGTGTTGGACATTCCCCCAGTGGTCCATGCTGTGCTGTAACCACTAGCCCCCACGGGATGGTCTTGGCTATGTGGTGGTATAATGCAACATTTACCCAGGTTAATGTTCGAATAACGGCCGCTGTATCGGTAGCAGCGTCGACGCGTTACAGCGCCGCTAGGGGCAGCGGGCACCTGAGAAATCAGGCAAGAGTCCCGGAAGTGCGCACGCAAGCAGGCGCGCGTAGCAATGCCGCCACCATGAGTGCGGCCTAACACGGCCACCACCGGTACTTTTCTGAAGCTCCGTGTTGCTGGCGTGAAAGTAAGTGTCCCTCCTCCGTGATGGACAGATGGATAACTTCTCATGGAAAGTCTTCCGAGCTGAGTGCACTGCTCGCACTGTATAACACGAAGCAGTAAATCTACACATGAGCATGCATGCGACTTGGAGCTGTGAATGCTTCAAGAACAGGGCGCTTTAATAAGGTCAATCCACTATAAATGGATTTTGATTTTCCTCGCATCCATCTAAGTGCCGCCGCTGTTTGAAGATGTGCTGGGGTAATTAATAGGATAATGGGATAATCATAATTGTTGCATAACTGCCGTCTTAAATATTCCTCTTAAGTGCCACTTAGCAATGTACTGTATATTGGAGATGCAATAAAGGGAAAGCAGTCACCCAAGCAACACAGTCACTACCATCTTATAACCTGTTTGATCATTTAAGATACGTTTAATCGCTTTTCAGATTCGGTCACCAATGTGATACTCTGGGAAGCAAAGCGCCATACTCTAACAGAGCCGGAGTGTCCCGAAAGGAACGTTTTTCACCAGGGTATTCCGCCTGTGCACATATGGATTTCGGAGTGCCCTGCTGCCTGATCAAATGTGTATGTGTATACTGTATATATTATATTTATATATATTCTGCATACTGTATTCAAAATGTAAAAGGGCTTATATACATTGCAGCATTTCTATCTCGCGTCAGAATGACATGTAAGGAAGGACAGATTGGCAGGACGGATGTGCTCATTTCACTTCTCAGATTCACTTCTCCGCAGTTTCGAGTAAACGTTTAAAAACCCATGAATATTTTGCTAGCAAAAACAGCCAATAATGTTCAAAGTTAGCTGAACATTTGAATTTGGTTTACAAGTACAATCGAATTTTGAAAGCAATAGTAATCAAGATGAATTAGACCTGCAACGCCCATCGACTTATTAGTGTTAAGCCAACTTGTTCAAGACTCTTGGATTGATAAAGAAATAAATGTTTTCACAGAAGTAACCAGGGTAAAATTAACAACATTGCCTTAGGCGCGAGAAAAGTTTTGCAACTTGGATTGTTAGGCCTGGGACATAGTAAGTTTAAGCTCGCTGAGGCGGGCTGAGCCGCGCTGAGCAGATGCACAAAGCCCCTGCATCTGTCATCAGCGCGGCTATAGTTTCCCCCTCCGCATGCGCTCTGATGCGTGCGGAGGCTGAGAAACTTGGAACAGACAGGGAAGTTTGAAATTTGCCGCTCGGGGAAGCGGAGGAGCGGTCACGTGACCGCTCCCATCCATTGGGAGCGGGGGACTAGCCCCGCCTCCCGCTCCGCCTCCTGACACGCCTCCGCTCCGCCTCTGCACGCCTCCGCCCCGCCCCCAGAGCGCGCTCACTGCCTCGCCTGCAAGGACAGAAAAAAGCCCCATTTTCAGCAGGCGAGGCAGAGCAGGGGCGCGGCTCAGCGAGCTTCCAATTACTATGTCCCAGGCCTTAGTCAGGGAACTGTGCTCCCTCGGAGACGCGACAAACTTACATTAATGCCAGTGAAAGGTGAAGACGCGCGCACACTGACACAGCATCGGATATCTTATTGTATACATGTTCAGCAAGTAACACCCCCCTCCCCCCCCATTCCTTTCTACTGGCACTCCCCTAAATCCCAAACTGATACACATGGAGCGTCGGGCTCAACACGTGTACAATTGAAATGATTTGTCTTTGTTTCTCGGCTACAAAACTAGTGCACAAAATAGAATAAATGCAAAGAAATCCCGCTGCTTAGAATACATTCTCTCCTTGATAAATATACTGCGTTTTTTTGCTGGTGGATGTTAATAAATAAACCCCAGAACCGCTGAGACGCGCACAAGATTTACCAGTATTGCTGCAGCATCGCCCTGATACACAGGACACCTTTAGTGTTATGTTGTTTGGGATACAGCTTTATAATCTCAATATCAAAAGCTATTGAACCTAAAAAGAAATGTTGCTTGTTGTGATACCCATTTATCAAACACCAAGACAGTTCTTCATAGTGTAGGTACTACTATATATTGAGATATAATGTACAGGGCTTAATACTATAAGGCAGGGGTTCTCAACTACAGTCCTCAAGACCCCCCAACAGGTTAGGTTTAAGGATATCCCTGCTTCAGCATAGGTGGCTCAATCAGTTGAAGACTGAGCCACCTGTGCTGAAGCAGTGATCCTGAAAGCCTGACCTGCTGGGGGGTCTTGAGGGCTGGAGTTGAGACCCCCTGCTGTATGTAATTCATTTTGCTGTGAAGAGAAGTTTATACATACAGAACTGTGACGATGAGGGGGTAACCAGGCTCGCTATAAAGGTTAAGCCCACTTGGTTACCCCTGATCCATGTGTTGGGTTTCGGGAGTGTCAGCTCTTGAGCCCAGTGTTTGTCAATGCATTGTGTAAAATAATGCGACAATAAATAATTTTCTGTGCTTTGCCTTTCCAGGAGTGCCAGCAAGCAGAGATTGCTGGGCTATGAGTCTCAGGGTGGGTTTTGCGGAGAAAGTCTTATCAGATTGTGCCTAGGTAGTCGGGGTCGAGAGTTACTGGATACTCAAAGACATGTACCCGGGAATCAGGTCGGAATCCCGGATACATATAGGCACAATACTACGGTCAAAATCCTGCCCTGACAACGCTTGCGCGACTCACCGCTAGGATTCCCTGCTTCAGCACAGACCAGAAAGGTAAATGGGGCATAGGGATGTGTGGTATCCCTGAAACGGTAAAGGGGTCCCTAGTATAAAGGGGGATGCCCAGTTAATGCCCAGATCATCCAGAACCTGTATAAGGGTTCTGGGGGTACTCCAACCATACATAAGGTTGAGAGGTGTTTTGAAAGTCAGATTTGCAGTGTGTGGGGGATATTAGTGGGAATAAAAGTGCAGATTCTCATTCTATACCTCAAAACTAAAACTTAGGAAGTATAACAGTGTAAAGCATATTTTATTAAACAGGTATGTTTAAAGTGTATAAATGCTTGTGCAAGGTATATGAGCTGAGGACTTCCAGGTTCACGGTTCCGAGAGACCATGTGGCTACCAAGCTTGGTGCCATCAAGTCTGCTCGGGTCCTGGACATGAAAGCCTCAGAAGTTGCCATGGTGTGAAAGTCATTTGGGCGGCAGAGTTAGCCTCAAGTACACACGTCCTGGGATCAATGGAAGTCATCAGACCACCATTTGCCCCAACCCAGACATTGAGGAGCCTAACTCCGTGGGTGGCTTCTGCCTGATAAGTGGCAGAGGTGCCAGGTTGGCACATGCCCTTGTCAGAATCTGAATCCACGCTTGCCCGGCTGTGATAGACTGGCGGCGCTCTGATAGGCTGGTACTGTAGGATTCTTCCCACGCTCGGATTGGCTGTAATATTTCATGAATGAACTCTGAAATACTATAAGAAACCCTCAGCCAATCCGGACGAGAGATTATAAGTGACAGAACAGCAGCGGTAAATTTGAAACGAACAAATGATGCTCTTGGAGAAATAGCAGCGAGCCAGCTTCAGAAAATTCAAGGCCCCTTTTCGGGGCCAAATTCTGAGAATAGAACGTAGCAGTCGCGGCTAGGATTGCAAGCTGAAAACAGTTCCAGAACGTTTGGGACTAACTCCCGGTCAAGGGATTTCAGCACCTGAATTTCAGAAAGAGAGCGGTGGCGTCAGGAACTTCATGCTGATTTGAGTTCCAGGACATTTCAGGACAAGTCCTGGTCAACCTAAGGACTTTGTTTTATGTTCTGTTTTACATAGGAAAGTCTAGTTTTGTAGCCTAGACCCCGAGGACAAGAGCTACAGGTGCTAACCCAATGTGCAGCCTGCCAAGTCCCTTATCTCCGGCCCAAACCAATGGGGCCCGATTGTACTTCTACCGATATGGGCACTGAGGAGCTGAGAAATCTCTACATTCTGGTGCGAAAGCTGACTGCGTTACTTTGAGGCTCCAGGGGCGATGCCCAAACTCACTACCTGGCTATGGTATATGAGTTATTCTACCCGGAGCTACAGATTACTTCTTCCAATCCCTGCATGAAGTCTGATGTAGTGAGTCCCGATTCTGGAGTAGACTCTCTACACCAAGTGGTGTGGAGGGGACATTCCCTTCTCTGCCCTACGGCGTGGATAGAGACCTTCAGGGACTTACTTTCTGCTCGGAGATGTCCATGATATATCCCAGAGCGACTTCTGAGCGGTCAAATCCTCTGCCGAAGATCCGCGGAGAAGGCCCACCTGCCTAATGTGAGGTACTCGTTGTGACATCTCCACATGCCTGCGCCACGAAGGAGGATTCTGTCGAGGTGACCACTGCTTCCGATTCGTCGGAGGACGAGACCACGGCCATCCCCAAGGTACCGGTCGGGGCCTCCCATGCTCCTGAGTTGGAGGGCGGCCTGCTAGTTCCCAAGATTGACGCCTGGTCCGCAATGGAGGTCCGGGACTTTGATCCTGTCTGGGCCCAAGCACAGGAAGCTGCCACACAGTACCTGCGGAGGAGCCAGGAGATGTGCAAGGCCAGCGGCCGCGCTGCTGCTTATATAGAGTCTGCTGAGAAGCCCTTTGATGCACTGGGGCTCATGGAGGAATTCCAGCAGGTAGTGGCGGGCGGTACTACCTCCTACAGCACCTCGGTGCGGATTCATTCTCCACGACCCGGGGGACTTGAACGAGTAGAGCTGTCCAGCCGGATGGACTCCCAGGATTCCGCTCTCTCTTCGGTGAGTGACCGGTCCTCTGTGGACTCTTTTATTCTGCAGTGCAGGGGAGAAAGGAAGAAAAGGACTACCTTGCCATTGCTGCGGCAAGGTACGTCCGTTCTCGTGGTCGTGGCCAACTGAGTACTGCCGGGACTGTGGACACTCCTATTGCTCTGCCTTGGGAGACCTCCGTAGGTCCCCAGTTCTGAGTCGCTAAGGTGCCCGTCCTACCCCTACTGCCCAGTTGTATAATACTGACCCCAGCCCTAGTGTTAAACCCCTGATCCCTTGACCCTTGTCACCTGGGGGTTCTGTGGCTCCCAGGAGCAATGCTGGTGCAATGCCGTATATGTGTGTGACCTCTCCAGGGGGGTACATTACCCTGGTGGGATAAAATGTAGATATCACTATCTGACCTGCATCCAGTCCTACTCTCTCAGAATATATTATACTTGTAAGTACCAGCATGTCAATCAATTCCAGACAGTTGTGGTAAAGTTAACACCCTTATCTGTTGACTAAAATAATAAATATAATTTGAAATATATACATTTTGATGTAAGTAGGCATATAGAATTAGATAGCCCCATCTAACCTAGAAACCAATCCGTTCCTGTTCTTTTTCAATAATCTTGTCTGTTATATTATTTTTTATTTTATACTGTATTATTTTTATTTTATATTTGAATTGATAATAGGTAGGCACGGTCCTTCCATGTGACCTGGCTCTATTCTCTTCAACTGTGTACACACGTCAGTATACTGTACAAAACAGATATTCTGTATATTAATATTACATCAATCACTTCCAGTTGGATTAACTACACGTACAAATATATCCTTCCTTAGTTTTCCTGTTGGGTTACTATATACAGTAGGTGATCAGAGATATATAGCTATCTGATATGTTTTCAGTGGATCGTTTTAATGCTTAACTATACCAGTTAATCAATCAGCTACAGTTACAATTAGTTACCAGCCTTATCTGTTGCCTTAAAAACAAGTGTAATTTTAAATACTGTGTGTGTGTGTGTGTGTGTGTGTGTGTGTGTGTGTGTGTGTGTGTGTGTGTGTGTGTGTGTGTGTGTGTGTGTGTGTGTGTGTGTGTGTGTGTGTGTGTGTGTGTGTGTGTGTGTGTGTGTGTGTGTGTATGTATATATTTTATTTTTATTTTTATATATATATTATTTTTTATAAAGGTCGCATAGAGAATTAAATGGCACAATCTGAGATCTGACCTGCCTCTACTCTGCTACTATACACCAGTCAATCCGTTTTATGTTATGTTGTTATCACCCTTATCCATGTATACATATTTATATTTTTTTTTTTTTCCAACTTAAATTTTTTATTTTGTTCAGTACATAATATACATACAGTAGATAATCTCTCAGCCGCGTACCGTGACAGTTTACTGCATGTGACAATTCTTCTGTAAATTGGTGGACGTCTTTGGACAAACTGGGAAGACCGACAGACATACTGGGGGGGGGGGATCTCCGGTTAGGACCCGGGGGGGGGGGGGGGGGGAGGACGACAGACAAGGGGGATGGAAAAGGGGAAGCGAGAAAGGGGAGGGGGGGGGGGGAGTATGGGGGTTAGGGGGATCTCCTTCCGTGGGTCCGCTTCTGCCTCCCCCATACTGGTTCTCTGCGTCTGAGGACTTTCTGCGTACCCCGTAGGACGTCCGGTTCGTAACTGATTTGTCTCTCTCATTGTCTTGTGTGTCCCTTCTTGGTCCTACGGGGCGATGGGGTGGGGGGGGGGGGGGGCGTTTCTATCCTAGTGTGTTGTAGGTTCCGTCAATAAGCACTCCCTCAAGGGAGAACGCATTTGTTCCTATTAAAGCCAAATTGAGGACCTCTCCACTCCCCGGATATCTTTCTGGGCTAACCATGGTGCCCATACTTTTTCAAAATTTTCGCCAGTGTCATTGACTAAGCTTGTTAGCATTTCCATCTGGCATACCGTCCAAATTCTATGTCTAACGTTTGAAATTGAAGGGATTATGTTTTGTTTCCATCGTGCTGCAGTCTCCCCCCTCATCGCCATAGCAAAGTGAGCTATCAGTTTGTTTTCGCCTTTAGTGAACCCGGTTGCTGGCCTGTTCAGGAGGAACAGCCATGGGTCTAATGGGACGGGTTTACCTGTAATTATGTTCAACCAGTCTTTAATTGAGTCCCAGACTGGGACGATTTTGGGGCAGGACCACAGCATGTGCAACAAGTCTGCCTGCTGTCCACATTGTCTTGGACACAATGGGGAGTAACTGGGCAGAAATGTGGCTAATTTAGCGGGAGTGTGGTACCAGCGCATCATTACCTTATATGCATTCTCCCTTAAGGTTGTACACATGGAGCTTTTAGAGGTTGCCGTCACTATCTTGGTCCAGTCATCTACCTCTAGCTCCTCACCTAGGTCTGTTTCCCATTGGGTCATATATCTGTTTTTTTCCTTCACTGTCTTGCTAGAACCGGTTACCTCCTTATACATCTGCGATGTAAGTCTCACCGTGGATGTCCCTGATCGACAGAGCTTTTCGAAGTTTGACATAGGGGACTTTGGCTGAACTTTTTGATAGAACGCCCTGATCTGGAGGTACCTAAAGATCTCGGCATTAGGAATATGGTGGTCGGATTTGACTAATTCGAAAAATTTTATGCCTTGTCTCCCCTCCAGATCCACCAAACGCTTTATATTGTTTTGTTTCCAGATAGAGAAGTTTGTACTAGATTGGCCCGGAGCAAAGAGGGGGTTATTCCAAATTGGTGTCATACCCGATGCCCTGCTAGTCAGGCCACACTTAAGCCTGGCGCCTGCCCAGATAGATAGCGAGTTGGTCATTGAGGATAACGGCAGTTTGGTGCTATTGCGCACCTTCTTGGGGTACCAGATCAGATGCTCGAGTTCCAATGGGGAGCATGCCTCTCGTTCTACCGCGACCCATCTTTTAGAGTCGGGGTTAGTGTGCCATTGCACAATTTGACATAATTGAGCCGCTCGGTAGTATGATAACAAACAAGGTACCGCTAGTCCTCCCGCCCCTGTTTGTGTGCGCATTATCTTTTTGCTCACTCTCGCCTTTTTGCCTCCCCAGATAAACTTATCTATCTCAATTTAAGGGGAGAGTGTTTCCTTCAAATTTAACGGCACTGGGAGCGTTTGAAAAAGATACAAAAGGCGAGGGAGCAAATTCATTTTTACGCAGTGGATTTTGCCAATCCATGAGATCTTGTTTTTAGCCCACTTATGGAGATCCTCTCTCAGGGTCCGCATCAGTTGCGGGTAGTTGGCTTGGCCGATGGTATTATATGTCCTTGTGATATTGACTCCCAGATATTTGATTTGTTGCTTCTGCCAGCGGAAATTGAAGTTAAGGGCAATTAATTTTTCTACGTGTTTGGGGAGATTTATGTTAATGGCCTCCGATTTGCTCTGATTTATCTTGAACCCGGAGACCCTGTTGAACCGTCCCAATACCTCGAACAGGTTCGGCAGAGAGGTAAGGGGCCTGGATACTGTCAGGAACACGTCATCCGCATAGAGTGCCACCTTATGCGTCTGGTTTCCGATGGCAATACCTGAAATATCTTTGCTATCCCGGATCTGGGCCGCCAACGGCTCCATACACAGTGCAAAGAGGAGGGGGGAGAGCGGGCATCCCTGTCGCGTACCGCTCTTAATTTGAAAGGGGTCTGAAGCGAATCCCTGGTGGGTCACCCTTGCCGACGGGGTCGAATATAGCGCAAATATAGCTTTTATTAATTTGTTGCCCATTCCAAACGCTCCAAGCGTGGCCTCCAGGTATGGCCAGTCTATCCTATCAAACGCTTTTTCTGCATCCAGACTGAGCGCCATAACTGGTATATCATTGTGATTGGCTATTTCTATCAGATCAATAATTCGTCGGGTATTATCCGATGCTTGTCGACCCTGGATAAACCCGACTTGATCTGGGTGCACCAGTCTGGGTAGGATTAGACTCACTCTATTGGCCAGTAATTTGGAATAGATTTTGATGTCCGAATTAATGAGGGATATAGGCCTGTAGCTCTTACAGTCCTGCGGGTCTTTCCCTGTCTTGTGTATTACTGAGATGGACGCTTGGAGCATTTGGCTCGGGAATGGGGATCCGTTCAACACTTGGTTAAACATACGTAGTAAGTAAGGGGCCAATTGTTTCCTAAACTTTTTGTAGTAAAGATTCGAGTACCCGTCTGGGCCCGGGGCTTTAGAGGGTTTCAGGTTTTTCATAACCTCCGCTAATTCCTCCATTGTAAAATCTCTGCCCATCACCTCTCTGTCCACCTCGCTCAAACAGGGTATATTTGAACTTGCTAGAAAATTCTCCAGGGCCACCTTGTTCGCTGGTGATCTGTTTACTTTATCCCCGTCATATAATTTTGCATAGAAATCTTTAAATTCCCGTACAATTTGCTTGGGGTTGGCAGTAATTTCCCCTGATTCGCGTCGTAACGCTTGGATACTATAATTGTGCGTTTTAGAGTTAATCATATTGGCTAGTAAGGTATCTGGTTTGTTTGCTTTCTCGAAAAATCTTCTCTTTGACCAACTTAACGCTTTCTCAGCCTGGGAGGTGAGCAGAAGATTCAGCTTTGTCTGGGTGTCTTTAATTTGTCGCAGGGTCTCTGCGTCAGGTGACCGCCTATGTTGTTCCCAGTGCTGTTTTAGTTCTGCTTGCACCTTAATAATTTTTGCGTTGCGCTCCTTTTTCTTGCGGGCTCCCATACTAATCAAAAACCCCCTCAGTGTTGCTTTGTGTGCCTCCCAGAGGGTTATGTGTGAGTCAACGCTGTCTTTATTTTCACTGAAGAAGTATTTAATCTCCTCTTTGATCTTTCTCTCAAGGTCTGGGATCTTTAGTAGGGAGTCATTTAGTTTCCAATTTGCTCTTGGCCTTTCCAGCCCTATCTGCGCGCACCTTAGCTCGATCGGTGCATGGTCCGACCATGAAATATCATGGATCCCCGTATGGGTGACCGCGGAGACCAGTCTGCTAGAGATAAAGAAGTAATCGATTCTACTGAATGAGTCGTGTGGGTGTGAGTAGAAAGTGTAGAGTTTTTCTAGCGGGTGGCTTTCACACCATGCATCTATTAGGTGAAGGTCTTTCAGACCTTGTGCTAGCGCGGAAGATCGGGGGTTGGTTCTGCACTTATGGGGACCTGAGCGATCTAGGGTTGTGTTCATAGCCACGTTGAAGTCCCCGCCTAGGATTAGGGCTCCTTCGCTAAACTTTTTTATAATGCCGAATGTCTTCGTAAAGAATTCTGCTTCATGGGTGTTGGGGGCATACAGCGTGGCTATTGTTATGGGGAGCATGTTGATGGACCCTATGAGCATCAGGAACCTCCCCTCTCGGTCTTTCTTTACCTTATCCACTACTAGGCCTACTCTATTATGGACTAGGATTGCAACCCCCCTTTTTTTTTCTGGAGCGGAGGATAGGAATACTTGATTATATTGTTTATCAAAATATTTGGGCGCACTAGAGGTACTGAAGTGCGTTTCCTGGAGTAGGATGAAGTCCGCTCCCTTTTTTTTGTAGTCAGTGAGTGCTATCCTTCGTTTGCATGGGGAGTTTAGACCCTTAGTGTTATGAGATATAAAGGTTAGAGGCATGTTGTTGTGGGGAACTGACCTTGTTTTACTAGTGTTGTTCTTGGATGTATCGAGTCGCTACGGCGCCGCTTCTGTTCCCCTGCAGTACTCAGTTCTGTGCAGGGCTTCAGCGGGGGGCCACTCGTGGAGGAGACAGTGTGGGGGGGGGGTGGACACAGTAGGTACTTGGGACACATAAGGGAAAAGAAAAAACATGTAAACAACATACATCAACTGGGGAGATTGATCAGCGGCATAGGACCGCCGTCTCTCCCTTGCCTGTGGGACTACGGGTCTCTGGAACACGCCCTCTATCTTTTTCCTCCTGAAAAGGGCCGTGTTGCCCCGCCTCGTCCCCAGGACTTCCTCGGGTTCTAGGGCAACTGCCCCATCCCAAGGGTAGACACGCATGACGACTGTAGGACCGCCGTCTCAGCCGATGAACTAGTAACTTTGTTAGTCCAAACCTGACCTATAAACAACCTGCATACTTAAGAAATTGCATGTAACCTACAACTCTGACCTTCTATCAGTAACTTTCAACAACTTGACCCTCCTTCCTCTGTAGCCCCCCTCCGACTTGCCTCTTGCATTGCCTATTAGGCCCCAATCCTCTGCTGAGTCCCGTGGTTATTTACCCGTTTTTTTTTTTTTTTTTTTTTCCTCCCCCCCAACATCCCCCGTCTTCCTGTCTGTTTTTGCCTCTTATTTCCACTTTACCCTCTCAGAGCTCTGTATTGGGGCCTCCACCTCCCGCCCCCCCGATGGCCTATGGCTACCTTCATTGCTGTCCCTTGCCGCTCTCTATTGCTGTGTAAGCCCCTGCTGCAGCGGGTGTTCCCGTCTTTATCTCCCTCCCTCCCTCCTTAGCAGGATCCCATTACTGTTATGGAGGTGACAGCATGAATAGGGTGTATGCCGTATGTCTAAGAGATGTCCTCAGGGGGCTCGCCCGCAGGGGTATCCGCGGGAGGGGTGCCATCTGGGGACGTAGGGGTATCAGCGCGGTGATTAGAGGTATCAAAGAGCGAGAGGGGCGGGAGTGTCATTGAGGGAAACGCCAGTGGGAGCAACAGGGGTGTCCGCGCAAGGATCAGGGGCGGCCGCGGGAGCGGGGGTGTCAGTGAGTGGGTTGTCCGCCCGTGGGGTGGCTTCCGTTGCCCTCTGTGCTATCTTGTTTATCCCCCCTCCTAGGGCCCCGCCCCTCCCCGTCTGCGTGCGCTCTATAAGTGTGTCCCTTTTCTCTTTCGGCGCCGTGTAGTGCTTGGCCTCCTCCAGGGTCGCCTTCCGGGTCCCGCCTCTTCCGGTCCGTCCTGACCTCCGCCATCTTGGATGTGGCATCTCTCCTCCGTCCCTCTCGCGCGAGGTGCAATCTCCTCCCTGTTGACGTCATCCGTAGCCGCACCTCCTCAGTTGGGCACCGGAGCTGCATATTTATATTTTAATAGGTAGAAACTGATACCATGGGCCACCTATGCCCATAATACAAATTATCTTTAACTGTGCATGCAATGTCTTGTATATAATGTATACCCTGCTCATTATGTAACTGTATTTGTAACCATGTATTATTTGTCTTCACTCTGTGCCCAGGACATACTTGAAAACGAGAGGTAACTCTCAATGTATTACTTCCTGGTAAAATATTTTATAAATAAATAAATAAGAAAATAATTATATAATTATCATTGTTTTTGCTAAATAGTTTGTAAATAGCATTAAAGCTAAATTGGAAGCAAAAAGAAAACCAGCTCCCTATTACATGACATTATTTTTGTGCATCAAATTCACATTTTTCCCATAATCCAAAACAACACGACAACTCGAAAGTGAAACCTTTTGGGCAAAAGCAAAACACAACATTTATTATTTTTTTCAGAACTGGACTAAAAACCAAAACACGGCTCAAGTTCACATCCGTAATTGGCCACAATGTTTATTTCAAATAAATGGCCCACAATCCTTATTCTGACAAACTATCCATTGGGTAATTAGGATCCGTCATCGCTGATTTAAAATAGTTTAGTGAGTAGGTCACAAAAGTAACAGTATAGTTCAGCTCTCCTTCGTATTCATGTCCTAGAACATGGATAGGAGTGTAAGGAGCGCTCAAATGCCAGGTGAAACCTCCAATAACCCCAGAAAAACCATCCATGGAGAATAATTATAAAGAATAATACATGCTGGTGTAACGGGTGTTCCCCCACCCACTCGCAGATAATACTGTGGAAGTGTAGGAACATGCAAAGTTACTCAGGTGTGGTGCATTACCTGTTGGCTCACAGGAGGGCTGAGCTTCCGCCTTGGGGAACCTGGGGTACATACATCTCATACATCTCTAGGTGCAACGCCTCCACCTGTGAGGGATCCCAACGGAGTGGGAGGAGGCCCTCACAGGAAACAACCACACAAAGCGAATGAATGTAAAACAGGACTGACTTTACTGCATAGCAACATATATCAACACAAATCAACATGCGCCACGGCGGACGCTAACCACACTGGGTGTCACGGCGGACACTAATCACACCAGGCGTCACGGCGGACGCTACCACCTCTAGGCGTCACGGCGGATGCTACCACCTCTAGGCGTCACAGCGGACGCTACCACCCACAATGTGACCCCACCCTGTGTCCAGTAACCCCCACCCAAATGTCTCGTACTCCCAGAGTCAAATACCACTGTACATGTGTGTGTGTGACTGCGCAGCCACTATGTTTGGTGATAGGCCTGGTTGGTGCACGTGAGTTGCCGGTTACCTGCCCGGGCTTCAGCCACGGGTACCGCGATATCAATCCGCCCGATCCGACGTCGTCCTCCACACCGCGTGGGTTGAAAGTCCAGCGCGAACAATGTCTCTCCTTGTGTTAGAGTCTTTGGTGGTGTTCTGAGCCCAGAATCCACCTCGCAGGGCCGCACGGCTTCCGCTCTGTGTCCCTGACTACTTGATCAAATAATGAGGCAGTGTCCCTATCTAGGGCCTGTCCCTAAGCTCCACAAGCTATTAGGTGGCTCAGGACCTAACTGGGACCTTGGGGGCTGCTGGCCTATGCAGAGGGTCACTGACCCCTGCACCCACCTCTTACCCCTAGCTGGTCCGGATCCTGAGTGACCGCGTAGCTGCAAAACCCCGCGAAATGTATCCCCTTGCTAGCAGGGGAATCTGGCCTTCTGATTGGCTCCCTGGCGTCAGGTGTCTCTGCCCCTAAGCACCCTGGGGGCTGGCAGCCTATTCTCGCGCATGCGCGAGCTATCTGGGGCCTCCCGCGCTAGCGGCCTCCTGCGCATGCGCGAGCTCACTGTCATGGCGGCGCCCTGCTCTGCTAGCCGCCGGGCCGGTGGCAACGCGATTGCGGCCTTAGCGACGGCCCGATCGCGTCCCCGGCAACCGGCCTGCTCGCCGCTCGCGTCCCCGGCAACCGGCCGCAACCACGCGCGCAACGGGGAAGAAGGGGTGAGTGCGCGAGGGGGACAAAAGAGGGGGCGAGTGCGCGAGGGGGACCTGGCTACATCCTCCCCCTGGTGAAACTCCAACGTCCCCGCTTGGACCACATAACTTACTACTATACACAACGTTATATAATAAAAATGCATCTGGTACGAATACAACTTAGCACATTGCATTAACTTTAAACAAGGTTACACAATTCTGTGAGCATCACAATCACGGATTGGATTTTGTTCCGAGACCACTGCTGAGCCTCATAATGGGGTGCCCCTATTTGATCATAGGTTACCCGAGTTGGAGGGTACCTGGCCCTTTGGCTCCTACGGAGTTGTTCTTCAGCAACTCCCTCTGGTGAGTAATAAGTACAGTCCTGAGGCTCCGCCTCTTCCCTTGAGGGGAGAAATGTCTCTGAACAGTCTCTGTTAGGCACAAAGCACGGGCTCTGTGGATCCAAAGGCTGGCCTGTTGGTGCCACCTTAGTAGGCATTGGCCTACGGGGCCCCTTACCCGTAGCTCCTCCGGGAGATGCCCCTTCTGTGGAATAGTCCCTTTGAGAGGGTCCCTCCATAGGGTCTTCAGGAGTTTCAGAGTGGGTCTCGTTATTTACAGTCTCTTGACCCACCTCTGATAGATCGGACTCACCGTTGAGCGGTGTGGCCTGTATTTCTTCTTCTTCGTCTCCCACTTGGGGGATAGGGAGGAGGTGATTACGATGCCAAACCTTTACCCGGCCGTCTGTGTCTTTAATGCGATAGACCGGGAGGCCGGGCATCTGTGACTCTACCTCATATACGCCATCTCTCCATCGGTCTGCCAGTTTATGTTTTCCGGGGACTCCCAAATTACGAAGTAACACAGCGTCCCCAGGACGTAACTCTCGATACTTGACTTTGTTGTCGTATCGTCTCTTATTGCCAGCATTCAGTTTAGCGGTAGACTTCTCAGCCTGTTGGAAAGCTCGCTGTAAACTGTCCTTTAGCCTTTGCACATACTTGAAATGGGTAGCATTGTGTATCCCATCCGTTGAGACTCGAAGACGCACATCCACGGGAAGTCTTGCCTCCCGCCCAAACATGAGGAAGTACGGGGAGAACCCAGTGGACTCATGGCGAGTACAGTTGTACGCGTGTACCAACGTTTCTACATGACGACTCCATTCTGTTTTCTGCGTTCCCTTCAGAGTTCCAAGCATGTCCAGCAGGGTTCTGTTGAATCGTTCGGGCAAGGCATCTCCTTCGGGGTGGTACGGCGTCGTCCGGGATTTGGCGACATTCAGCATTTTAAGTAATTCTCAGATTAGAGTACTCTCAAAATCTCG
Organism: Ascaphus truei; assembly: GCF_040206685.1. Classification (NCBI taxonomy): domain Eukaryota; kingdom Metazoa; phylum Chordata; class Amphibia; order Anura; family Ascaphidae; genus Ascaphus; species Ascaphus truei. The sequence continues at coordinate 414,139,214 of NC_134486.1, forward strand.
CCCTTGGTCAGAGTGGAGTCGGTTTGGAAGACCGTAATGGACGAAGAACTTTTCCCATAGCACTTTCGCGACCGTGATAGCCTTCTGGTCTTTTGTGGGGAAGGCCTGGGCATATCGGGTGTAATGGTCCGTGATGACCAGCACGTTACCGATACCTCGGCTATCAGGTTCGATACATAAAAAGTCCATACACACCAAGTCCATTGGACCAGAACTCTTCAGATGGGCCATAGGAGCTGCTCTGGTAGGCAACGTCTTGCGTTGAACACACCGGACACAACGGCGGCAGTGTTGTTCCACCGCTTCCCGCATCTTGGGCCAGAAGAACCGGTCTCGGACTAGCCCAAAAGTCTTCTCTACACCGAGATGCCCGTGTTCATCGTGTAGGGACTTCAACACCAGGTATTGTAAGTTCTTAGGTAGGACTAGTTGTCTCCTATCCGGGTGGTTGTGGTATTGCACCACCCGATAGAGCAAGTCATTGTCGATTTCAAATTTGTCCCATTCTCGCATGAGCAAGGCCACCAAGTCATTGGGCGCACGTTTCAGAAGGGCTGAGTTCCTCTTTTCAACGGCGTGCCTGATGATACTAGCAACCGGATCTCGAATTTGATAGTCTACCAGATCTTTCCACCGGAACACCTTGTCATGCGTGAGGTGCATCCCTTTTGGGTCGCAGTAGGCGGCGGGGACAGCCTGCGACTGGCATCCCAAGGAGTCGGCCACTCGTAACTCGGAGAAGGCCACTTGGTCATTAACTATGGCTGCAGTTTTACACATAGCCCGCACTCCGGGGCCGGGAAGTTCTTCCCATTCCTCGTCATCGGGAGTAGCGAGTAGTCCTGGCCTTCTGGAGAGGGCGTCCGCCCCAATATTCAATGGCCCCGGCTTATACTTCAAGGAGAAGCGGTAGTTACTGAGGGCGGCCTGCCATCTGTGGCCGGCTGCATCTAATTTGGCCGACGTATTGATGTACGTGAGGGGATTGTTATCCGTCCTTACCTCGAAGGTGACACCGTACAAGTAGTCGTGGAGCTTCTCGGTGATCGCCCACTTGAGAGCCAGAAACTCCAACTTGTGGACGGGGTATCTCTGCTCACTGGGTGTCAGACTGCGGCTGATGTAGGCTACAGGCCGAAGACCTTCGGGGTGCTTCTGATGCAGGACAGCACCCAGCCCATTGAGGCTGGCATCCACATGCAGGACATACGGTTGTTCTGGATCAGCATAGGCCAGCACTGGTGCTTCTGTCAGACTTTTCTTCAAGTTCAGGAAGGCCCGTTCACACTCAGGCGTCCACTTATCGCCAAACGGTTGCCGGGCCGACGTGGCCTTTCTCCCAGTATCTTCAGGGTATATCTTTAGCAAATTGTTCAGGGGTTTAGCTCGACTAGAGTACCCCTCCACGAACCGACGGTAGTACCTGCAGAAACCGAGGAAGGACCGCAGTTCCGTGACATTATCGGGACGTGGCCAGTTCACCACAGCTTCTACCTTGGCTGGATCAGTAGCAATCCCCTGGGCAGACACGATGTGTCCCACGTAGGTCACCGAGGTGTGACAAAACCTACACTTGTCGAGTGATAGCTTCAACCCTTCTTGACCAAGACGATCTATCACCTTCAGCAGCCTCTCCTCGTGTTCTTCTAAGGTCCTCCCGAAGACAATAATGTCATCCAGGTAAACCAGACACTCCCGGGGAATCATGTCTCCGATAGTCTTTTCCATCAGTCTTTGGAACGTAGCAGGCGCCCCACATATACCTTGGGGCATACGGGTGAATTGATAGAATCCCAGGGGGCAGACGAAAGCTGTTTTTTCCTGGTCTTCCGGTGTCATGGGCACCTGATAGTATCCTGATCGGAGATCAAGAACGCTAAACCAGTGACTCCCATTCAGCGCATTCAGGATCTCTTCAATGCGCGGAAGGTTGTACTGATCCGGAATCGTGCGATTGTTCAGGGTTCGGTAGTCGATACACAGTCGTACGGACCCGTTCTTTTTCCGCACCACCACTATGGGCGACGCGTAAGGTCCTCGTGATTCCGTCACAATCCCAGCGGTTTCCATGTCTTGTATGGCGTTCCTCACATCGTCCACATCCCGAGGGGCAAGGCGACGAGAACGTTCCCGGAATGGAGTGGCATCACTCATCCGAATGGTATGTTGGGCACTGCGGCTGCACCCCACATCCATCTCGCTCGTGGAGAACACATGTCGTCGTTGCAGCAACTGGGTGGTCAACCGCTCCTTCCACTCTGTGGACAGCGTCGACTCACCGAAATTGAAGTCCAGATCGAGTATCCGCTCCTGCGCGGTCGCCGCCTTCACCTGAGGCGTGGCTCCCACCCGGCTGACCGGATATATGCATCCCAACTTCTGGTCGACATCAAACTCCATCGGAAAAGGGGAGAGATTCTGCACATACACGTGGCTTCGAATAGGGATCTTAGCTGTCCATTCCCTTACTTCGGGTAGTACTCTATAACCTCGCTGAAACTCTTCTTCTTCAGGCTCACTCTCCAGCGAGAACAGTTGGTCGTTCTGGTCTCGGTCAGGATAACAACACCAGACGGCCATCTTTTGCACTCCCCCTGGTAATATGGTCGTCAGTCCTCGTTGACGATTGTAGAGGTCCCCATGACGCTCCAAGGCATACACCCGATGGCACTCCTCTCGTAAGACGGGGTCTAGGAGCGAATCGGCCAGCGGCAGCTCGTTGGTCTCTTTCAAGTAAGCTCGAATTATAGCTTGCACTATGTCCGCATTGGTTCCCAAGATGATGGGGTATTTGCAATGGTCGTGGGGCTCCGGGCATACCATGGCCGCTACCTGCATAGGGTGCTTCTTGCCGGTGTTCAGTTGGAGTATGTCCAGCTGGACCCTTGCAATCCCATCGATGGGGTAGTCTTCATTACTCAATCCCCTAACCTTCATATGTTCGGCCGGCCTCAGCGGGCAGTGTTGAAGGTGCTGGTCATAGAACTTGCGATATATTATGGTCACTTGTGACCCGGTGTCCAATAGGGCCGAGGCGTATATCCCTTCTATTACCACGGGCACGATGGCCGCGGGGCCCACTTGACTGCAAGCTTCACCGGGGGAGGCGTCCTCACTGGGGCCAGCGTCAGCCGGAGAATCCGTGGTTCCCTGAGGGGTGTTCACCTCAGGCCCGACGGTCTGGGCTCGGCATACCATCGATCGGGCTGTGCTTCTTCGGTCGGGAGGTTTTTCTTCCGGTTGGTCCTCCTTCTCCGGACAATAGTACGAGATGTGGCCCTTCTTCCCGCAGTTGTAGCAAGATACCTCACGGCGGTCCGGACGACTCTTATACGTGGATGAGGACCGCTCAGAACTACGACTTTCCCGAACAGACGACTTGGGGGTCGTTTCCTCCTCTGGTGTGGAAGGTTTCTTACTCTTTGGGGCCGAGGGGGCCACAGGGTCATTCTTGGGGGTAGTTTTGGATTTCTTTGATTCATGGAAATGGCGCTGCACTTCATGGTCTCTTATGTAGTCCATTAGTTCCCCGTACTTAGGGGATACTGCTGCGATCGGGGCGGCCCGCATCATTATAGCTATGTTGTGATCAGGCAACGACCCCTTGAGTAGCTGTCTGAACCGGTATCGGTCTGCTTCGGCCGCGGAAATGATATGCTTGTCCAGGAGGGTGCCCAGGGACAGCTGTAGGTCACAAACGAAGGCAGATAAATCTTGTCCTTCACGTTGTCGGAGGGCTTTGAATTGAGCCAGTAGCTCATCTTCGTCGTCTTTTCTGGCAAAGGATTTAATTAGCATTTCCACTAGTTCCTGGGCAGTAACTTCTCCTTCCACGCTCCGGTGCGCTCGCACTAACCGAGCGGCTTGGCCTCGGAGGCACTCGACCAGTCTTTGTCTCTTGCTGGCTTCAGAACACGACCACTCCTCTATGATTTGAAGCGTATGGTCCCTCCATGCCTCGATCCCCTCTTCTCCGGTGGGCGTCGGCAGAATCCCAGAGAAGGCCTTGAGTTTCCGGTAGTTCTGTGCTTGCGTCGAAATGGTTACAGCTTCTGCTAGTTGGGAGACTATCGTGTTCACGTCAAGATTCCCACTAAGGGCCTGACTACGGCTCCCCGTTCCTATGCTAGGCATGGTTGGGGTCCCGCCAGACCGTTGATCAGGGTTGGGTGGGATGAGCGGGCTCCGTGCCCAGCTGGCGGTACCTCCTAATCCGCTTGGGGTGAAAGAGACCCTAGGGGGGTCCACTCGGTGAGGCGTACTGGTCACTCGTTGGCTCGGGTGTAATCCAGTACTAGTGGACGCTTCTTCAGGAGTTGAGAGTCAGCGTAGATCATGCGGCAGTCCTCTGCGGAGGGCTCGGGTAGGTTTAATACCTGGGGGGCCGTTTCTAAGCATATGTCACTCATGGTGTACAGGAGACAGGTGATCCCCTGGGCAGCAATATCCAGTTTATAGTCTATCACCCGGGCGGTGGCCAACCCCGGGCAACTTCTTACTTGTGTGCGCACTGTAGATAATTCTGTATCCATTGCTACCCCGGTCACTGCAACCGCACGTCTTGGGGATACTTGGTGCGCTAAGGCCCAGGCATGGACATCCTGCGGTGACGGCACGGACATGATAAAAATATGAATCGGGCAATTTAGAAAAAAAAATTGGAACAGGGCACCCCAGGACTCGATCTCAGCAGCGCCTCCAAATGTAACGGGTGTTCCCCCACCCACTCGCAGATAATACTGTGGAAGTGTAGGAACATGCAAAGTTACTCAGGTGTGGTGCATTACCTGTTGGCTCACAGGAGGGCTGAGCTTCCGCCTTGGGGAACCTGGGGTACATACATCTCATACATCTCTAGGTGCAACGCCTCCACCTGTGAGGGATCCCAACGGAGTGGGAGGAGGCCCTCACAGGAAACAACCACACAAAGCGAATGAATGTAAAACAGGACTGACTTTACTGCATAGCAACATATATCAACACAAATCAACATGCGCCACGGCGGACGCTAACCACACTGGGTGTCACGGCGGACACTAATCACACCAGGCGTCACGGCGGACGCTACCACCTCTAGGCGTCACGGCGGACGCTACCACCTCTAGGCGTCACAGCGGACGCTACCACCCACAATGTGACCCCACCCTGTGTCCAGTAACCCCCACCCAAATGTCTCGTACTCCCAGAGTCAAATACCACTGTACATGTGTGTGTGTGACTGCGCAGCCACTATGTTTGGTGATAGGCCTGGTTGGTGCACGTGAGTTGCCGGTTACCTGCCCGGGCTTCAGCCACGGGTACCGCGATATCAATCCGCCCGATCCGACGTCGTCCTCCACACCGCGTGGGTTGAAAGTCCAGCGCGAACAATGTCTCTCCTTGTGTTAGAGTCTTTGGTGGTGTTCTGAGCCCAGAACCCACCTCGCAGGGCCGCACGGCTTCCGCTCTGTGTCCCTGACTACTTGATCAAATAATGAGGCAGTGTCCCTATCTAGGGCCTGTCCCTAAGCTCCACAAGCTATTAGGTGGCTCAGGACCTAACTGGGACCTTGGGGGCTGCTGGCCTATGCAGAGGGTCACTGACCCCTGCACCCACCTCTTACCCCTAGCTGGTCCGGATCCTGAGTGACCGCGTAGCTGCAAAACCCCGCGAAATGTATCCCCTTGCTAGCAGGGGAATCTGGCCTTCTGATTGGCTCCCTGGCGTCAGGTGTCTCTGCCCCTAAGCACCCTGGGGGCTGGCAGCCTATTCTCGCGCATGCGCGAGCTATCTGGGGCCTCCCGCGCTAGCGGCCTCCTGCGCATGCGCGAGCTCACTGTCATGGCGGCGCCCTGCTCTGCTAGCCGCCGGGCCAGTGGCAACGCGATCGCGGCCTTAGCGACGGCCCGATCGCGTCCCCGGCAACCGGCCTGCTCGCCGCTCGCGTCCCCGGCAACCGGCCGCAACCACGCGCGCAACGGGGAAGAAGGGGTGAGTGCGCGAGGGGGACAAAAGAGGGGGCGAGTGCGCGAGGGGGACCTGGCTACACTGGTAACGTAGCCAGCAATTATGGGTACAGTCCTCCTGAAGACGGGTAATAGGGAGCAAGAAAGATCCCCACCACCAATCTCATTGGAAGATACCTCTGTGGCAAGCCAAATATTACTCACAGCTTCTGGTGGGGCTGGATGGATGTGCAGCTTCCAAGATGAAGTACATAGGATGCAGATGATGTAAGGAGCGCACGATGACTCAATAAAACTTATATATTTTTGTTACCTGGGGTCCTCTCCTTGCTCCTACCGGATCGTGCGCTCCTTACATCATCTGCATCCCATGTCCTAGAATATGCACAGTACTGTCTCCTACAAGTAATATGGTAAATGCAACAAAAAAACAACTTTAACTAATTGCAATATATTGCAGAATAGGAACAGATTGTCGGTATGTTATAAGGTTGCAGCTGGTTGTCACAGCAACCAGAGGCAGTCTGATTTTAATTCCGTATTATCTCTTCATTAAAGGTAAGACAAAAAAAAAAACTCACAAGAAGTAAACAATATAATTATATTCTGTGTAGAACATTACCAGCAACCCAAAAAAGTAGTGAGAACTCAGTGAGGACACGTCTTCCCCGTCTCCTGAGCCTATTCACCGCTGTTTTGCAAGGGAAATAATGTAAAAACGAAATGGTACAATTGGCATGCACCTGCAAGGTCGCCTGGCAAGGAAAGAGTTAAATCTACAATCGCTCAATGACGGCATGCAGTGTGCTACAAACTTCTTTTCAAATGTACGGGTTATACACGAATACATTGCTATTTTATTTTTTTTGTTATACAGATTAAATATTTATTTGAGGTAAGACGAACAAGAAAATATTATTAGGAGTCGGCAGCATACGCTGCAAACTCAAACGTATAGACATGTTACGTCTTTACAATCTAACGTGTGGAGTCTGAGCCAGCCCTGGGATTCTTACCAGCGTCTCCCTTCTGAAAGCCAGAGACTTACCGTTAGATTTCTATTTCTGCTAATAATCACTTAATCATTCCATCCAGCTCTGTTGTCTATAGTTTAGATAAGGAGTGGCCAACTCCAGTCCTCAAGGGCCACCAACAAGTCAGGTTTTAAGGATCTCCCTGCTTGAGCGCAGGTGGCTCAATCATTAGCTAGTCAAAAGGGTCCCTGCTTTTTAATAGGACTCTCGCTGCGTTTATCTTATTGGGCCACAACCAGTCTAAGATCTGCGCAGAAAGAGCAGAGAGAAGCGGTCCCTCTCTCTGTGTCTCCCCGCACAGCTCTTACAGCAGAGAGATCAGAGAGCAGTCCCTCTCTCTGTGCCTCTCTGCACAGCTCCTACATCAGAGAGATCAGAGAGAAGCGTTTCCTCTCTCTGTGTCTCCCCGCACAGCTCCTACATCAGAGAGATCAGAGAGAAGCGGTCCCTCTCTCTGTGCCTCCCTGCACAGCTCCTACATCAGAGAGATCAGAGAGCAGTCCCTCTCACTGTGTCTCCCCGCACAGCTCTAACGGCAGAGAGATCAGAGAGAAGCGGTCCCTCTCTCTCTGTGTCTCCCGCACAGCTCTAACTGCAGAGAGATCAGAGAGAAGCGGTGCCTCTCTCTGTGTCTCCCCGCACAGCTCCTACATCAGAGAGATCAGAGAGAAGCGGTCCCTCTCTCTCTGTGTCTCCCGCACAGCTCTAACTGCAGAGAGATCAGAGAGAAGCGGTCCCTCTCACTGTGTCTCCCCGCACAGCTCTTACAGCAGAGAGATCAGAGAGAAGCGGTCCCTCTCTCTCTGTGTCTCCCGCACAGCTCTAACTGCAGAGAGATCAGAGAGAAGCGGTCCCTCTCTCTGTGTCTCCCCGCACAGGTCTTACAGCAGAGAGAAGCGGTCCCTCTCTCTGTGTCTCCCCGCACAGCTCCTACATCAGAGAGATCAGAGAGAAGTGGTCCCTCTCACTGTGTCTCCCCGCACAGCTCTTACAGCAGAGAGATCAGAGAGAAGCGGTCCCTCTCTCTCTGTGTCTCCCCGCACAGCTCTTACAGCAAAGAGATCAGAGAGCAGTCCCTCTCTCTGTGTCTCCCCACATGGCTCTTAGAGCAGAGATCAGAGAGAAGCGATCCCTCTCTCTGTGTCTCCCCGCACAGCTCTTACAGCAGAGAGAGATCAGAGAGAAGCGGTCCTTCTCTCTGTGTCTCCCCCGCACAGCTCTTACAGCAGACAGATCAGAGAGAAGCGTTCCCTCTCTCTGTGTCTCCCCGCACAGCTCTTACAGCAGAGAGATCAGAGAGAAGCGGCCCCTCTCTCTGTGTCTCCCCGCACAGCTTTTACAGCAGAGAGATCAGAGAGAAGCGGTCCCTCTCTCTCTGTGTCTCCCCGCACAGCTCTAACGGCAGACAGATCAGAGAGAAGCAGTCCCTCTCTCTGTATCTCCCCGCACAGCTCTTACAGCAGAGATATCAGAGAGAAGCGGTCCCTCTCTCTGTGTCTCCCCGCAGAGCTCTAATGACAGAGAGATCAGAGAGAAGCGGTCCCTCTCTCTGTATCTCCCCGCACAGCTCTTACAGCAGAGAGATCAGAGAACAGTCCCTCTCTCTGTGTCTCCTCACATGGCTCTCACAGCAGAGATCAGAGAGAAGCAGCCCCTCTCTCTGTTCCTCCCCGCACAGCTCTTACAGCAGAGAGATCAGGGAGAAGCGGTCCCTCTCCCTGTATCTCCCCACACAGCTCTTACAGCAGAGAGATCAGAGAGCAGTCCCTTTCTCTGTGTCTCCCCGCACATCTCTTACAGCAGAGAGATCAGAGAGAAGCGGTCCCTCTCTCTGTGTCTCCCCGCACAGCTCTTACAGCAGAGAGATCAGAGAGAAGCGGTCCCTCTCTCTGTGTCTCCCCGCACAGCTTTTACAGCAGAGAGATTAGGGAGAAGCGGCCCCTCTTTCTGTGTCTTCCCGCACAGCTCTTACAGCAGAGAGATCAGAGAGAAGCGGTCCCTCTCTCTGTGTCTCCCCGCACAGCTCTAACAGCAGAGAGATCAGGGAGAAGCGGTCCCTCTCCCTGTATCTCCCCGCACAGCTCTTATAGCAGAAAGATCAGAGAGCAGTCCCTCTCTCTGTGTCTCCCTACATGGCTCTTACAGCAGAGAGATCAGAGAGAAGCGGTCCCTCTCTCTGTGTCTCCCCACACAGGTCTTACAGCATAGAGAACAGAGAGAAGCGGCCCCTCTCTCGGTATCTCCCGCACAGCTCTTACAGCAGAGAGATCAGAGAGCAGTCCCTCTCTCTGTGTCTCCCTACATGGCTCTTACAGCAGAGAGATCAGAGAGAAGCGGTCCCTCTCTCTGTGTCTCCCCACACAGGTCTTACAGCAGAGAGATCAGAGAGCAGTCCCTCTCTCTGTGTCTCCCTACATGGCTCTTACAGCAGAGAGATCAGAGAGAAGCGGTCCCTCTCTCTGTGTCTCCCCACACAGGTCTTACAGCATAGAGAACAGAGAGAAGCGGCCCCTCTCTCGGTATCTCCCGCACAGCTCTTACAGCAGAGAGATCAGAGAGCAGTCCCTCTCTCTGTGTCTCCCCACATGGCTCTTACAGCAGAGATCAGAGAGAAGTGATCCCTCTCTCTGTGTCTCCCCGCACAGCCCTTACAGCAGAGAGATCAGAGAGAAGCGGCCCCTCTCTCTGTTCCTCCCCGCACAGCTCTTACAGCAGAGAGATCAGAGAGAAGCGGTCAATCTCTCTGTGTGTCCCCGCACAGCTCTTACAGCAGAGAGATCAGAGAGAAGCGGCCCCTCTCTCTGTGTCTCCCCACACAGGTCTTACAGCAGAGAGATCAGAGAGAAGCAGTCCCTCTCTCTCTGTTTCTCCCCGCACAGCTCTTACAGCAGAGAGATCAGAGAGAAGCGGTCCCTCTCTCTGTGTCTCCCGGCACAGCTCTTACAGCAGAGAGAAGCGGTCCCTCTCTCTGTGTCTCCCCGCACAGCTCTAATGGCAGAGAGATCAGAGAGAAGCGGTCCCTCTCTCTGTGTCTCCCCGCACAGCTCTAACGGCAGAGAGAAGCGGTCCCTCTCTCTGTGTCTCCCCGCACAGCTCTTACAGCAGAGAGATCAGAGAGCAGTCCCTCTCTCTGTGTCTCCCCAAATGGCTCTCACAGCAGAGATCAGAGAGAAGTGATCCTTCTCTCTGTGTCTCCCCACACAGCTCTTACATCAGAGAGAAACGGCCCCTCTCTCTGTGTCTCCCCGCACAGCTCTTACAGCAGAGAGATCAGAGAGAAGCGGCCCCTCTCCCGGTGTCTCCCCGCACAGCCCTTACAGCAGAGAGATCAGAGAGAAGCGGTCAATCTCTCTGTGTCTCCCCGCACAGCTCTTACAGCAGAGAAATCAGAGAGCAGTCCCTCTCTCTGTGTCTCCCCACATGGCTCTTACAGCAGAGATCAGAGAGAAGTGATCCCTCTCTCTGTGTCTCCCCGCACAGCTCTTACATCAGAGAGAAGCGGCCCCTCTCTCTGTGTCTCCCCGCACAGCCCTTACAGCAGAGAGATCAGAGAGAAGCGGTCCCTCTCTCTCTCTGTGTCTCCCCGCACAGCTCTTACAGCAGAGAGATCAGAGAGAAGCGGTCCCTCTCTCTGTGTCTCCCCGCACAGCTCTTACAGCAGAGAGATCAGAGAGAAGCGGCCCCTCTCTCTGTGTCTCCCCGCACAGCTCTTACAGCAGAGAGATCAGAGAGAAGCGGTCCCTCTCTCTGTGTCTCCGTGCACAGCTCTTACAGAAGAGAGATCAGAGAGAAGCGGCCCCTCTCTCTGTGTCTCCCCGCACAGCTCTTACAGCAGAGAGATCAGAGAGAAGCGGCCCCTCTCTCTGTGTCTCCCCGCACAGCTCTTACAGCAGAGAGATCAGGGAGAAGCGGTCCCTCTCTCTGTGTCTCCCCGCACAGCTCTTACAGCACAGAGATCAGAGAGAAGCGGTCCCTCTCTCTGTGTCTCCCCGCACAGCTCTTACAGCAGAGAGATCAGAGAGAAGCGGTCCCTCTCTGTGTCTCCCCCGCACAGCTCTTACAGCAGAGAGATCAGAGAGAAGCGGTCCCTCTCTCTGTCTCTCCGCACAGCTCTTACAGCAGAGAGATCAGAGAGAAGCGGTCCCTCTCTCTGTGTCTCCCCGCACAGCTCTTACAGCAGAGAGATCAGAGAGAAGCGGTCCCTCTCTCTGTGTCTCCGTGCACAGCTCTTACACAGAAAGATCAGAGAGAAGCGGCCCCTCTCTCTGTGTCTCCCCGCACAGCTCTTACTGCAGAGAGATCAGAGAGAAGCGGCCCCTCTCTCTGTGTCTCCCCGCACAGCTCTTACAGCAGAGAGATCAGAGAGAAGCGGTCCCTCTCTCTGTATCTCCCCTTACAGCCCTTACAGCAGAGAGATCAGAGAGAAGCGGTCCCTCTCTCTGTGTCTCCCCACACAGCTCTTACAGAAGAGAGATCAGAGAGAAGCGGTCCCTCTCTCTGTATCTCCCCTTACAGCCCTTACAGCAGAGAGATCAGAGAGAAGTGATCCCTCTCTCTGTGTCTCCGTGCACAGCTCTTACAGCAGAGAGATCAGAGAGAAGCGGCCCCTCTCTCTGTGTCTCCCCGCACAGCTCTTACAGCAGAGAGAGATCAGAGAGAAGCAGTCCCTCTCTCTGTGTCTCCCCTTACAGCCCTTACAGCAGAGAGATCAGAGAGAAGCGGTCCCTCTCTCTGTGTCTCCCCGCACAGCTCTTACAGCAGAGAGATCAGAGAGAAGCGGTCCCTCTCTCTGTGTCTCCCCACACAGCTCTTACAGCAGAGAGATCAGAGAGAAGCGGCCCCTCTCTGTGTCTCCCCCGCACAGCTCTTACAGCAGAGAGATCAGAGAGAAGCGGTCCCTCTCTGTGTCTCCCCCGCACAGCTCTTACAGCAGAGAGATCAGAGAGAAGCGGTCCCTCTCTCTGTCTCTCCGCACAGCTCTTACAGCAGAGAGATCAGAGAGAAGCGGTCCCTCTCTCTGTGTCTCCCCGCACAGCTCTTACAGCAGAGAGATCAGAGAGAAGCGGTCCCTCTCTCTGTGTCTCCGTGCACAGCTCTTACACAGAAAGATCAGAGAGAAGCGGCCCCTCTCTCTGTGTCTCCCCGCACAGCTCTTACTGCAGAGAGATCAGAGAGAAGCGGCCCCTCTCTCTGTGTCTCCCCGCACAGCTCTTACAGCAGAGAGATCAGAGAGAAGCGGTCCCTCTCTCTGTATCTCCCCTTACAGCCCTTACAGCAGAGAGATCAGAGAGAAGCGGTCCCTCTCTCTGTGTCTCCCCACACAGCTCTTACAGAAGAGAGATCAGAGAGAAGCGGTCCCTCTCTCTGTATCTCCCCTTACAGCCCTTACAGCAGAGAGATCAGAGAGAAGTGATCCCTCTCTCTGTGTCTCCGTGCACAGCTCTTACAGCAGAGAGATCAGAGAGAAGCGGCCCCTCTCTCTGTGTCTCCCCGCACAGCTCTTACAGCAGAGAGAGATCAGAGAGAAGCGGTCCCTCTCTCTCTCTGTATCTCCCCTTACAGCCCTTACAGCAGAGATCAGAGAGAAGCGGTCCCTCTCTCTGTGTCTCCCCACACAGCTCTTACAGCAGAGAGATCAGAGAGAAGCGGTCCCTCTCTCTGTGTCTCCCTGCACAGCTCTTACAGCAGAGAGATCAGAGAGAAGTGATCCCTCTCCCTGTGTCTCCCCGCACAGCTCTTACAGCAGAGAGATCAGAGAGAAGCGTTCCCTCTCTCTGTGTCTCCCCGCACAGCTCTTACAGCAGAGAGATCAGAGAGAAGCGGCCCCTCTCTCTGTCTCCCCGCACAGCTCTTACAGCAGAGAGATTAGAGAGAAGCGTTCCCTCTCTCTGTGTCTCCCCGCACAGCTCTTACAGCAGAGAGAGATCAGAGAGAAGCGGTCCCTCTCTCTGTATCTCCCCTTACAGCCCTTACAGCAGAGAGATCAGAGAGAAGCGGTCCCTCCCTCTCTCTGTGTCTCCGTGCACAGCTCTTACAGAAGAGAGATCAGAGAGAAGCAGTCCCTCTCTCTGTATCTCCCCTTACAGCCCTTACAGCAGAGATCAGAGAGAAGTGATCCCTCTCTCTGTATCTCCCCTTACAGCCCTTACAGCAGAGAGATCAGAGAGAAGCGGTCCCTCCCTCTCTCTGTATCTCCCCTTACAGCCCTTACAGCAGAGAGATCAGAGAGAAGTGATCCCTCTCTCTGTATCTCCCCTTACAGCCCTTACAGCAGACCCCATGCTTCCTACTCGCCAGTTTTGGGCATTTTGCTATCACAGGTAAACGAGGCTTTCTGAATACCGTGATAGCAACGCTCAAACAACTGGCGGCGTAACCGGGCCAACGATTTTTTGAATGAAGCCTTATAGAATAGGCCCCATTTTGACCAGTGTATCCTGCCTGTGTCCATGTATGGAGGGGAAACTTGGATCCTATCTACAAAGACAATTCAGATGTATGCTGGCTATTACTCCAAGAGACAGTAAAAATAAAGAATTGGTTTGAAACCAAACAAAAGGGCCCAGAGGGCGAAACCCGCGATACCAGACAGCCCAAGAGATATAATTACCAGACTACACTACTTGCCTGCAAAAGAAATCATAATGGCAGCGGTGAGGAATTACCCATCATCACGTTTGAGGGTTCACGCATTTAGATCTATGCAGATATAACCCCAAAAACCTAAAGCAGACGTAGGTTTCTATGTAAAGTTACAGAACCATTACGGAAATACGAAATCAAATATAAATGGGATTCCCATTTAGACTGATTATGTTATACAAAGGATCACAAATATCCTTTAAAGATCTGGCAGAAGGTGACACTCTGCTGAAAAAAATGGGCATAGACGTACAAACGGATACAACCAGTACATCAACAAGACCCGGCTCGCCCAAAGAACAGAGACCAATTTGGAGTAAGGTGAGCTCCAAAACGTCAAACAAGTTTTCACAATAAAGAGCTCAAGGATGTGACCACATCTAAAACAGGTCAAAATAATAACTTATAGGACTTCAGTTAAGGCTCCTGAGTTTTTTCCGTAGCTAGGCCCTCAGATTTATTGAAGGGAGAAACATGATATCAACTGGTCCTTTGGCATTGTGGACGGGACAACTGGACAGAGTCCTGGTTTCACCCGGAACATGCCCCGACAAGGTTGGGCTGAGTTGGAACTGAAATAGGTAGCACAACTAGTTGTTTGTACTGTACTGAAGGACTATATCGGCTTCATTCGGTATTGTATTATTAAGTCAACAAACTATAAGAAGGTGATGAATCCGCATGTTAGTTATAAATTAACTGGTTTGAATATGTTGAATATTTAAATATAAAAATATTTTTGCCTCCCCTGACCCAGGATAACACGCTATCGTATGGCGTACAGTGCACTTTCCAGTTATAATGATAAATGGGAATTTAAAAAAAAAAAAAAAGGATTGGTGGAAGAGCAGAGTAAGTGTATTCTTCAATATTCAATGTAATTAACATCCACCATTCCACTTAGCAAGCAGACCATCTGAGTGACCCTTTTGGCTTCCAGTCCTGTGTTACTCGGACAGAAGCTACTTAGCCAGCAGAAATGTCCTATCCTTAAGCATTGGGTTTCAGTTTACATAGAGTGTCTGAAACAGGATCCTGACTCCTGATAGACAAATTGAGATCAAATACAACTGAGTGTTATTCTTTGGCATTATCTTCCAAACCACTGTGACCAGCATTGTATGTCTTACTGCCCTCTGCACTGCCATAAAGCAGCACACGCTTACATCTTCATTGATTTGTGCTTCATTTAGAAAGCGGCCCCAAGCGAAGAGAAATAACAGCATGTCATTTTTTGAGACGCGATCATTTTTTTCTTTCTCTTTGTCTGCGCTTAATTTTAAAATTCTACTACAGTTTCATGCAAGATAAAAAGTAATACCTTCCGTAGCAGAGTACCCCCTCCTGTCCTCCGGTGAGGGGGGGCTGCTGGGTTGCCGCTGGAGCTCCGCGCAGATTGGGAGCGTGCGGGCGGCCATTTAGGGCATCGTGCATGCGAAGAACGGCGAGGTGCGCATGTGCAGTGTGAGAAGTGCGGCGGCCATTTTAGCTTGGCTCCTCAAACGCAGTGCGGGACTACAAGTCCCAGGATCCTCTGGGGGGAGGGAAAATCACATGGGGCAATCCCAGCCAATATATTTGGGCAGGAGGGACAGGATATCCTCCGCGGGCTGAGAGCCCGAGAATCAGTCAGATGGAGGGCGGCAAAAGTGCAGGTAGTGTCCAGCGAGTAGTGCCCCTAGACTAGGCCTAGGCTTTCCCCTTAGGCTTCAGCTAGGCCCTGAGTCACCCCAGTGGAGTGTTGCAGGGAAGGCCCCAGATAGAGACTCTTCCCCTTGGTGCGTAGTAGTGCATTTGCCTGGTGACCGGGCAGCCACGCGGTGCTCTCAGGCCTGGGACCATAGACCATAAACATCCCGGTGAGACCCTCCTGCTGGAGCTCACCTCGTGAGGAGGATCAGGACCCTAAGGAGTGAGGGGATTGGTGTCGGAAGCCCCGCGGCGTGGGACCTGACTCATCTCTGATCCACCTGCTGCACCTGGGTACAGGAGTGCCCAGGGAGGTATACACGTGCACCAACGGTTCACACGGGGTAGCGCTACCTCACATTTGGGTGGGACTTGCTGGGAAGGACACCAAGGTTATTGGTGCCACCACACCCTAAGTACTTTGGGGGAATCACCCCCGTAGGGTCATTGGCCTAGTGGGTGTACACTTTGGGTACAGGACTATTGTTATATGTGGTTGTTATATGTTAGTGTGTGTACAGTAAAGTCTAGTTATATACATTGTGTGTGTGTGTGTATTCATTACTGTGTATTGGTTCCTGTGAGGGGTTATTCCGCCAATGCTGGGATCCCTCATAGGTGGAGGCGCTGCACGCAAGGACAAAGAGCTCGCCCCAGGCTCCCAGAGGCGGAGGCTTAGGCCTCCTGTGAGCAATAGGTACAGCAGCACACGTAGTCACCCACATAGTTCCCTTAGGCATAGGAAAAGAAGGATTGGTGGAAGAGCAGAGTAAGTGTACCCTTCAATATTCAATATATTTAACATCCACCATTCCACTTAGCAAGCAGACCATCTGAGTGACCCTTTTGGCTTCCAGTCCTGTGTTACTCGGACAGAAGCTACTTAGCCAGCAAAAATGTCCTATCCTAAAGCATTGGGTTTCAGTTTACATAGAGTGTCGGAAACAGGATCCTGACTCCTGATAGACAAATTGAGATCAAATACAGCTGAGTGCCATTCTTTGGCATTATCTTCCAAACCACTGTGACCAGCATTGTATGTCTTACTGCCCTCTGCACTGCCATAAAGCAGCACATGCTTACATCTTCATTGATTTGTGCTTCATTTAGAAAGCGGCCCCAAGCGAAGAGAAATAACAGCATGTCATTTTTTTGAGACGCGTTCATTTTTCTTTCTCTTTGTCTGCGCTTAATTTTAAAATTCTACTACAGTTTCATGCAAGATAAAAAGTAATACCTTCATAATATCACAGTCATCCAAAGTCTTACTGTGTCCAGCAATATTGTTCAACATCTAACTGTCTTTGTTTGTTTTCTCATTGTGTTGAATAGTTTTCTGGCCTGCCTGAGCCTTAAACAGTAAATGAGATCACACTATAGAGCAGGGCTTGTTACCTAAAATGGTGTATTCTGTCAACCGGAACCCTGCTTTTCACTATTATCTATTAGCATACAGAGCTTGCGCTGCAGCCAGGGATTCTGGGTAATGACATGCAAATGAGCACGGTGTGTCACCTTTTGCTTCTAATCCATTGTAACATGCACCCCCTATAAGCTTATGCCTGCCGCGTTACGCAGCTTTGAAGCACAGCCTCGGGTAAAGAAGACCGCTGTTAGACCGAGTACGTTCCCATCAATTCACAGCATTAACCAGCCACGTAAGGGGTTGTTCACCGGCGGAGTGTTTCACAAGCACCCCCACAGGTGTCGGGAAGCATTCGGTGGCTGCCCACGCTCCACGAGTACCTGTCCCGCTATCCGTTATCGAGGTGGAACGCCCAGACCAGCTCACCTCGCATACATCTGCCTTATTACTAGGTCTTTGTTTTGGGCTGGCCCCTAGTCAGTGTCATATTTAAAAAATGCCGCCCTTAGCACTTAGCTGGTGCTGGCCTCATCTGAGGATTGGGTGCTGGCTCCGCTCCAGAGTTTGATCCAGACCTTGCTGCTGCTGGTTCCTCATCACTGCCTGTGGTGCAGACCCCGCCCAGCAATGAATCAGGGCTCGGATTCTAGTATCAGCTTCTGCTGTGCAGCTCTTCAGTGATTGGCTCTTCTTCCTTTACAGGCTCAGCGATTTGCCTCTGCAAATCGGCTGAGCATAATAGTATTTTACTTGTGATGTCGTGCTGGTCGCCAGCACTTTGTTTTGCCCGTCCTTCCTTCCTTGCCTTGCTGTGCCTTGTTCTGCTTTAATTTGCTGTACCTTGTCTTGCAGTTCCTTTCCTGAATCCTGTCTCCTGTCTATGACCAAATGCCTCTCTCAAAACCTAGACTACGGCTAGTGACCCCAACGATCCATACTCTCTCCTACCTCCGACCCCGGCGAGTCTATTTACGTTCCTCACTTCTCCATCCCCGACCCGGATACCCACAAATACGAATCTGCATTCCGGACACGACTTCACGGCTCCAGGCCGGTTCCTCTTACACACATCTGTTGCCTTCATAGCCTTAAATACTACCACTTTCTTATATATCAGGGGGTACATACATCACTTAGCAGCTAACATATCGATGGGATTTCCTTCATAATAGACAAAATCCCTCTTTGTTATATATATATATATATGTGAGGAATCGGGGAACACGTCCCCTGCGGCGTGTTCCCCCCTCTCTTACTGACAGTACTGCAGCTGCCTCTGCTCCTCCCCCTGCTGGTGCGCGCACCCCCGCTCTGGTTACAGAGCGCGCTCGCACCCGCTCCTCTTGTAGAGCTTCACGGAGCCTGGCTCCGCGTCCTCGGTCACACCGCGCCTCCTCCGCGTGCGGCGTGCATGCGTAACTCCGCGCAACGATCCCCAGCTGTGTCAAGTTGCTAACGAGCCCCTTGTCTACCTGCACCTATCCCAGCCTCCGCTGAGACCGCGCCTCCGCTCCGCCTCCCTTTCCACTGGTTCTTGCTGCATAAATCCTCAGTCTGTGCTCAGATGCATTGCTGAGCATAACCAAGTGTAGCCGTGTGCAAATCTCTGTTGTGTCAAGCCCAGTCCTGTCTTGTTCCAGTTCTCTTGCAGTTTGACCCTTCGTGTACCGACCCGGCTTGTTTGTGGACCCTCTCTGGCTTTTGACCCTGGCTTGTCTTCAACTACGTGTACCTATTCTCTCCCAGACCATTGGCTTACGGACTTCTACTACGCAGCTCTCTACAACCCCGGACCCCGGCAAGTATACAGGATTAACCCTCGCTCTCCAACCCAGACCCGGCTACGTTCACAATCCGCCTTCTAGGCACGCTCCCACTGCTGTGGGTGTGTGGCACTGTCCTTCCCACCTCAGCACCGGGGTCTGGTCTAGTCCGTGGGCTCGCGCAAGCGTTACAATATAGAAACCACCAGCACTTTAACAGTTTGGGGTTGCCAAATATGAATTTGTTTCAGCGGGCTTACAATATGAAAACCGCGACACAAAACAATCTTCATTTTCCAAAGACCCCGTTTGCATTTCCACTACAAGAAATGTGTTTAACACTCATCTGACCTTCATTAACTCTCCCTACTGCATAGCCAGTGTTACAGTAATAGTACTGTGTCCCATGTAAAGCCATCGTAAAACTTTGAAATATTTTGAGGGAAGGCTCATTTTAGCACATTTATGCATGGAAGAAAGAAAAAAACTACTTTAAAAAAAAATACATTTGAAAATAAATAATGTAAGTAGATATTTAGACTTGTAAATAAAAGCAATAGTGCTTTGTATCATGTTCCCACAGCACTATCACTCACGTTGTGGGTTTGCATCTCTCTAATGCCAAGGCAGTTTTTCTCCACCTCAAGGTGAACACATCCCCAAGACATCTTCAAAGTGACTGTGAAAACAATGCGAGCATGTTCTGTATGGGGGGCAGCGATGCTACCTCTTAGCATCAATAATCAGAGAGAGACTGATTAGCTAATTGTTGCAATCAAATATTCTGTTTCCATTTCTAACAGTGGAGATGAAAGAAGAAAAAAACAAATTAGCAGTGAAACTTTCCCAAGCAAAAACTTACTATTCTATATGTTTTACGAGATGTTTGTTCGATTCGCTGTTGTTTTATGTGGAGAGAGAAAAAATGCAATCAGCCAAAAATCCACAGGAGTTGTTTTATTCTCTCTCACAGCCCCATCCTAAGACAAACCCCCTGATTGACTCAGATCACAAAACTATAATTGTTTACCTGGTTATTCTAAATATGTAGGTGCCACAAAAGTTTAGTAGCCCCCTAAGGATTGTCTCCTTTAGTGCTGGAGATATATGCTCTCCCCATCTTTTCTGGCCCTGTGTCCATGATCTCTAAGCGGAACTCTATTAATCTCATAGTATCAGCCATAAAACCGTGGTTGCTAGTTTCAGATATGAAGGTGGGCATTCCCTTACTGTTTCCCAATGTATAAATGTATACACCTAATAGAAGGCGTTATTACTGTATAGCTGAGGGTTAGGACATGATTGGTAGTGAATCTCCCAACTTTGTTATACTGTAAATAGTCAGGCGCTTAAAGTTGCAATTCATTGGAAGACTACAATATACAGTACTAACAGTCAGATATGTTTAGTGTGTCCTTTATCAAAAAGGTATTGCTTTGTTAAAACCTTTATTTTTTGGAAACTTTGCTAGATATTGCAAAGTGAGACTCTGGAGTTGATTTAATCCCCTTTGTAGAGATATGTACATTATAAACAAATGTAGCAAGACTCACTATCTATGTTCATATGGGGTCCAGGCTTCCTAATGGGAACACCCACGGGGTTAATCCTCCTGTGCCGTGACTGCCGGTGGCTGCCGCACCAAAGACACTTAGCTACACCCGCGAGATAGTATAGTCTATAGACGCTCCCTTATATTATAGTCTATAGACGCTCCCTTATATTATAGTCTATAGACGCTCCCTTATATTATAGTCTATAGACGCTCCCTTATATTATAGTCTATAGACGCTCCCTTATATTATAGTCTATAGACGCTCCCTTATATTATAGTCTATAGACGCTCCCTTATATTGAACAGTGATAATAGGGGGATTCAGCGAGGATTCCGAGCGGTGAGGCAGGCACAGCTGTCATTTGATGAGACCAGGAAGAAGATGTGCACCACAAGAGGGCTCTAACTTGTATTAACATTTTTTGTCACTGTTAGGCCAGTAATATAGTGGGCGCGCGCGCCTGTGCGAACACTCGTGCACGTGACGCACACTTTTTGTGTGTACAGTCCATGCTGCTGTGAGCGACGCGTTTGGAAGGTACTGTGTGTGTGTTACTGGGTAGCTGTCTCTCTGTGTGTGTATTTGTGTGTCACTTGGAACCTATCAGTGTGTGTGTGTGTGTGTGTGTGTGTGTGTCACTGGGAAATTGTGTGTGTCACTTTAAAGTGGTCTGTGTGTTTGTGTGTCACTGGGGAAGCTGTGTGTGTGGTGTATATTATATAATATTTTAAACATTAAAAAAAAGGCATGTGAGAATAAATGATTTATTAACAGAGTGCTATATTTGATAAATATATATATATACACACACACACACACACACACACACACACACACACACACACACATTGCAGACAGAGCGGTAGCGGCGCGAATACTTACTTTTATGAGTGTTTCCCCCGATTCGTCCGGCTCCACGCTCACTGACGTGCGCACACGCGGCCCTAGCATAGAATGGCTGGCTAACCACAGCCAATTATAAGTGCAGCGAGCACAGGGCGCAGAAAGCGCGCCCACTATATTATGGGTCTTATTCAACTGTTTTACTGCTTTATAATCCCACCCAGGCCATTGCACCCTTATCTTCTGCCACTTGTTTGTCTTACTTACCATGTATTTTTCCTAAATGGTTCTGGGAAAGGAAGGGGATAGGCATAAACCGATTATGTTATCATATCGAATGGAAGAAGATAAACAATAAGCCAATAATTCTTCCCTGCAAAGTAAACTTGGTGTAAAAATACCCTCATGTCAAATTTTCAATACTCCAATTACCGAATGTAACCAGTTCAACCAAATACTACCATGGGCCCACTCTTGGTCATAAAGTTGGCCTGCACCTATAACATATGCTTATTCCTTCCTGGACCCCGCCTGTCACTGCTAATGTTCAGTGATTTCTTCCCATATGCAGATGTGCAGAACTCTTTGCATCTGTGTTATTATCATCATGGGAGTTGATCCTGTAGCATAATCATCATCAAACAGATGCATTCACTTTTGCATCTCTACATATGGCAAGAAAACACTGGGGTTTCAGTGCTCATCCTGACAGTGAGAGTTCATGAAAACATTGACCTTTGAAAACCCTTCCATAATTCCTACTTAGCATCCATCTCCAGCCTTAATCAAGGCGGTAAGCTAACGGGCGAGAAGGGAGAACAGCAGGTCTGAGTGACAGGGGGGGGAAAGTACAAGCTATTCTTAATTTCCTCAGAAAAGAAAAATGTAAATGATGGATTAAAACATTTAAATTTATGTACAAGTCAATAATTTGACATCAGGCTTTTCTTTTAACATTTCATTAGTGCGTGCTATGCCCTTGCTTATCCACAGCTGTCCCAGCTTGTACCTGTCTGTACGTGAGCCAACTGGAAGATTATTAAAGGGAGATGAGTCTTAGACAAGTATCTTTTTATGCATGTCACATTGAAAATAAAGCACAGAATCTAAGGTCACGCGGCTCTGAGGTGAGGGAGCGCTGGGCCAGCAGGCTGCCACGTTGTATATCTTTCAATATCTAAAACCACTGGCTACCATCCATATAATGTGACAGCATTACTTCTCAGTACTAATAGATAACGATGTAGCACTGCCCAGCTACAATACTGTGGCACAGTTTCTGTATCTAATCATATTAATTACTATATAAATAGCTTGATGGGTAGAAATAAAACCTTAAATTGCTAATTGAGGTTTGGAGATGCAGCTTTCAGGATTACTCAAGCAACTATGCTGAATTAGGGTAATAATCCATGACTAATGCTCATTTTCCTTCAAAAACGACACAATTACCTAAATAGCTTACTAATGAGTACAGTACATATTACTAATTTCTCTACCATCTAAGGACACAGTCAACAACCATGCCTAATGTCCCCAGGTATTAAAATTACCTGGGCGATCTTCATTGTCTTGTATGGCCCCTCACTTTTGGAATCACATTAAGGTGCTACAGATTCAGCGGTCGTTATCCAATCATTTCACGGGTTGTATTCCTTTGCGCACCCCATGTTGGTTCAAGATTTCTTTACATTTTCCCGCGTTAAGGCACGAGTTTACTAGTGTTTGGATCGAGGTCAGAAAATTGCATTTTAGCATTGTCTGCAATACCGTCGAGAAACTCAAATGGGCGATCGCGAGTTGTTGTCTTAAAAATCTAATTGCAATTCAACCTGTCTTTTATTCCAATACAGTCCATGAATTTTCCTCGGGTCCATAACCCTTCCAATGGACCAAGTACTGCAGCCCGCCACGGGATCTACGTTAATCCAATATTTGGCTTACTTCAAAATCCAAAAGAACGGTTTAGGAAGGGGGAGGGTAGGAGGAGAGAAGGTGTTTTGGATGAATGGCTTGAGGAGGGAGACATGGAACACTGGGGGTATTCTTAAGGTATCCGGAAGTTCCAGTTTAAACGCCACCGGGTTGACTGGTTTCAAGATTTTATAAGGTCCAATGAACTTGGCCCGAGTTTGGAGGAAGGCTGTTTCAAGCGGATATTTTTCGTAGCCGCCAGATCTGATCTCCCACCTGAAATGGAGGTGGTGGTCAGCTACATTTATCCGCCTGGGTGGTTTGCTGGAGAGCGACTTTGGTCAGATTGACCTGGATTTTCTTCCAGGGTAACTGGAGTTCTTGGATTTTGTCATCCACTGCAGGAACTCCGGAGAGGGGACTGGAAAGAGTAAGGGCAGTGGGATGGTGCCTGTAGGCACAGAAGAACGGTGATTCCAGTGTTGAATCGTGCTGCATGGAATTACGGGAAACTCGGCCCACGGGAGCAGATCAACCCAGTCGTCCTGTGGTTCAGAAACAAAACAGCGGAGGAATTGTTCTAAGGACTGTTTGGCCCTTTCCGTGAGACCATTGGACTGGGGATGGTAGGAAGAAGAAAAATGTAAGGAGACACCCATTCTTTAACTAGTACAAAACAAAAAGAAAAACAGCGCAAAAAAACCTCATAGTGTAGTATATTAAAAAGTAAATATTTTATAACAAAGGTGAGTATTGCACGTACATCAAGATTAAAAATACACAGCATGACATGTTAGGGACATGTTACCACTCGACGAACAGCAACACAGGAACACGTTGTGCAGGCTTGGGTTTCTCTCCTCTGGTAGCAGGGACCCAGGATCGAAAATCTCCGCTCCAAATTGAAGTTCCTCACTTCATGGTGGGGACGCCACTGCCGTTGTTGTAGAGGAGGCTACTCTCCTTGCCGGTTCTGGGTTGCTCCACGTGTATGCGTGACGTCATCAATTGGCATCTATCCACAGTTCGCGTCGTGCCGCGCTGGGTTGTAAGGCAAACCAGCGAGTGTCCCGAACACAGTTAGTGGTGCTCAGAGAATAAACGCCTCAATGGGTATAAGATATGAAACGCGCCCTCTCCTACGCGTTTCGTATAGATAATACTTCTTCAGGGAATCTTCAGTATTATGTTGCAAACACTGCAATCGGTAACTGCAATTGTAAACCCCCCAGAAATATTGTTTCCATCTTGCTCTGCAGTCTGGAACCTCTACATTCCCAGAAGCAGAAACTGCAGGCAGGTAGCTTGCCCAGGAATTATTTGAAGGCAAGACAGGAAAGCTCAACTTTGCGCCTAGACTCTAGTCATGACCAATCTAGTTCCTTGAGCATTTCGCAGTGATGTGTGTTGTAGTTGCATTGGAGAACAAAACTGCATATTGAATTAACTTGTCAAATCATTTACTATCATTTTAGAAATTACCAGCCAAATTCTCACAAAGAATATAAACCTAAGTACTTCCATAAACTGCATCTCCCTAATATGTATTCAAATTAGGCAGATATTGTAGGAAATTCAGCGCTCGTGCTGCAGGTATATCATTTGTTGGAAACGTAATCCCCTTGCAGCATGTGTGCGGAGCGTCTCCCCAGTAAGCTCCTAAAACAAGGTGACCCCCAGAAGGGGGACGCCTTGAAAAGAAAAGAAGAAAAATTCACACAATGCGCACCAGAGATTAAAATATAGTAAATTATTTATTAATAAAACAAAAAATAACCGAGGGGATCCAACCCCACCTCAGTACATATGCGTCACAGATCCGGGTTCGGTTATAATGAACAAAAACCACTTGAATAATCAAATATAACTAAATGAAACTCAATCTATAAACAACATAACAAACGGTATATAAAATAATAAAAAGAAAGACAGTGTTCAATAAAACGGGATATATGAATCCTGGATTGGCTAAAAATATAGCTAAACAGCTGCCTGCAAAACGCGTAGAGGTCACGACAGGTCACTCTGCGCGTATTCTGACAGGCTGAGACGGCGTTTGCAGGAAGCTCGGGCGGTGGTAATATCTCTGCGGTGGTCCGGACCCCAATACGTTCGCCGCGGAACCCGCTCTGGGCTTCAGTGTAAGTCTCCGTCTCCCCCTGTCAGCCTCAGGCAGCTGTTTAGCTATATTTTTAGCCAATCCAGGATTCATATATCCCGTTTTATTGAACACTGTCTTTCTTTTTATTATTTTATATACCGTTTGTTATGTTGTTTATAGATTTAGGGCATCATGCAGTAAGCGGCGGAAAGGCACTTCTCGCCCGTTTCCCACCCAAAAAGCCTACCTCTATTCAGTAAGGGGCGAGAAAGTGGCGAGAATCAAAAAAAACGCCAGTTTTGTTGGCGTTTTTTTTTTTTTTTGCCAGTGGCGAGGCGAGAAGGCACTTTCCGCCTAAAATAGACACATTTTCCGCCACGCTATATATTCTAGTAGTGGCGAGAAGATTAGCGGTGCTATTCGTAACTCTAGAATGGCGTTTTTATGGCGAATCAGCCACGCAAGAAAAAGTTGGCAAGTTGATGGTGAGAGGCTGCTGATGAGTGGCGGATCGGCACTTATAAAATATTCTGGCCTTTTTCCTGGATGGGATTGATGCCGGGGGTATCCTGAGCTGATACCATTAATACCAGCACCGGAGTCCCCCGGCATGCATCCGAGGCAGGAAAAATGCATTTAAAGGCCACTTCATCACCTTAGCGGCTAACCGCTAAGGCAATGAAGGGGTTAAACAGCCGTGCCAGGTTTAGTGTGGGTAGCGGGGGTGGGTGAAGGGGGTATTTGGGCCTTGTTGTTTGTTTAGGGCTTGCGGGGGGGGGGGGTTGCGGGTGCGCTTAACTCCTTCACGACCGTAGCAGTTAATACCACTACGGTCATGAAGGGGTTAAACTCTCCCACTACCCACCTGCAAGCCCTAAACAAACCACCGTTGGGGCTAATACCCCCTTCACCCACCCCCGCTACCCACAATAAAAAGAAAACACACACAACAGCCCCACACTAACTAAAGAAATATATATATATATATTACACCAACAACACCTATACCCCCCTAACATAGAGTATAGTAATGGGCACAATGACTATTATCCACAAATGGATAATAGTGCAGTTGTCCATTTAAAATATATACAGTACAATAAATACATTAAATACATATATCACTCACCCATGTCCGGCTGCCACGATGAAGGCCATCCTCATCTTCATCCTGCTAATGCCCCATCCGCTTCTGCAAAACAGAAACAAGAATAAAAACATCCAATGTAATGTCCCCTAACCCCTTAATCACCGTAGCGGTTAATAACCGCTACAGTCATTAAGGGGTTAACCCACCATCACCCATATACCCTCCCCCACTACACCCTCACCCCGTGAGGCCTAACCACCCTCACCCACTACCCACAAGGGAGGCCTACCCACATACCCTTGGGGCCAATACCCCCTCCCCACACCCCACCACATACAGTACAATAATGTGCCAAATAACTATTATCTAGATAGGGATAATACATTATTTGGCCATTATTAAACACATTAACTAGCATAGTAAAATAAAGAAAATTCTACTGACCTAATCAATAAGAAAGCCCCGTCGCCAGCATTATCCTTGTGGTCCGTTGCCAAAATAATGCATAGCCAATACATTCACATATCAATGAACCCCTTAATCACCTTTTCAGGTACTAACCGCAAAGGTAATTAAGGGGTTAAGCCATCCTGGCCACATACCCACCCTTCACACATTCCTTTGTACAGTGGCTTCATCATGAAAAAATAAAAGAAAAATAAAAGAAACAAATATATATATATATATATATATTTATATATATATATACATACATACATATATACATATATATATATATATATATACACACATGATGAACCAATATACAAATACATGTGTCAGGGTTAACAAAAACATGCTCCAATAAAAAATACCACTTATCCATAACATCCTCAATGAAATACAATGCGATTTTCTAAACAAATCAAATGTAATCATCCAATCTAAAGCATCAAATGCCAATCCAAAGCCTCAAATGTCACTTAAAACATTGCATTTACATTGTATACATGCTGCATAAAATGTAAGCTACATGTAGACGCTGCAAATCAATGTTAACAATACAATATTTCAAATAAAATAGCATTACATCAGAAGAAGTATACAATGTAATCCAATAAAGTCACCATCAATCAATTAGCATACATGAATTACATCCCAAAACAATTAAAATAGCATCCATACCAATTACACAATTAACTATAGCAGCCGTTAAAGAGAACAAGTTACCATCATACAAAATAGGACACCAACAATTACAATATACAAAAGCAAGCCTCACCATTACCTAAAGTACAGCATAGAAGGCCAAAAATTAAATCTATCTAATTATAAAATACATTGAACACACATCTATGCATAGCAGCATAGCCACAATCATTTAAAATAGTGCAAAGCAAGCTTTTAAAACACTATCATTTCTTACCCTGTATGTATATATCTTTCTAGACATACATAAATACATACATACATACATACATACATACATACATACATACATACATACATACATACAGTGGCAAGAAATGATGTACAATAAAATAAAAACAACACATGTAAAAAGCAACAAAAAACACAGTTACATTAAATACATTTCTTTAGTTCACTTACCATTACTTGGCCCACTCACCGACTCCCATTCAACAGCTTACTCACGAACCAATCCACGAACAGGAACCCATAAAATAATAAACCAGAAAATAATAAACATTAAAATAATAAAACACGACAATCCAGGGGTCTTCTACTTCTAATCCATCTTCATCTATATTCTTGTTTCTTCTATCTTCTTCCGGGGTCTTCTTCCCGTCTGCTGCCACGCCATGGTCTTCTTTCTTCGCCGGAGGTCCTTCCTCCTCGGCGTCTGGCTTCAAAATGAGACGACATAGGCTTTTAAAGGCCTATGACGTCACATTTTCGTCATGGTTTCCACGGCCCTAATTGGGCCGTGAAAACTATGTGTTTTGGCCGATAACAAAAAAAAATGATGACGTCACTTAAAGGCAATGAAAGCACAGCCAATCAGAATGGCTTTGCTTCAATTGCCTTTAAGATGACATCATTAAAAGAAACATGGCCGGCCTCACATGGTACGGCGTGGGAAGTCTATCCCTACTCTGATTGGTTCTAGTACCATGTAACAGGCTTTCAATGACGTCATATCCATTATTCCCCAAGCCTCTGTCACATGGTCTACTAGAGCCAGAGATGGGATGGAGTTCCCACGCTCTGATTGGCTGCCGTACCATGTGAGGCCGGCCATGAAGCAGCATTAATGTATTTTAATAATATTGTGCGGGAGCAGGGGGTCCCCTGAGCTGAACCGCATTGATTTGTGGCTCAGAGACCCCCTTCTTCCCGAGTTACAGTGTCGATGCCATATTTATTGCGGGCACGTAGTGTATGGGACGCTATAAACATGGCGGCGACACTGCCCACCCGATCACACATACCGGGGCCTGTAACTCAGGAAGCAGGGGGTCCCTGGTCCACAAAGCTATGCGGTTCAGCTCAGGGGACCCCCTGCTCACTGTACAGTATTATTAAAAAAATATTCATGCTGCTTCGCTACCATAGCAGATAGCCTAAAAGGTAAGGTATGAGTGTTTATTGATATGTGTGTTTTATTCATAGTGTAGATGTGCAGAGGGTCTCTGGAGCTGAACCGCTTTGGTTTTAGGTCCGGGGACCCCCTGCTTCCCGAGATACAGGCCCCTTTAGGGGGTGCCGGTATCCCTCTGCTTAGTTTA
The DNA here is from genome assembly GCF_040206685.1 of Ascaphus truei. Taxonomy (NCBI): domain Eukaryota; kingdom Metazoa; phylum Chordata; class Amphibia; order Anura; family Ascaphidae; genus Ascaphus; species Ascaphus truei. The sequence continues at coordinate 414,167,848 of NC_134486.1, forward strand.
CATTCCGCGGTCACGTGATCGAGACCTTTAAATGCAGAGGGATACCGGCACCTCATAATGGGGCCTGTATCTCGGGAAGCAGGGGGTCCCCGGACCTGAAACCAATGCGGTTCAGCTCCGGAGACCCCCTGCACATGTACACTATGAATAAAAATGGTTTAAAAAATAGTTTTTAATGTGCCGATGTTTGCGCAGAGAGAGCGGCGGATCTCTCTCTGCTGCAAACACAACTCGGCAGGGGACGGCTTCTCGGCAGCTTCTCGCCAGGTAGCCATCTCACCACCGGTTACTAGCCATTTTATCAAATGGTGGTGGCGCATTCATTCGCCAGGGATTCGGCCCTTACAGCATACAGCGAGTTTAACACGCCAAAAACATGGCTAATTGCTAAACTGGCTAATGCATTTTTTCGCTGCTTACTGCATAGACCCCTTAGTTTCATTTAGTTATATTTGATTATTCAAGTAGAGTTTGTTAATTATAACCGAACCCGGATCTGTGACGCATATGTACTGAGGTGGGGTTGGATCCCCTCGGTTATTTTTTTGTTTTATTAATAAATAATTTACTTTTTTTAAATCTCTGGTGCGCATTGTGTGCATTTTTCTTCTTGCTTTCAAATTATTTCATTATCCAGTATATAACTGGAAAAAAATTCCTTTCCTCTGCTTTCCTTTCCTACGTACTGGATTTTATTTAATTTTTTTCTCCATCTCCCTATTCACTAATAGTGCACTACGGCTCATATTCATTAAATGGTGCTAAACTTTAGAACGTCTTGCATCCATTCATTTCACTAGGAGCTATGGCATGCGAAATCATAGCGCTCTTCAGTGAATATGGGCCTAAGGAAATTTGGACAGACTGATTGAGGCAGAAATCTTGCTGCACTAAGGGAAGGTATATTCATGGCATATTGTATAGGGAGAGTAGTGAGTTGTGTGGGTAAGGTCACGATTGAAATATGTTATACCAAGCACCACATGTGAACAGAATGCACCAAGTTCTGTATCTCTGTTAATCATTGTAGTTTCCTTTATTAGCATCAGAAAGCTAAGTTGGCACAAAACTATCTGGCTAGCGATCTGCATAAAGCATAAAAGACTTGATTGCCAAGTTTCTAACGATTAATGGAGACACAAGCAAAGAAGTAGAAAAACAAACACACATTAGATGCCCAAGGCTCATTACCCTTTTATAAACGATATAATATGCAGTAGTAGCTGTAACACACAAACCATCTCCATGGTCGCCATCCCTGCCAGCGTTCAATCAGCCTCCAGGACCAAGGAGAAGCACTTCACACAGTCGGGATGGTTCTAGATCTGCTGGGAGGTGGGCTGGTGTTTAATTACAGAGAACGTAACATTTATGTAGGGCAGATTGTGACGATGACGTATAGATGTAGCAAATATAATCGTTCCTTTGGTGGCACAGTTTTATGTATAATAAATAGTGCCAGAAGCACTCACCCTGCTCTTAAAGTGTTCTTTTGAAATTGCCGCAAAATTTCCACATTTTATGTATGTTTTTGTGTAACTTAGTACAGTATTAGGCTAGGCTTAGTGAAATATAATATATGTAATAGGGTATGTCCCATTATACCTTTCTTTCCCCTGTTATCCCTGTTATGTAAGTCCTGTTAGCTGCAGGCATTAACAGGTTAAATCTATGGGCTCTTGACCCCCCTAAGCCCCTCTTACGAGTGATAGAAGTAAGGTGGTGACTCATGGCCTGTGAAGCCTATCAGGGATAGGCATTGACCATAAGCCCGTCCCTTCTTGGGTCTCATAGGAGGGCGTGACCAAGTTAGTCAGAGTCCTGCTTGAGCTTTTGAAGAGAGAGGAAGCAGATAGCTGAGTCTCTCCTATGGCAGGATGAGCATGATCACCCCAGCCTCTGCGCTGGGGGAACATCAGATTCAGCCTAAGGCCCTATACTATCAGGGCAAAGCACCATCCAGACGAATGGAACCTCTGAGACCATGCACCGCTGTGAGGAAGAACTGCAGTGAGGGCCAACCTGAATAAAGATCCTGTTCTAAAGATCTCAGCTCTCTCTGCTGTGTGTGCCGGCTCTGTTCTCGATCGTAACTTTTTCTACTTATACCCTGTGTACTCATTAACAGGTGTGTAACTAGCGGAAAGCTGCTGCAATGGCAGTTCACAGCTCACCGTCGGGGTACGATCAAGTATCTCCAAACGCAATTAGAAAACGGTTTGTTTATTCAGTGCATGTGAAAGCAGTTCTGCCACAGAAAAAATCTGACGCGTTTCGTCCACCAATAGGACTTTGTCAAAGAGTGTGCCGGCTCTGTTCTCGATCGTAACTCCTTCTACTTATATCCTGAGTGTGCCGGCTCCATTCTCTGTTGTACTGTAACTCCTTCTACTTATAACAGGTGTGTAAGTAGTAGCCATTATGATTGGTTAAAAAACGGAATCATCAGTTGAAGTCCACGGAAAGGGTTAAAAAGTACCCCGACAGTAACGGGCATTTAAAATATATCCAATAAATGAACTCGCAAATCAAAAGTATAGTGGCTAGTTTAAAATACAACCACACTTCTCATTAGCCATTATGCATAGTGTATGTCAATCATTATACACAAAAGTGCATCTGTAGTTACTTAGCCACAAAAGAATAAAGTTCTTTTTAAAGACTTTTTTTTACTTTCTTTTTTTTTCTAAAGAAGTGTGGTTGTATTTTTAAACTAGCCACTATACTTTTGATGAGTTCACAGGGTATAAGTAGAAGGGGTTACGCGCGCAGCCGGCAGGAACCTGAGGAAGCAATCTGCGAAACGCGTAGTTCCCTGCCAGTGCGTGCAAAGTGTGTACACTATCAGCCACCATACTCCCGAAGAGTTCTCCACAAGCGGTCCTGATGTCGGACGCATTTGCAGGAACAAACCTCGAGCCGGAGGACTCAAGACGAGCACAGGAGCTGATTAGTGCTTTACTTAAGTGTGAGTGTTTGATGTATTTGTTGTTTCAATAAATTGTATCACTTCTGACCTGCGCCTCTTCCTCATTGGAATCACGGGAGAGACGTTAGCCACTCACCTATTGGGGTTGGTTCCTACCAAGGAGGGCTTCATCTTGAACCTTAAGCAAGTACTGTCCGTGGCGGTCTTGCGGTCCCTGGGGCTTATCAAGACGAGGGAGGACACTGGGCTTAGGACGCCAGAAAGATACCATTATCATATGTGTGCTCACACATAGCCATGTGAGTAGTGTCATTTTATTTTATTTCCCCCATTGAAGGTATTCTTCAAGGATCTGTGCATTTATCATTACTGTTGTGGTTGTAGCATTTGTTATTTCACCAGCGCTCCCCTCTTCTTTGCATCTATTTGTTTCTAAGGATCCAGGTAGATCCTCTTGGATGAGCAGCAGGATATTGATACCCCAAGAGTGGCCCTCTGTGTCAGCAAATATAGGGGTCTACTGTAAGGTTGTATTGGGCTTTCACTTATCTTTTCATTGCATCACACGACAGTAAGCGCCCCGGTTTTTCTTATACCAGTCTAAGCATATACCAGGATTCTGGTGCATCTACTATCTCAGTATAGTATGTAATCGCCGGGAATTCCTCTGGTCTTCTATCTATCTCAATGTCTTGTATATAGCGCATACACAGCGCCAGCCCTGCTCCTGTGCGCTTATGTATTGTGTGTGTTCAGGGAATACGCAATGGTTTGGGTTCAGTTTGAACTCTGTGTGATCAAAAGCAAAAAAACTCCTAACAGCGCTTCAGTTCAGTATAACCCTCTGTCATTGGATAATAAGATTGTTGTACTCTATTTGAAGTTTGTTGTATGCGCCAGAGCAGCAACAAATGTACTCGTCAGCTCTCCACTCCAGCTGCTAAGCCGAGTGCTAATGAAATTCAGCATAATATCATCCATGCCTGGGAAAAACACTCTGCTGTTCTTTGTTCATAGTCTCACTCTTTGCAGCTGCGCTAACTGCAGTTCATTTGTTCATATACAACATTGTATAAGAGAATGGAACAGTCTGATTACCTGATGTCCAGATTTCTGCCAACACTACAAGGAGAAGGCAAACTAGTGCCGATTCCTCAACAACTATAAAGCAATGTATATATACATTAAGGCACACGGGAGGGCTACATAGAAAATCTTAATGATCCAGAAATAGAAAAGTCCCTGTCTATGGGAAGGCTAATTAATACCCAGCATGCACCACCTTTTGGACTGTGCTTCATTTCCTAGCTACCAACAAACACACTGTGATCCCATTTGCGCTAATTCACTAAAGCTATAGCATGCCACGCTACAACAGTGTAAAACGCTATCATCCTAAACACAGTTATATCAATGCATAGGGCAGTGTATTGCGAGTGACTCACTGCTTTATTTATTGGACCGCAGTTGCATCATATGTAAGAAATCACTTTTTACATCTGGTGCAGAATTTAATACATCTTATTATCTGTAAACCATGAAACCCCTAACTCCTCCTTCTGACAGTCCCAAGGTGCACGCTGGAAAGTACTTTGATACGATGATGCAGGATAACAATGCCCCAGTTTTGTTCCAAAATGGCCTTGATTCGTACATCCCTATATCTTCAGGAGCTATAAACAAACTAAAGAACCACAAATCAGACTCTGCTTACTACAGCTAAAACAAGGCTAATTTACAGGGCCCTCAATGACTAGGATAGCCAGGGCATCTGTTGGGGGAGGGGGGGGAGCCGGGATGAGTCCCGGGCCGGGCAGGTGTAAGGAATCCACTACTGGCTTTGACTATAGCCTTACAGAATCATGCAGTTGCAAGCTTCCCCTGGCAATCAAAGGCACATGTGCTGCCTCTCAATTGCAGCTTCTGTCCTGTGCTACATCATTGGAGGAATACTCACACACCCTCCTCCTGTGATTGGATCTCCGCCCTTTATATTCTAGGCGTTGGCACTGAACCAGCGCCGAGCATAATTATTCCTACCTCTATGTTACTGTCTCTGCCACAAACCACCCCAGGCCTCTCTCCTAGCGTTCTTACCTTCCAAGTTCCTGAGTATCCAGAGGCCTGGTCCTGGACGTCTGTGCTGAAGCGTTGATGCCAGCACTGGTAACTGCTGCATTCCCTCCTAGCAGTAGCTACCCTTCCTGTCCTGTGGCCTGCCGCTATTCTCCTGTAGTGGCCTATCCTGGACGTCTGTGCTGAAGCGTTGATGCCAGCACTGGTACTGCTGCATTCCCTCCTAGCAGTGGCTACCCTTCCTTTCCTGCGGCCTGCTGCTATCTCCTTGCAGTGGCCTGCCCTGGACGTCTGTGCTGAAGCGTTGATGCCAGCACTGGCCTGCTGCTATTCTCCTGCAGTGGCCTACCCGGGACGTCTGTGCTGAAGCGTGTTGCCAGCACCGGTACCTGCTGCATTCCCTCCTAGCAGTGGCTACCCTTCCTTTCCTGCGGCTTGCTGCGATCCTCTTGCAGTGACCTGCCTTGGACTTCTGCGCTGAAGCGTTGGTTCTTCCCGACGCTGCCCTGCGGTGAACTTCGGCCAGCCTGCTGTCTCCTCCTGCTGAGATCGGCGTCATGGGCCGAGGCCGCTCCTCGCGCAGAAGCCACCCCCGCGCTCACGCTCCTAAGCTGAAGCGGGGAAATCCTGACTACCTGTTGCCGAACTCCTGCTTCCATAACGACGATGCTGCCTTCTCCAATCCTGACCCTGCGATGTACGACTACGAACTGCGCACTCCGGATCAGTCTGCGTGGACTCAGGTCGGTGATTATATAACCCCACCTCAGCCCCGCGGTCCGGTCCCGGTTTGTGGCGAGCATCGGCGTAACAGCAGGTGAGAAAGAGAGAGGGGGAGTGAGAAAACAAGAAGGGGAGCGTGTGAGAGAGGGGGTGGGGGGGGGAGTGTAAGAGAAAGAGAGGGGGTTACTTCAGGGCTGCTGACAGGTGGGAGGCAGAGCACAGGTGGAGACTCTAGTACTGCCCCCCCCCCCCGGGAAATCAGTTGTTAGCCCTGAGGGTAGCCACCTTTTTGGATTAGTTTACCATTTTCTGTGCTACACTCTACACCAGGGGTTGGTTGACTCCAGTCCTCGAGGGCTACCAACAGGTCAGGTTTTAAGGATATCCCTACTTCAGCACAGGTGGCTCAATCAGTGGCTCAATCTTCGACTGAACCAAATATCCTGAAGCAGAGATATCCTGAAAACCTGACCAGTTGGTGGCCCTTGAGGACTGGAGTTGGCCGCCCCTGCTCTACACTCTGCTCCCTGACTGCCATGTGCATCCCCCACTGCCTCCAACAGCGCCTCTTCCAGCAGTACAGTATCTTCTGTTGCACACGGCCTCCTTCCTAGATGTGGGCACATTTTTGGGGGCGAATTTGGATCTTCAGTGGATTGGCCGGTTCCTTTGGTCCGCTAAAGGATTGCTGAGTCCGCGGGTTGCATTCTACAAATCCGTCCAGGGGTGAAATCCAATGGCAGGTGGAAACCGCTCAATTACGTTTGCGGATTTTTACAGAGATCAGCCAAAATCAGGGAAATGGATTTTGGTGGATTCTCCCATCTCTACTCTCTCCCATAGCATACCGTATGATTGTGCTGATTTAAGAGCTGTGTATGTTTTGCTTCCGGTTCTCTATTCCTGTGACACACAGTTGATATACAAATTTGGACTGAGAAGAATCTTAAAATCTACACATTGTTAATATACTTGTAGCCAGGTCCCCCAGGTCTTACCCTTGCCTCCGCATGTTGGGAGAGTAGGGAGGGTTGCAGTGTGCAGGGAGTGCTTCGGTACATCGGAGGCTCCGCAGAACCCGATCAGTAGGGCGCCGCCATGTTGGTGTCCGCGCATGCGCGGTGAAGCCCGTGGAGGTGGTGAGGGAACAGAGGTTGCGCATGCGCAGAAGGAGGTTGCGAAAGCCAGCGAAATGGGAGCTGCTCCTATGGGGTGGAGCGTACGGGACTGCGAGTCCCAGCAGTCAGAGCGAGACCAGGTGACGCCAGGTAGCCCATAGGGCGGGCGGAAGATCGGGAGGAGGAGTTGGGAGGTTGCGCAGGGGAGCGCACTAGGAGTGCCGAGCGGGAGGGAGCTGTGTGTGGGGAGGCCGGTAGCCCGCTGCACTGGGCCTTATGCCCCGGCCCTGTTTGGCCCTGAGTCCCCGTGGAGTGAAGCGGATGTAGGGACTGGCCATCAGATGGGGTACATTCCCCTTAGCCAGCAGGAGAGTGAGACATTCAGAGACTGTTGCAGAATCTTACCAGAGGTCTGGGCTCAGACCTTGGATGCACAGTAACAGCCAACTGGGTGGGATCGCCCCGGAAGGTATTCCTGTAAATCCATCTGTCGTCTGATCTTTTGCGAAGTTCTTTGACAGGCCTGAGCGCTGGAGCGCTCGGCAGGTAATCTCATCAAGTGCACCAACTGTATACATATATTCATATCCGGACACAGTGGCTGCGCAGTCACACACATATACCTCACTTTGGGGGTGGGGCAATATTGAGTGTGTGAATTGGACACGGTGTGGGTACACGGTGAGGGGGTCGCGTCCTGCGAGACGCAGTTGTATAGTGTGTCCTCTAGTTAGGGACACCTGTTGATTATATGCAAAGGTTATGGTTGTGTTAGTAAAGCCATCGTTACTTTTATATGCTGTGTGTGTGTGTAATACATTATTGTCCTGCGAGGAACAACTTCCACTCTGTTGGGAGCCATCGCAGGTGGAGGCGCTGCACCAAGTAAGAGGTATCAGTATTCATACAAATTGCCCCAGGCTCTCCGTGGCAGAGGCTCAGTCCCTGCGAGCCAACAGGTTACACAGCATTGGTAGCGTACTGTGTTCAATAGGAAACAGGGCTACATACTGTAGCAGTTTGCTTTGTTATTATGCTCTATCTTATACTATATTAGTGAAAGCACTGTATGTTTGCCTGCCTGCATGCATGCATGCATGCCTGCTGGATGTCCGGTGTCCCTAGGGGAAATCTGATTGATCCCTTGGCCCGCCCCCGCACACCTCTCATTGGCCTGAGGCGGAGTGACGGGCCAAAGGACACACAGGGACACACACACACAGGGACACACACACACAGGGACACACACACACAGGGACACACACACACAGGGACACACACACACAGGGACACACACACAGGGACACACACACACAGGGACACACACACACACACAATGACAGACACACACACAGTGACACACACACACACACACACACACACACACACACACTGTTACCTACATTAGCGGGGCTCACAGTTAGCAGCACCCGCGCGCACCTCCTCCTCTCCCCGTGTCTCCCGCGCTTTCACCCCGACCCCCCCCTCCCCCGGCGCTGCTACAGTCAGCGGGACACACACACTATTATTACCCCTTCAGCGCCCCCCCCCCACCCAGTGTCAGCGGCCGTGCGAGACCCCCCCTCTATATCTCCCACCTCTCCCCCCCCACACATATACATGCCCCCCCCTCACCGGCGCTACAACTCACCCCCTCCCCGGCGGGGGAACAGCCAGTGGCCAGGCAGGCTGCCTCGCGGCGCCGAGTGCCCAAGATGGCGGCGCCCGGGACACAGCGGGGGAGCGGCCACAACACGCTGCCTCCCGCCTCAGATCCACGTGGGACCTGCCGGATGGGTGAGTGAGCGGCCTTCACCTCCCCTCCACCCCCCCTTCACCTCCCCTCCACCCCCCCTCCCCTCCAGTGTCAGTGTCTCCCCGATACCCCCCCCCCCCCCGGCGCCGCTACAGTCAGCGGGGGAGCGAGCGAGCGCCCGGGACACAGCGGGAGAGCGGCCACAACACGCTGCCTCCCGCCTCAGATCCACGTGGGACCTGCCGGACGGGTGAGTGAGCGGCCTTCACCACCCCTCACCCCCCATCACCTCCCCTCACCCCCCATCACCTCCCCTCACCCCCTTTCACCTCCCCTCACTCCACTTCTCCCTTCCACCCCCCTTCACCTCCCCATTTACCTCCCCCCTCACCTCCCCATTTACCTCCCCCCCTTCACCTCCCCTCCACCCCCCCTTCACCTCCCCTCCACCCCCCCTCCCTTCCACCCCCCCATCACCTCCCTTCCACCCCCCTCCCTTCCACTCCCCCCCCTTCACCTCCCCTCCACCTCCCCTCCACCCCCCCCCTTCACCCCTTCACCTCCCCTCCACCCCCCCTTCCCACCGCCCCCCCCTTCCCACCGCCTCCCCCCCTTCCCACCGCCTCCCCCCCCCTTCCCACCGCCTCCCCTCCCCCTTCCCACCGCCTCCCCCCCCTTCCCACCGCCCCCCCTTCCCCACCGCCTCCCCCCCCTTCCCACCGCCCCCCCCTCCCTTCCCACCGCCTCCCCCCCTTCACACCGCCTCCCCCCCTTCACACCGCCTCCCACCCCCCCTTCCCACCGCCTCCCACCCCCCCTTCCCACCGCCTCCCACCCCCCCTTCCCACCGCCTCCCCCCCCTTCCCACCGCCTCCCTCCCCCCTTCCCACCGCCTCCCACCCCCCTTCACACCGCCTCCCACCCCCCCTTCCCACCGCCTCCCACCCCCCCTTCCCACCGCCTCCCACCCCCCCTTCCCACCGCCTCCCCCCCCTTCCCACCGCCTCCCTCCCCCCCTTCCCACCGCCTCCCTCCCCCCCTTCCCACCGCCTCCCCCCCCCCTTCCCACCGCCTCCCACCCCCCTTCCCACCGCCTCCCACCCCCCTTCCCACCGCCTCCCACCCCCCGCCTTCCCACCGCCTCCCCCTTCCCACCACCTCACCCCTCCCCCCCCCTTTCCACCACCTCCCCCCCTTCCCACCACCTCCCCCCCTTCCCACCACCTCCCCCCCCTTCCCACCACCTCCCCCCTCCTCCCCCTTCCCACCACCTTCCCCCCTTCCCACCACCTCCCCCCTCCTCCCCCTTCCCACCACCTTCCCCCTCCTCCCCCTTCCCACCACCTTCCCCCTCCTCCCCCTTCCCACCACATCCCCCCTTCTCTCCCTTTCCACCACCTTCCCCCTCCTCCTCCTTCCCACCACCTCCCCCCTTCCCACCACCTCCCCCCTTCTCCCCCTTCCCACCACCTCCCCCCTTCTCCCCCTTTCCACCACCTCCCCCCTCCTCCCCCTTCCCACCACTTCTCCCCTCCCCCCCCCGCTCCCCTTCCCCCCCCCCCGCTCCCCTTCCCCCCCCCGCTCCCCTTCCCCCCCCCGCTCCCCTTCACCCCCCCTCCGCTCCCCTTTCCACCCCCCCCTCCACCTCTTTTTACCCTTTCCCCTCCCACCCCCTCCCACACTTCAACCCCCTCCTCAAACCCTTCCCCCCCCTCATCTAACCCTTCCCCCCTCCTCTAACCCTTCCCCCCCTTCCCTCCCCCCCCTCCTCTAACCCTTCCCCCCCCTCCTCTAACCCTTCCCCCCCCTCCTCTAACCCTTCCCCCCCCTCCTCTAACCCTTCCCCCCTCCTCCACCCCTTGCCCCCCTCCTCCACCCCCTCCTCCCCTTCCCGCCGCCCTTCGCCTTCATGCCCGCCTTACCGCCTCCCCACCCCCGCCTCTGCCTTTCACCCGCCCTTACTCCGGCCGCCTCTGCCTTTCACCCACCGCCTCACAGCCGCTGCACGCACTCAACAGACACCCGCCACACTCGACACATACCTGCCGCCACACACACCTGCTGCCTCCCGCCCCTACCCCCCGACATCACTGACCCACCGCCTCACACCCTAGCAGGACCCCCACTCACAGACAGCACTCACAACCCACGCGCCAGCCGCCGCCTCACACCCTAGCAGGACCCCCACTCACAGACAGCACTCACAACCCACGCGCCACCCGCCGCCTCACACCCTTGCAGGACCCCCACTCACAGACAGCACTCACAACCCACGCGCCACCCGCCGCCTCACACCCTAGCAGGACCCCCACTCACAGACAGCACTCACAACCCACGCGCCACCCGCCGCCTCACACCCTAGCAGAACACACGACTCAGATTTTTACATCACTTATGGCACCAAAATATACATTGTACTGTGGTGTGGTTACAATAAACCATTTTTATACAACATCGTATTACATTTTCTTCCATCTTTCTTTTCAATATTATTATCCAACCTTTACAACAAACAGTCACCTATTGTTCCACGATTTATAAATAATACTACCTATTACGCATTTACATCCCGGGCAACGCCGGGTCTCTCAGCTAGTGTCTAATAAAGAAGGGTGGGGGCCATATTGGTCCTTTCTCCCATCTAGTAACCAGAAGGGAGTAGGGGGTATGATAACTTTTATTCGACCAACATGTAGTTGATATGTTAGAAGCTTTCCAACCTTTCAGGGTAGGACCCGATGAAGGACCCTGTCCTGGAACTAGAATCAGAGTTCTGTTCCCTTTCCCCTTTCCCCCTCTGCCTGCTGCTGGCCCTTTATGTTGTAGTACATTCCCTACAGTTATTATTCCCTGTGCAGGCGATTTGGATACATTAGTTTCTTAATCTCCTAGCCTCCTGAAGCGGTTGTTATGACTACCCCTGTTTTCCCCTGGCATAGTGGACTGTTCCACTCACCCCTGCCTGTATTCACCATTTCCTTAGCCCAGGCACCACCTATGCCCTCAGTTCCTGATAAGAAGCATCATTTTTACTTTTTATCCTTACCATCAAGCACTATTATTGCAGACAAACTCTCTCTCACTGCACCATCTACAAGTATATCTGTGATCTGCTGCTTTTCAATAAAGTGAAGAAAACTTATAGAACGTGTGGTGCTTGTAAACGGAAACTAGTTAAGCTGTCTGACCACATATTACCCAGCATATTTCCCCGTGGTTCCAGCACAGACCCTGAGAGGTGGGACAGCTTGTAACATAGCAACTGCTTGTTGGTCCAATAAAAGTTATCATACCCCCTACTCCCTCTCCCTGCTGTGTTACTACATGTTTATTAAAGGAAGTTATAATCAACATACAGTACTGTAAACAGATTTTGACATTTGCCACATCAACATGCCTCAGAGATCATATTCACAATGAGATTACAACATGGTGTCAGAGGTAATGCTGCAACTGGGAAATGCTGTGCAAGGGGATGTGAGCAAACAGTTTGTGCTCCACAAATCCTTCATTACACAGACAACTGAGAGACTATCACTTTCAAATAAAGGCATATAAGATGGATCAGTTTAGACGCCGCGACCGTGAGCTTGACCGGGAAACTTGGATAAGGTAGAGACTGCAGCTGGACTTCACAAACAGCCCCAGGCAACCAAACCTGCAGTCCTTTCCCATCAGCAAGGGGGTGAAGCCCTTGAAATACATTACACTGTGGGCAGCCATTGTATGACCTGGTACAAAAGCACAGGCTGTTGGCAAAGTTTTGCAAGCATTCAATGATTAGTTTGAACCAAAATGAAATGCTGTTTTTGAGAGGCCGCAGTTCTGGATACGGGCATTTAATTAAAAAAAATAAGGGATTTATACATTTGTAACAGTCAAAGCTGAAGCAGAGGGCAGCTCCTTGTGAATTAAAGAGTTTAAGAGACAAGATAAGTTTCAGCGTCTCAGACTCACATTTAAAAGAGAAATAACTTCAAAAGAGTGACCTGACGGTTGAAAAGCCATAGACATTTGCAGGTCATATGAAATTGCAAAGGCTCAAACTTAATTCATGTGTATTAACTGCTTTTGTGGCATCTATTTAATGCCCAATATAGGAACTACATATACAAATTGTGGCAATGCCTCCATAAGGTGTGGGGATGGGCTGAGAGCACAGCATGCTGATTAGCACCGGTGGGGTGTGTGGATGAGAAGCCTGCGCAGATAATTGGGTAACTTGTTTAGAAGGTATTTGTAGGTAAGACTGGAAAGATATAAGCTGCATCTGGACTCAAGGGATAGCCAGCATAGTCCAATTAACATATCACAATGGTGGGTGTTGAAGTTACATAATAAGACAAAACGCATATTGAGTATTAAAGAGTGTAAAGTTTGCTGAGGTGAATTTGTGGTTCTGTACCATACTTTATATCCCCATAGTCAATAATTGGCATTAGCATCGGCTGTGCAATGCGCTTTCTGACTAATAGGCTTAGGCAGGATTTATTTCTATAAAGTACACCCAGTTTTGAATAGATTTTGGATGTCAGTTTGTCAATATACAAACCAAATGCTAGGTCTAGCCACATACCCAAATATTGATAGCTAGGAACTGAGGCAAGATTAGTGTTGCAGATAGTACTAATCAGTAGCTCTTTCGTAAGAAGTTTTAGAAATGTAGCCTTAGTTCCAAACAGCATTGTAACTGTTTTGTCTGTGATTAAAACCATTTTGTTTTGGGTGATCCACTTTTTGATCTTAGAAGTATCCTATTGAATTAAATGTTAGAGTCGGGGAGGCTGGGACTGGGTACACATGTGGTGGTAGAAGTAGGGTGACCAGACATCCCGATTTAGCCGGGACTGTCCCGGTTGTTCGGGCTCTGTCCCGACTTTTTCAGGCTCTGTTCCGGTTTTCTGTCCTGCAGGCGAACGCCAACTCTGCATGCGCAAAGAGCGCTCACCAACTGCGCATGCATGTGATTTGTCTCAGTTTTTGCCGGGACAAATCTGGTCACCCTAGGTATAGTAAGCATACATGTGCAGAGAAGTTGTCTTACAAACTGCGGCCAGGTAATTTACAAGACAGAAAAAGGTAAGATCCCCAGAACAGAGCCTTAGGAGACCCCACAGGTAATATCCAAGTGATTAGAGTTGAAGCCGGAGAAAGGCACATGTTGGAATCTTGCTGTAAATAAGAGATAAGCCAGTTTAAAGCATGTTGTCCAACACTAGAGCACTGGAGCATGTTTAACATTGTAGCGTGGTAACCGTATCAAAAGCATTAGCAACATTTGGGAATATTGCACCAGTCAACTGTCCATTATTGATGAACTTCCAGAATTTTGCAGGATTTTATGTTATTTGATACAAATTGTCAGCATAGTATTGTGATTTTACAAGTCTAGTTTGCTTTATGCATGTATTCTGCAGGGAGCTATAGTTTGATATCTTGAGTAGAGCCAGTTAATTTGCATCTATTCCACAAGGCATCTCTAAAGCAGTAAAGCTCATAAGATTGGATATAAGCCAGGGAAGATGGGCCCCACATTTTAATCTGGTCTGTAACTGTTACTGTACATACGGCTAGAATATATATTAGCTTTACCTGTGCATGCAATGTCTTGTATATAATGTATAACCCTGTTGACTTAATGTAATTATATATGTGTAACTATGTATTTGTTATCATAACTCTGTGCCCAGAACATACTTGAAAATGGGAGGTACTGTAACTGTCAATGTATTAATTCCTGGTAACACATTTTATAAAGAAATGTTCCATTCCACACTGAATCTCACAGCAAATTTTTAGGAGGTCTATTACAGTGATTTGGTTGAAAGCCTGATTTGAAATTTACTAATGAAATTTAGCTTCCTATAAAACTTGCTTAATTTGGAATGAATTCATAATTTTGGATAGTAGACAAATGTAGTAAGACTTCCTGTTCTCGGCGTCACGATCACGCGTGTGCTGGAGAGGCAATGCGGCGGCCGCGCCGACTGCGGCCACAAAAACAATAACCGGCTCAACAGCATTAATCCTGTTGGGCCATCAGGAGAGTAGAGAAACCAACACCAACCTTATAGATGAGATGTGGAGCTGTACCCATCTCCGTGTGTCATCCCCAGCAGTTCTGAAAGTAAGAAACCATCTCTGGTCTGTCCAGCCCCCAGATTTACGTAGTTGCCCCAATATGGTCTCTATATCATGAGTAGGAATACTGTACAGTAGCATATATGATCAACTATGTAATCCAGGGGGTTGGACAGCCGGACACTGCTTCTTGCCTTCTCAGCTGTTTGGGACGGCACATGGATATTGGGGGGGAGATGGAGACAGCTGCGCAGCTCGTCCACAAGGTTAGAATCGGTTTCTCTGCTCTCCTGGTGGCCCATGTGATGCATGGATCTCCCCCCACCCAAAAGCATTAATCTTCCCGGGCAGCAAACTTTACTGTTTGGGGTCGCGGACGCGACATGGATTTTGACACGCGGGTCCGCAGCACCGAAAACAGTAAGTCTTACTACATCTGTAGGTAGAATAGAGAGAGGACTGTAGGGATTTTGCCAGAAGGCAAAATAGGGTTGATTATGGAAGCAATTGGTTTTGCAATGACGGGAAAACTGAGACGTAGGAACATAGATTGCAATTGGACCGTCCCACACTGGTTGTTTTAGCTTCAGTGTTAGGAGCTTGTGTACAGTCTCCTCTTCAGACACTGGGACACATTGAAATTCATGAGCACAGTGACTGGGTGGGGGGGTGAGCTGATATAGGAGTCCTCTCAGTCTGGGGCTCAGGATCATGGTAACAATTGTTTCTTGATAATAAGAAAGTAGCCCACTGTATAAAGTATTCATAGAATGCATTGGCAATGGCCGGGTGATCAGACAAAATGACATAATTCTTTTGATACTTCAAGGTTGTTGAGAGTTACAGGGCTCAAATATATTATTGATGACCTTCCAGAATTTTGCAGGATTTGATGTTATTTGATACAAATTGTCAGCATAGTATTGTGATTTTACAAGTCTAGTTTGCTTTGTGCATGTATTCTGGAACGAGCTATAGTTTGAGATCTTGAGTAGAGCCAATTAATGTGTACCTATTCCACAAGAAATCTCTAAAGCAGTAAATAATAATAATAATAATAATATGTTCTTGTATAGCACTGCTAGTTTTACAGAGACATTTTGCAGGCACATGTCCCTGCCCCATGGAGCTTACAATCTATGTTTTTGGTGCATGAGGCACAGGGAGATAAAGTGACTTGCCCAAGGTCACAAGGAGACAACACCGGGAATTGAACCAGGCTCCCCTGCTTCAAACTCTCAGTGCCAATCAGTGTCTTTACTCACTGAGCCGCTCCTTCTCCCTAAAACTCATAAGATTGGATATAAGCGGAAGATAGGCCCCACAGACTGTGAGTTTGCAGTGGAGCATACAGTAGCTATCATTGAGTTTTAGGAACGCTTACTGGAAATAGCCAAATGTAAAATCAGGGTTAAAATTTCTAAATGTTTTTGGAATAGGACTGTAGGGCTAGATTGTAATCGTTTGTGTTTAAGTAGAGCAGGGCCCCGCTTCTCGGCCTTTCGCTTCTCGGAGATCCGCCTATATGGCAGTACCGAGAAGGGCGCCGCCATGTCCACACATGCGCAGAAGGGGGCCGCCATGTCCGCGTATTAGCAGAAGGAGGGCGGCAGAGTTTGCACATGCTCAGAAGGGGGGAGAGGCCGACTACGCGCATGCATAAAAGGGGACGGCCAAGTCTGCACATACACAGAAGGGCTAGGAAAGAGGGAAAATCGCCAGTGGACACAGCAAATGCTATGTTCCGCTTTTCGCCGCTTTTCTCTTTCCGGCGATGGCCTGGAAACTGCCGTATCAGTGGGGCCCTACTGTACACAATCCACTAATGTATGATCACGTAAAATGTCAGAGGTTTGTATTGTGTTGGTACAGGAGAGTAAGATCCAATATATCAGTGAGTGTTACAAAATTTTAGTTTTGATTTGAGTAGGTTGAGAAATTAGTTGGGATAAATTAATTTATTTGAATTGTCAACAGATTTTGTTGTTTTAAGGGTCAAGCCAATTGAGGCTGAAGTCCCTAAGAGCCAATAGCTCACTGTTTCTATTCAAAGAAGAAATATTGCCAAGAAAAGTAGACACAATAGATAGGGATTGTAGTGGAGACTTGGGGAGAGAAGCAACAGATTATGACAATAATTATAGACTTCGAGAAAGGGAAGCAAATTTCGCCAACTGAATTAGGTATGACCTAACTAATCCCTGTGTTAACTAGAAGTGAGTTCTGTGAATAGGTGTTGTCAGAGGGAACATCACATTATCACTAACGCGCGTTCTAGTTAACGCAAGGCCTGTTATGAAAGTGAAAATAAAAAAGCGCAAAGAACACGCACACTATTAGCAAGAAATATGGGGATTATCAATAAAGTCGTGTTTGAGAATGCCGCTCTCAATTCAAAGGTTTCCTTCCCCGTATGAATATAAATGAAAAAGCAAAAAATAGAGGCGCAAAAATCCATCAGGTATTTACTGCATGTGGTAGGCAGATAAAAACGGTGCACATTTCAGATTTTAAAGGCCTGCAATATAGGGGTATTAACCCTGTAGCCAAGAATTGGAGGGGCGTTAACAGGATCAAAGGTCTGTCTCAAAAGGAAACATTTTGGATTTTAAATTGGGGATCTTAAATTCACATGGATTAAATGTGGACATAGACTTTAAATCATTTTTAATCTAAGTGTCCCTAACTATTTTCTATAGTGTTTGAGGTTTAATTCTTTTGGATGCCGTAGGAAGGGTTTTTCTCTATCATGTTCTTTAACATTATTGTTTTTAACGTTATTATATTTTATTTATATATTTTCACATTGAAGATGCTTAAATGCCCGACAATCAGTTTATTAATTTGTCTGAGTCTATGTTTATATTGGTTTGATAATCATTATGCAATAATTAATATGTGTGATTCCATTGTCTGACTGTTCTCAAGGTTGGAATTATCTCTATACTTTTAATGTGGAGAGTATCTTTGTGTATGGGCATTATTTTTATTCATTGCATTTTTAATTTATATTTTAATTCAATTTATAGACTAATAAAAATTATATTTTTAAGGATATTTTAACTGTAAATGTATAATGGTTATTATGTGTATATATGGAGTCCTTGTTGCATAACCCGTTCCTTTTTTTTTTTTTTACTAAACTGCACCTGTACCCAATTGTAAAGGAGAGAGGTGTGATACAGTATCAGAACCGATGAGGATGCCGCAGAGACGGTGAAACGCGTGGGGTATTTTTGGACTATTGTGTTCTCCATTGTTAGCACTATTGGTATTCTCCCAGACACTAGGTCCCACAGTCTGATGCTGCAAGTAGGAGGGACGTAGTGCACAAGCACCCTCCGGGTATTGGACATCATGAGCTGGTCTGCGGGAGTGGTGCTTTTAAAAGATTTGGAAGAAGGGCGCGGGTAACTGCCAATAACACCCAAGGCTTGTGTACGTGTGATTCTGTCTGTCTGCGTGTTTAGGAGAGAGAAGGGAATCCGGCGCCACAACCCGTGACAGAATCCAGGGCACTTCCGGTTGATTTGAAAAAAATTTATTCCACTCACAAACGAACAACAGGCTACACCACAGTCTCCCCCTCAACGCGTTTCACGCTTGAATCAGCGCTTCGTCTTCGTCTGCGTGTTTAATTCATTTGCAATTTTACACTATGTTTGCCTTTTTCTCCTAATTTTTTTAAGGGAATATATTCACTGAGATGTTTCTAGTGACCGCCAAGAGACTGACGGAAGTGGTATTGTTTTCTGCAAGGCCTGTTATGGCTGAACACAGCACGTATAGTAACACTGAGTTAGTAAGCTTTGAAAATACCCGTTGGCACTTAACGAGGCGCTAAGTTAAGTTAACATCCCATTAAGGAAATAACACAGCTCTGTGGGTCTGTGCCTAAGAGCTCTCGCACGCGCTGATCAGAATAATGCACGATGTGAAGGTTTTTCTGGCAATTGTTTTTGCTTTAACACTCAGACAAAAAAAGTCGTACGAGAAGCCAAAAAAAAGACAAAAATTGTTTTTTTTGTTGCCAGAAACTTATATTCACTAAGCAGTGAAAAGCTTATCAAACTTTAACATTTTGCAATATTTGGGCGCCAGCTAAAAGCATTTTATTTAATTTTTATTGCACAGGATTGATACCAGTGGTGCCCAAAATTGTACTCCATATTCAAGGTGTGGTCTTACTAATGCTTTGAAAAGGGGCATAATTATGTTTACTTCCCTTCCATCCATTGCCCGTTTGATGCAAGATAAGATCTTGTTTGCCTTTGCAGATACTGCATGACTTTGGGCACTATTGCTAAGCCTGCTGTCTACAAGCACTCCTAAATCCTTCTCCATCAAGGATTCCCCCAATTTATCCCAATTTAATTTGTAAGTCGCCTGTTTATTATTGTTTCCTAAATGCATAACCTTACATTTTTCTGTATTAAACCTCATCTGCCATTTACCTGCCCACGTTTCCAGTCTCTCCAAGTCCCTCTGAAGAGAAATTACATCCTGCTCTGACTCTACTACCTTACACCATTTTGTGTCATCAGCAAAGATGGAGACTTTGCTCTCTATGCCAACCTCAAGGTCTTTAATAAACAAAGTAAAAAGCAGGGGTCCCAGTACCGATCCCTGAGGTACTCCACTCACAACTTTAGCCCAACCTGAAAAAGTTCAATTTATGACAACTCTCTGTTGTCTATCCTTCAAACAGTTTTCAATCCAGGTGCATATATTGTTACTGAGTCCAATATTTGCTTTATTTTGAACACTAAGCTCTTGTGTCGAACTGTATCAAAAGCCTTTGCAAAATCTAAGTAGACCACATTAACTGCATTACCCTGGTCTAAATTCCTACTTACCTCCACAAAGAAACAAATAAGGTTAATTTGGCATGATCTATCCTTCATAATTCCATGCTGACTATTACTAATTATTTTGTCTTTGTGATGGATTTGCCTGTAGGTGAGGTAAGTAAGACGCTTAGACAGAGGGTTAAGCTTAATTGCATTGGTTTATTATCTACAAGACAACTAAAAACAATAGGAACACTGTCCCTTTAAGGCCAAAATAAATCATAAAATCAACACCTACTCCTTTCAGGAGAATAACTAAACATTACTGTGACCCTGGTTCTCAGCCTAAAACATATACTATCCTACAGTATGCAAACAAATAGTCTTTTAACATTGGAGAATCGTATGTAGCTCCTACAGCAACTAGGAATGCCAGTTCCAGGGAGCAGGCTGTGTCTAGTCCATAGTCATCTTTATCCTGCAGTCCTCGGGTCCAAAACAACCAGACTCCCTCCTGGTTGGGAGAAGATTCACTTCCTTTCTCTCTGGGGGAAAACAGTCTCTGTCTCTGGCAACTTCCTACCTTTTATCCCTGCTCAATCAGGAGTTCATTGTACTCACCTCCCAGTTCAGGTATGAATCCCAGTTCAGGTATGAAATCTGACACCAGTGCAGTTTCCTGCCCTGTAAAGGGAGTTTAACCCCTTAACTCCCTTACAGTCTACCATTAGGTATTTCTGAATATTATCCCGTATTAAACCTTCAAGTAGCTTCCCCACTATTGAAGTCAGGCTTACATATCTATAATTCTCTGGTTGTGATCTAGCTCCATTTTTAAATATAGGCACCACATCTGCTTTACGCCAATCTTGTGGTACTGAGCCTGTGGAAATGGAGTCCTTTAATATTAAATGTAATGGTTTGGCTATTACTGTACTTAACTCCTTAAAAACTCTTGGATGTACAGTATGCCAATGCACTATTCTGCCCCTCCTTATATCTCAGCTCTAATTTCTCGCTATACACCTACAGAACATACTTTTCTGCTCTGCTGCGTTCTGCTCAAGGATGTCTTCTGTCTACTCATTTTTTGTATCTTAAGTCCTCTCCCACCTAAACCCTTTCTCACTCTGCCCCACACCTCTGGAATGTCCTTCCCCTCAATATCTGACTGGCACCCCCTTTCTCCACCGTTAGGACCTTTCTTAAAACACACCTCCTTAACGAAGCCTATGGGTATCACCGCTGGCTAATACTTTACATCTCGTATGCACGGACCCTGACTAAAGATGGGCAAATTCTTTTGTCGGATTTGGATCTGCCACGGATCGGCTGGTTCCTTCGGTCTGCGGTTTTCCGTGGATCAATCTCAAAAAGGGTGATTTGCCGTTTCTGAATTTTTTTTAACATTAACAATCCAATCCGCGGATTTCGCAATCTGCAGACTGGATTGTTAACCCCACCTGCGGATTGTATCCAGTGGCAGTTTTCGATTCATCCGCACTGATTGAATCGGGCACAATTCCATCTACGGATTTTACGCCGCGGAACGTATTTTGAATGGAAAGCTCTGGAAATTCCACAAAACGGATTTTGACAGTTTCGGCCATCTCTAACCTTGACCCATTGCAGATGCACTTACCAGAACAGCCTCCTACTCTCTCTGTAACTTCTCCCCACTTACCACTTAGAATGTAAGCTCTTCGGGGCAGGGACTTCCTTTCCTATTGTTATTTTCATTTCTAAAGTGCTTATAACCCGTTATATGTTATATTATTATGACACGTGTATTACTGCTGTGACATGCTATGCACATGAATGGTGCTATATACTGTAAATAAAGATATACTTACATACATTTAGAGTTGTGGTACTGTATTGGTACAAACTAAAGGTTTTTGGATATGGCCCCTAAACACCCCTATAATGTTACTCCCCTCATGGCATTCATTCATGTGCCCTAACTTGAACCCATTCACACTCTCCCTCCCAGACAAACACACACACGCTATACTCAACGACTCACACATAAACATTATTACAGACCCACAAATGCACATATTTTTTTTTTTATGGCTGAAACTCTGAGTTAAATACAAAGTTCCCTGTAACACGCATTCTTTATGGATTTCTCAGACTGAATGTGTCACGCTGCCTTGCAAATCTTTTTCCGTGTTTGTGCCATCTTGCAATTTGTCAATAGGAGGAGTTGAGACGGATGTCATAATGGGATCAAAGCTCCCTTTTTTTGCTTGTCTTGATAAACAGACCTGAATGGATGAATAAGGCTTTGATAAATATTGCACTTTAACGGGAAATGCTTTGGTGAATTGAAACATACAGAGGAGCCAACAACCAATTTAAACTCAGACCCGGAAAAGATCCTTCTTTTTTCTGTGTTTTTTCTCATCTGGTTGTACAGTAAAGTCACAGGAGTGATTAGATGCGGCAGGCTAAGTCAGACAGAGCAAATAGAACAATACACACATCTTTCTGTATTCTAAAAATAAATTATTTTAATATAGAACATAAAAGACGCCAACCAATAAAATACATAAACAAATGGGATAGGTAGTTTTTTCACGTTTTTTATACAGTACTGTATATTGCTAAGGTTACATGAGGTTACCATAAATCCATATATTAAAAAAATAAATAAAAAGAGGACACCAAAAGCCGACCGTTAATTCGAGAACGATAAGACAATATCGCTCGCGCATGCGTGGTCGGCTTTCGTTCACACGTGCGAGGTCAGTGTTTGCCGGACATTTTTAGTTAATTAAAAATTTCCCCCGGATGACGGCCTTCAATCTAAAACCTGGATATGTCCGTGAAAATACAGACATATGATAACCCTAGGGTACATGTTACAAATCTCATGGATGCTATTTATCAGTCTCCCAGCTGCAAAAGCTCTGTACCAGGGTTATCACAGGAAGTAATCTCACAGGAAGTAATCTCACAGGAAGTTATCTCACAGGAAGTTATCTCACAGTAATCTCACAGGAAGTAATCTCACAGGAAGTAATCTCACTGTAATCTCACAGGAAGTAATATCACAGTAATCGCACAGAAAGTAATATCACAGTAATCTCACAGGAAGTAATATCACTGTAATCTCACAGGAACTAATCTCACTGTAATCTCACTGGAACTAATCTCAGTAATCTCACAGGAAGTAATATCACTGTAATCTCACAGGAACGAATCTCACTGTAATCTCACTGGAACTAATCTCACAGTAATCTCAGAGGAAGTAATATCACGGTAATATCAAATTAATTAATCTCACATTAATCTCATAAAAAGTAATATCACTGTAATATCACAGGAAGTAATATCACTGTAATCTCACAAGAACTAATCTCACAGTAATCTCACAGGAACTAACATCACAGTAATCTCACAGGAACTGATCTCACAGTAATCTCACAGGAAGTAATATCACTGTAATCTCACAGGAAGTAATCTCACAGGAAGTAATCTCACTGTAATCTCACAGGAAGTAATCTCGCAGGAAGCAAACCCAGGGCCAGATACCCAAAGTACTGTTAAGCCTCTCAATGTGACAGTCTCTCACTCTCTCTCTCTCTCTCTCTCTCTCTCTCTCTCTCTCTCTCTCTCTCTCTCTCTCTCTCTCTCTCTCTCTCTCTCTCTCTCTGTGTGTTTCTCTCTCTCTCTCTCTCTCTCTCTCTCTCTGTCTCTCTCTCTCTCTCTCTCTCTCTCTCTCTCTCACAGACAGACAGAACACAGGGAGAAATGGGGGAGCACAGTATGAGGGAAGGTAAGACTGTCTGTCTGTCTTTCACTCTGTCTGTCTTTCACTCTGTCAGTCTGTCTCTGTGTGTTTCTGTATCTCCGCTGCACTCAAATCACCACTGGGGTTAATTGAAAATGTTTATGGTAGCAGGTTAATTTAAGGGTTTTAGTGGTTAGGTTGGGGGTTGTAGGGTATGGTTTAAGGTAGGGGGTTTAGGGTAGGGGTTTACTTACCTTAGTGGCCGTCAGTGAAGTGGTCGCAGTGATGTGCCGGTGGCCATTTTATCGTGGTGTAATGGTCGCCCGTCTCTCCCCGAGAAATGATTACGTTGGGCTTGTTGGCCTGAGCATCGAAAACCCCATGTGCCTTGTGCCTTTTGTCTGAAACCTACTCTGAATCATGACTATCTCACCGTGGGCCATATGTACCAAGTGTTGCAGACTGGTGGATTTTTCCCCAAAAGACGCAAGCTGAGTCGTTTTGACCCCGCTTCACTTTGCATAAATGAATTATGTATGTATGTATCTATGTATATCTCTATTTATTTGTGTAACAATATCATTATTCTTCATCAGGAACATAAGGGAAACTTTCGTATTTTCGAAGATTTGGTTTCCCTTAGTGAACCCATAATGGGATAATGCACAAACGTATTTCCCCTGGGACCTATTTGGCTAATGTGACCATGCTAAGAAGAATCTACCCATACTTGAAATGGATTCCTCACCCACCGTATAGAGAGTAGCAGCAAACAGCACTTGTTTGAGTCTTCCCCTTATCTGCTTGGATCAATGAAAGTGTCTGTTACAAAATAGAGATCTCAAGTGTGTATAAAAATGAGATTGACCTTTACCCTCTTTTCCAGCCTAGGAGAGGTGACGAATCCAGCTGAGGAGCTGCTGTCTGCACTGGGAGAGGCCAGATTAAGAGCAGAGACCCGAGAGACTACCTGCCTACAGTATCCAGTGAGGGTTGTAGGGTTTTGCCTTCTTCTTTCCGAGCACAACCAGATCCTTAACGCCACAGATCCATAAAAGGGTGCTAAGCTTTAGCAGAACTTTGTTCCCTATAATATGAATGGCAGTAAACGGGTGCTAAACTTGAGCACACTTTCGTGGATCGAGGCCTATGAGCTGTGCACCAGTGGAGCTAGTAAAACTTGGCCTCAACTGTGAGTTCCTGTTTCTCTAGTGTACAGAGGTTAGACTGAACATGGGCTGATTACTGCTACATCCAACTGTGTGCTTGTAAGAGACATGTGCCGAGGGACACACAGGGAGACAGTTTCAGGGAAATTAAAACATGGCTTTATTTAGCCTGTCCCTTTAAACAATGCGCAGCAAACATAAATAAACAAATAAACAAACACCCTATCCCTGTGTAAGGGCTAACTCACTTCCCCAGTCCCTATCTGCAAGGTAAGGGAAAGGCCCTTACCAGCCTATCACCCCAAAGTCTCAAGAGGAACCTCAAAGCAGGTGGCCCTTCAGGTCAGTCTCTGGTTCTGGATCTGGATGGGTGTTGGTTGAGGGGCCAGCCTCTGGTAGGTTCCAGGGTTTTTGGGAAGAGAGATGTGTTCCCTTGATGTCTTGCAAACAGCACACAGTCATCCTGTGTGCTCAGGAGTGTAACGCCTGTATGCCTGCAGACCTGGCCAGTCCCCAGTACTGAGGTGGGTAAGGTTATAACACGCACACACAGCAGTGAGGGCGTGCCCGGAGTGTGGTAGTGCGTTGCTGGGCCTGTTGAGAAAAGGTTAGCAGATACTTGCAATGTCCTGGGTACGAGAGTTTGGATAGTAATGTCCGTGTTCCAGAGTTCAGGGGTAATAGAGAGCAGCGTAATCAAGTCCATAAGCCAGTGTTCGAGGATAGGAAAAAGCAGTGTAAACGTATCCGAATGCAGGGTCCAAGGGCAGGAGAAAGCAGGGTAATTCAATTCAAAGCAGAGTTCAAGCCATGGAGATCCAAAGGTAAACAGGGACAGGAACCAGCACTGAAAGAGACAGGAGAGCCAAGCATAGAGACAGCACACACAGGGGTCACAAGAAGCTATGCAGAGCAATGAGCTAGAGGACAGACAGGCATTATAAATGGAGGGAGCACCAATTGGAGAGAGAGGAGGAGCAGAGGGTAGAGTGAGGGGTTGCAGAGATAGGTCAGAAGGAGAAAGGGAGGAGACAGGTAGATCAGACAGGGAAATGGCTTGCACACAATGAGGGGAGGAACCAGGGCTCAGGGAAGACCTACAAGTGGAGCGTGTGTGCACGTCTTCTGTAAGGGCTGGATGCGCGCGCACAGTGTGTGCCAGGGAGCGTGAGGAGCGTCACGCCACGGGGGCGCTCGCCAAGGACGGCGACGTGGCATGAGGAGCAACTGAAGGAGGTAACGTGGCAGGAGAGGGAATCAAGGGGCGCCGCGAGCGATGAGTGCCGTGGGAGGAATCAGGAGTTTGGGGATAAGTGCGCACCTTGCGGGGAATGCGCATGACAGCTGGACGTGCGTCCGGACATGGCGCAGAGGAATGTGTGCGGGAGGAGGAAGGGAAAGATGAATGAGGAGGTGGAGGAGGAAGTTCAGAGGCAGGGAGAACAGGGGTGACGGGGACACATTGAGAAGCAGGAATCCCCTGAACCGTCACAGTATCCCCCCCTTGAGGATCAATCTCCGGGCGATCCTACATTGCTTCTGGGGAAATTTTCGATGAAATTGCCAAAGGAGTTTGGGGGCGTGAATATGATGAGAAGAAATCCATGAACGCTCTTCTGGACCATACCCCTTCCAATGAACGAGGAACTGTAAGTTATTTCAGGACCAACGAGAGTCGATTATGGAACGAACCTCATATTCCTGCTGTCCGTGAATGGTCACAGGGTTTGATTTACAAGAACGGTCTGGAAAGTGGGAGCTTTGGATGAAATGTTTGAGCAGGGACACATGGAAAACAGAAGGAATCCTCATGGTGGGAGGAAATGCCAAACGATAGGCGACTGGGTTAATCTTCTCCAGAATCTTGAAGGGACCCAAGAATCTCGGGGACAATTTCAGAGACGGGGTCTTGAGCCTTAAATTTTTTGAAGACAACCACACTCTGTCTCCGGGTTTAAATGAAGGACCCGGTTGGCGTCGTCGATCTGCCTTAGTTTTTTGTCTTGAGACGGCAGTTTGTAGATTTTTCAGAATCTTCCTCCAAGGGTTTTGAAGAGTAGAGACATGAGAATCCGCTGCCGGAACACCAGAAGGGGAAGAGGAGAGGGGAAAACTGCTAGGGTGGATTCCAAAATTAAGGAAGAAAGGAGACTCTTGCGTAGATTCATTTTTAAGAGAATTAATTGCAAACTCGGCCCATGGTAAAAAATCCACCCAGTTGTCTTGAGACTCGGAGACGAAACATCTGAGATACTGCTCTAAGGTCTGATTCATTCTTTCCATCTGAGAGTGATATCCAGAAGAAAATAGAAAGGAAATCCCAAGTCTCTGAGAAAACGCACGCCAAAATTTAGAGATGAATTGAGACCCTCTGTCAGAAACAATTGAAATAGGCACACTGTGTAATCTGAAAATTTCTTTAGAAAAAATATCAGCCAAAGTAGCAGAATTAGGAATGCCCTTGAGGGGAATAAAGAGTGAATGCTTGGAAAATCTATCTACAACAACAATAATGGTATTCATTCCTTTAGAATTGGGGAGCTCAACAATAAAGTCCATAGAGATATGTTTCCAAGGTTGCTCCAGAATGGGAAGAGGCATGAGAAGACCAGAAGGTTTGTGATGAGCAGATTTACTCTGGGCACAGACTAGACAAGCTTTGGTGAAATCAAAAATGTCTTTATTCATCCCAGGCCACCAAAAGGTCCGTTTATTAAGATCCGCTGTTCTCTTGAAGCCTGGATGACCGGCAGATCTAGAAGAATGTCCCCAAAGAAGAATTTTGTGGCGAAAACATGGAGCTGCGTATAAGCGTCCCTCCGGCACCTTAAGTCTTCTGGGAATGTGAACCTGGGCTATGTTGATTTCATCCAAAATATCAAAATTGTTGGCAGAATTTATGCACTTGGCAGGGAGAATAGATTCAGCGGACTCATTGGAGTCGTTCTCCGTGACGAACTGGCGAGAGAGAGCATCTGCTTTGATATTTTTGGTACCGGGAATATAAGAAATTGTATAGTTGAAACGGGAGAAAAACAGAGACCAACGAGCCTGACGAAATCCTAATCGTCGAGCCCCTTCAATATACAGTAAATTTTTGTGATCGGTGAGGATGGCCACAGGCTCCTTGGTACCTTCGAGGAGATGTCTCCATTCCTGAAGAGCCAATTTTTTGGCCAGTAGCTCACGATTCCCAACATCAGAATTTCTCTCGGCTGACGAGAATTTCCGAGAAAAAAAACCGCAGGGATGGAGCTTCTCCTGGGGAGAGGATCTCTGAGAGAGTACTGCACCAGCTCCTACATCAGAGGTGTCAACTTCTAAAGTGAAGGGAAGCAAAGTATCAGGATGCCGTAGGATGGGTGCAGAGACGAAGGCCTTTTTGAGAAACTCGAAGGCGTCAATGGCTTCGGGAGACCAAGTTGTAGGGTCAGCACCCTTTTTAGTCAGGGCGGTGATGGGTAGAGCAATGGAAGAAAAATTACGGATGAACTTCCGGTAATAATTGGCAAAGCCAAGAAAGCGCTGCACGGCCTTGAGAGAATTTGGCAGCGGCCAGTCGAGAACAGATTTCAATTTTTCTGGGTCCATAGAAAAACCCTGGTTAGAGATAATATAGCCTAGGAAGGCTGTGGAGGTTTGGTGGAACAAACATTTCTCCATCTTGGCGTATAAGCGATTAGCACGAAGCCTAGAGAGTACTAGTTTGGTATGGCGAATGTGCTCTTCGAAATCCTTAGAGAAAATGAGAATGTCATCCAAATATACGATAACAAATGTTCCTAACACGTCCCGGAAGATATCGTTCATGAACTCTTGGAAAACGGCAGGAGCATTGCATAGCCTGAAGGGCATCACTAGATACTCATAATGTCCAGATCGCGTATTAAATGCGGTTTTCCGTTCATCCCCTTCTCTTATACGGATGAGATTATTGGCCCCTCTTAAATCGAGTTTGGAGAAGATAGAGGCTCCTTGAACACGGTCGAAAAGTTCAGAAATTAGGGGAAGAGGATAACATTTTTTTACCGTAATTTTGTTGAGTCAACGAAAGTTGATACAGGGTCTTAGGGATCCATCCTTCTTCTTCACGAAGAAGAAGCCTGCCCCGGCGGAGGAGGTAGAGTTGCAGATGAATCCTTTCTCCAAATTTTCTTGGATGTAAGACATCATAGCCTCAGTTTCAGGAACGGATAAAGGGTATGACTTCGACTTCGGGAGGATGGTGCCTGGAATTAAATCAATCAGACAATCGTAGCGACAATGGGGAGGCAATACCTCCACTTGAACTTTATTGAAAACATCCAGCAACTTGTGATACTCCTTCGGCAGATTAGAAAAGTTGGCAGGAACGGAATCCAAACCAGCGAGCACAGAATCAGGAGGAGTAGTAGACGGAGGTTCAGGAGAAGAGGACCACTGGATAGGTACAGTGTCGGTCCAATCTATGCGCGGATTGTGGAGCTGCAGCCAAGACAATCCTAGAATGACCTGAACGGTGGGAGAATGGAAGATATCAAAAACTATTACCTCCTTATGGCCATCTGCCGTGGTCAACGTAAGAGGAATGGACTCCCAGATGATGAAAGCTGGCTGAAGCGGGCGTCTGTCGATAGCTTCAAGTCCAATGGGCGCTTTTCTCTTGACCAGAGGGATCTGTTTCTTAGAGGCGAAGGTGTGATCCAAGAAGTTGCCGCCAGACCCGGAGTCAATGAAAGCTTTTACTTCTAATAGAAGATTTGTGCCTGTCAGCGTTACAGGAAGCAAGAGTTTCTTTGTGAGATCCTTAGGGACAGAGGGACAAGAAGAGATTATACCCAGCAAAAACCCCTCTACCTTTACTGGATGTTCCCGTTTCCTGGCTTCAGGGGACAGTACTGGAGCCGATGTTCTGGGGAACCACAATAGAAACAGAGACCCTTCTGACGACGTCTCATTCTCTTCGCAGCCTGTAGGTGTTGGCTACCGATTTGCATTGGTTCAGGAGCATCCAAGGCCAGGAAGGTCGACGCAGGAGACCTGTGAGAGACAGAGGAGGGAGGAAGAGAACGGGAACAATGTCGCTCGTGACGTTGTTTTTGGGTACTTTGATCCATACGTATGCTGAGAGTAATCAGTTGTTCCAGGGAGGATGGCCGGGCATGAGTTGCGAGATCATCTTTTAACGTATCAGACAGACCGTGCCAGTATGCTGCGGCAAGTGCCTCATCGTTCCATTGAGTCTCTGCAGCGAGAGTGCAGAACTCTATAGCATATTTAGCAGCGGATCTTCGTGCCTGTGAGATGTGAAACAAAGAAAAGGCGTCCGTCTCCCGGCGTGCGGGAGTGTCAAACACTTGTTGGAATGCATGCCTAAATTTAGGGTAATCTTGGGTCAACTCAGGTTTGTGCTCCCAGAGGGGAGAAGCCCAAGCGACGGCGTCGCCGGTTAGTAAGGTGTAAATGTAAGCCACCTTGGTACGGCCGGTAGGAAAAAGAGAGGGGGAAATTTCAAATTGCACCTCGCATTGGTTTTGGAATCCACGGCAAGCGAGTGGGTCCCCCTCATACCAGTTGGGAGGTGGTATACGTGGTCCTGAGTTACGGTAGGTCACTGAGACAGGAGGTGACGGAGCCACTGGGGTTTCCTGGAGAGACAGGTTTGCAAGCTGTTGCGAAACAGTGGTTAACTGGCTACTGACAAATTGTAAATGTTCCAAGGAAACACCTTGGCCCACCTCAGGGGGGTCTGCATTTAATGGGCTCTGCATAATGTAATGCCTGTATGCCTGCAGACCTGGCCAGTCCCCAGTACTGAGGTGGGTAAGGTTATAACATGCACCCACAGCAGTGAGGGCGTGCCCGGAGTGTGGTAGTGCGTTGCCAGGCCTGTTGAGAAAAGGTTAGCAGATACTTGCAATGTCCTGGGTACGAGAGTTTGGATAGTAATGTCCGTGTGCCAGAGTTCAGGGGTAATAGAGAGCAGCGTAATCAAGTCCATAAGCCAGTGTTCGAGGATAGGAGAAGGCAGCATAAACGTATCCGAATGCAGGGTCCAAGGGCAGGAGAAAGCAGGGTAATCCAATTCAAAGCAGAGTTCAAGCCAGGGAGATCCAAAGGTAAACAGGGACAGGAACCAGCATTGAAAGAGACAGGAGAGCCAAGCATAGAGACTGCACACAAAGGGGTCACAAGAAGCTATGCAGAGCAATGAGCTAGAAGACAGACATGGATTATAAAGGAGGGAGCACCAATGGGAAAGAGAGGAGGAGCAGACGGCAGAGTGAGGGGTTACAGAGATAGGTCAGAAGGAGAAAGGGAGGAGACAGGTAGATCAGACAGGGATATGGCTTGCACACTATGAGGGGTGGAACCAGGGCTCAGGGAAGACCTACAAGTGGAGCGTGTGCGTGCGCCTTCTGTATGGGCTGGATGCGCGCGCACAGTGTGTACCAAGGAGCGTGAGGAGCGTCGCACCACGGGGGCGCTCGCCAAGAACGGCGACGGGGCAGGAGGAGCAGCTGAAGGAGGTAACGTGGCAGGAGAGGGAATCGAGGGGCGCCGCGAGCGATGAGTGCCGCGGGAGGAATCGGGAGTTTTGGGATAAGCGCGCACCTTGCGGGGAACACGTGTGACAGCTGGACGTGACCGGACAGGGCGCAGAGGAACGGGTGCGGGAGGAAGAAGGGAGAGATGAACGAGGAGATGGAGGAGGAAGGTCAGAGGCAGGGAGAACAGGGGTGACGGGGACACATTGAGAAGCAGGGATCCCCTGAACCGTCACAAGGAGGCTTTTACACTGGTCTGATTAACCGGGTGGAGACTGGTTAATTGTTTTTAGCTGCAATTACCCAGCATCCCTGCTGGATTCCTCAGACCACTGAGGCTTTCTAGTGAAGCCTCATTGAGACAGGGTTAATTCCCTGCTACAGCACCCTTATTAGAGAGCCGCCTGCATCACTTCTGCATTAATTTGCAGATTGGAACATACAATAGCAGCTGCTGGAACCATTGTGGGACAGAACTGGGATTAAGGGCAGAGACATACCTAAGAGAAATACATATAGGATTGTGGCAACATCGGGGCCCCGCACCGGAATTCAACCATTTTTATTCTTTTTTTCCTCTCACACTGGTTGGAGAAGGATCTTCTCATCTGTACCAGGGTTATTATTATTGTTTATTACTGACATATATATTTATTTCGCATTATTCCTGACTTGAAGGAATGGTTACATTGCATGGTACCCTGAGTATTAAAGGGATAATAATTGACACTTATTTTTTTATACACGGCACTGCTGATGTACAATTGGTTTGTTTCTATTGAACCTTTCTTGAATTATTGAAACTGATGTTTTTTTATAACTTTAAATCTAATTATATTTCTTTCTGATACTGTATTTATAGAACATTGTACATTTGGACCTGACAGGAGTAAAAACTCCACGGTGTGCCTGAGTAACCGCGGCCAGGCCGGTGAGCCAGCCGCACTTAAGGCTTCACAAGGAAGGGGTAAAGGCCGCATTCACCAGGAACATCTGATCAATTAACGGACTTCAAAATGGTTTCTTGGGGGAACATGACATAATGAATCACCATCAACTTTACTGTAATGTATTGCGTCAAAACATGAATATCGCAGCACTCTGTTGATGAGATACAGATGCAGCGGCCATAATTTTACGAAATCACGCGGTTTATACCTCGGAATACCCATGTGATGGCGCGGGATTACTTCCAACCGTACCACGAGTGCAGGCGAGTGCATAAAATGGCATTTTAGTGTTCTGGCTTTTAATCACCTGAAATTGACACAGTAGAACAGTACTTTACACATCACAATTCATTCATTTCATTGCATATAATTGCACACAATCAATAAAATTCAAACAAAGCAACCACGATAAACGTGCGTGCCTGGGGCTATTAGCCGCGTTCATGCCGTGTGGAGTACAGCGTCGCACACGAAAACGGCGCTGTGATGCCGTGAAATTACGGCCGCTGCATCTGCAAATAAAAAGTGTGTGTGTGTGCCAGGCAAGCGCATTTTAAGAGAAACTTCTTCGTGTTTTGTCACTATTTTGTCGCAGAAATTGTATTTGTGATGGTGATGTTTTAAAAATCAAAACACAATTTCGGTGCCAAAACGCAAAGAAGTTTGACTTAGAATGCGTGTGCGCAGCACACCCCCTGTTTTACCTATTTGTACATCTATATGTATAGACATGTGTGTCTCTGTGTGTGTGTGTGTGTCTCTGTGTGTGTATGTGTGTATTTGTGTGTGTGCGTGTCTGTGTGTCTGTGTGTGTGTGTGTGTGTGTGTGTGTGTGTGTGTGTGTGTGTGTGTGTGTGTGTGTGTGTGTGTGTGTGTGTGTGTGTGTGTGTGTGTGTGTGTGTGTGTGTGTGTGTGTGTGTGTGTGTGTGTCTCTATGTGTGTGAGTGTCTCTGTATGTGTCTGTGTGTGTATGCGTGTTTATGTCTTTGTGTGTGTCTGTGTGAGTGTCTGTGTGTGTGTGTCTGTGTACAGTAATCTCTTTACTTATTGGTGGGCATGTAACGAGAGACCAGGAATTTACACCTTTATACCGGGATCACTGGGGGATCGGGCTACAAAACTAAGCATTCCTAGTGAAATACCACAGAAAGCAAAGTCTTTACAAAGTGTATTAGATGACTGGGACTAAGCCCAAAAAGTCGTGGAACTGAAATCAGCATGTAGTTCCAGACGCCACCGCTCTTTTCGCTCCCATGACCGGCAGCGAGTACCAAACGTCCTGGTGCTCTTTTTGGCATTCAGTTCCAAGTATTCTGAGAACTTGGCCCCGAAAAGTCGGAATATCTTGCACTGAAATTTCTGAAGCCGGCTCGCGTCTATTTCTCCCAGAGCATCTTTTGGTCAGTTTGAATCTGAATCGGCTCCCGGGTGGCCAGCATCTGGTCCCTGACTAGTTAGACACAATCCGACATACTTTTACTTCAAAGTCCACCCTGAAACTCATAGCCTGAGAATCTCCACTGGTTAGCACTCCTGGAAAGGCAAAAGACACATACATTCTTTATTGTCGCATATTTTACATACAATGCATGGCAGTACATATACAACAGTCAGGCCCAAGAGCTGACACTCTAGGACCCCAAAACATGGATCAGAGGTAACCAAGTGGTTTTGACCTTTATTTGTGAGCCTGGTTACCCCCTCACCGTCACAGGGCACCCGATCTTCCATGGTTTCAGATGGACGTGGGGAAAGTATGTAATGCCGATAAGAGCTCCACAGATTATTCTTGGTTCATAGCTAGTTGTCACGGGCAGCGATTGCAGGGCGGGAGTCCAGTTGCTGGAACAGGCAATCGGGCAGGAAGAGGTGGTCAGAAGACAGGCCTAGGTCAGATACAGGCAGCAAGCAGTAGCAGTGGTCAGGATTCAGGCCTAGCTCAGAGGCATGCAGCAAGGGGTAGAGGCAGTAAGGAGCAAGCTTAGGTCAAGGGAAGGACAGGCGTTGGTCATGAGACAATCAGCAGCCTTCAGAGAGTTCATGAAGTTCATAAAGTGCATGGTGTTGCTCCTGTGGGCTTTAGATTAAATAAACTAAATTTCTTTAACTCCTTCATCCTGTCTGCTGCTTGCAATCCCGGTGTAATCGTCTGACCTTTTGTGACAGCCATGTTAGGAATAAAACTTCAGTTTTAATTAATCTCAACAACATAGTGCTGTGATATCCTTGGCTGGACGAGATACTTACGGCTTGACGGAATGCAGGTTATTTTCCCCTCTGGAAGCCATGGAGTACATATCCTATTAATGTAACCCTCAAAGTTGACGGGCTAGAGAGTGGGAGCTCATCTGATATTCATTGAACCATACTCAACAGACAACACTGTCACCAAAGTAGAAAATGGCCTGATTCTTACAAATCACAAGAAACGAATCCATTCTGATTCTTCCTGACCTCTGCTCAGCTTTTTAATACTTTTGACCAACCTCTTCTACACTTCCTTCACTCTCTTTGCATCTGTAGCCCTGCCCCTATCCTGGTTCTCCTTATACCTCCTCAGTGTTCCTTCAGTGTCTAATTTGGCAACTCCTTCGCAACCTCTATGAAACTCTCTGGAGCCTCATGGCTCAGTTTTAGACCACACTCACCCTTTGGATTCAGCTACTGTATCACCTCTATGCTGATGACATACTAGATTTATCTAGACCTGACCTTACACATGCAATGAAGTCAAGAATTACAGAGTGTAAAGGTGGTGCGAGAACTAAAACCTTACCCCGGTAAAGATATTAAGTCATTCATCTCGATAAATACCCAGTAGAAAACCAACAAATACAAAATTCATACAGTATACTCACCCAGGTCATTTCTCCTGAAATGTAATTCTTATAAAAATATATTTCATTATTAATGAATGTAAAAAAGCAAATCAATTTGAGTATATTTTAATTTAACGAATGAAACATATTATTAAATGAAATGTATTTACAATAAATTAACTAAAACCCTCTAAGGCCCATTTTTCACTTCCATGCACTCCATTAGCCTCGCTCTCCTACACATATTTACGGGGAAGGGCAGGGTGGGGTTTTAATGGACATGGGGGTAGTGGGAGTTAAGAAACATGGGGGAGTAGAGAGTTCAGGGCATGGGATTGGTGAGGGTTCAGAGTTATGGGGTATGATGGAGTGCACTGGAATGTTATAGGTGTGAGTCCAGAGTTTTGGGGTAGGAGGGGTTGAGAATGATTGGGTTGGAGAGTTTGACATGAGTCATGGGTTGGAAGAGGGCTTGAGATTCATGAATTTGAGGAGGGTTTAAGATGTATGGAGAGAAGGGGCTTAAGAGTAATGGGGAGGAAGGGTTTAAATGGACCAACTCCCCACCGATGTTTAGCTGCAGCGGGACCCTCAGCCACCGGACATTTATAGCTCCACCATTTGAAAGCCTCTCAGTTACGGAATTTCCAGACCCACCCCCACTCCTCTCTCACTAACTGTCTGCAGGTTCCATGCAGCAGCAGCAGAAGAGCGGCCAGAATGGAGGGGCGAAGGGGAGTGTGAGCCTTTCACATGAGGCAACTTCCCACAAGCACCCTGTGACCCCAGCAGCCAGCAGAAAGGAAAGTATTGAGTTATGTTAATTTTTATTACAGCAGGATTACAATGCTCAGGGGTTCCTAAAATGAGCTTGCTGGGGATCTGTGTGTTGTGGATTACTATGCTTATGAGTTTATATACCAACCCTTGAAATCCTGGCCTGGGTTGCCTTTCTCCGCCTCAAACTTTTCATTGCTAAAACAGAGCTCCTTGTTTTACCTCCCAAAGCAGGTCCCATTGTTCCCTTCTCTATTACAGTCAATAACACTGTTATCCACCCA
Source organism: Ascaphus truei (assembly GCF_040206685.1). Lineage (NCBI taxonomy): Eukaryota > Metazoa > Chordata > Amphibia > Anura > Ascaphidae > Ascaphus > Ascaphus truei. The sequence goes on from NC_134486.1 coordinate 414,203,586, forward strand.
GTCTTGCTACCTTGGGATTAATTTCCACAACTCCCTTTCCTTCTAAATGCTTTTACTAAATCTTGAGATTTCTTCCTTCGCAATATTACTATGATAGGCCCCTTCAAGTGTTTCACTGCAACTAAAACACTAATACATGCCCTTGCTCTCTCCCGTATGGATTACTGCAACATTCTTTTATCTGGCCTCCCTGCCTCACATCACTGTCCTTTACAATTGAAAATAAAGGATGTGTTTCTTTTGCTCTTTGAATATCATAGGATCCCTGTTATTTGAAAATACAGTTTCCGACACAGGTTTCCTGCAGTCCCAATATATCTATTCTTGAGGCATTTTATTTATTTATAAAACGTTTTACCAGGAAGTAATACATTGAGTGTTACCTCTTGTTTTCAAGTATGCCCTGGGCTCAGAGTTATGATGACAAATACATGGTTATAAATACATGGTCACGAGGGAGACTTCCGGTGACGTCGAGGAGCATGGTCGGGTGGAAGAGGAGCTCCTGAAACCCTGGCAAATAGCCCGCCAGATCGAGCGCTTTCCACCAACAAAAATCGCCCCAAACTCACCTGAATCCCCCCAAGAAGAGCAGGCAATGCCTACCAGACCAAAAGAAAATCATGCCCAGGGGGTAACTAAGTATTTTGCCCCTGCGCATTGACCGCTGGAGCCGAACGGAGACTCCCAAGATGGCGCCGAGGAAGCAACATACGCGCTGCACACAGAGGCAGCAGCCGACCCAGACATCCTAGAATTGCAAGAACTCGGCCTAAACAAACAATATTTTGAGTCCCTTTTTTGCAAAATGAGAAGGGGATTTCAAGATGACCTAAACACAGCCCTAGAAGGCCTTCAAACAGACATAAATGGCCTCACAAGAGGTCCTGGAGTGCAAAATAGGGGATGTGATTGGATCGCAAAACTCAACGGACGAAGTGATCAGATTAGGCAGAGAGGTCAATGAACTAAGGGATGCATTAGAAGACCAGTAAAATAGAGACCGAAGACAAAACTTACGTTTAAGGAACATACCAGAAGCGGTCTCCTCCGACGCCCTCCAGGCTTACCTGGTCCCGGAGCTGTCTGACCATGATCTGCAAATGGATCGCGCACACCGAGCATTGGGCATCAGATCCACAGACCCTAACCGCCACAGAGACGTAGTGGTTAAACTGCACATGTATTCGGCCAAAGAGAAAATAATGACAGCAAGCAGGAGAACGGGAGACCTCCAAATAGAGGTCCAGATGATCCAGATCTTCAGCGACCTCTCGAGGGCCACCATTGGGAAAAGGAGAGAGATGAAGCCCCTCATCAATATCCTTAAAGAGCGAGGCCTCACCTACCGTTGGGGCTTCCCTTCAAATTGATTGTCCTGAGAAACGGCTGCCATCACACCATTTCCAGACCAGAAGACTCCCCCTCATTTCTGAAAGCGCTGGGGATAAGCCCCCGCAGGATCGCAGGCCGACCTTAAAAACCGCAGCAACCTCAGAAGAAGCAGAAGCTCCCCGAGTCTCGGAGCGCCTGGCCAAACAGAGGCTCCCCTGAGCAGCCGCACTAACCTGCTACCAGCCAAGACTCCAGCCTGCACAGCCCCTCTCTGAAGCGAGCTCCGGGGTCGACCCCACCGCACGTCCCCCGAAGATGACTTCTCCCGCAGCATCCAGCTGACGTCCGCAGGCCCTGGAAGGAAGAACAGCACAACGGAGATCCTGGTTCCTGTCTTCTCCCCTCCGACTGATCCGGCAGCAGAGCGGCTCCTGAGTGCCCCCAACAAAGAGCCCAAGTCCTGGAACCCTGCTCGAGAAGTCCGCCTACCAGCAAAGAACCTCCCACAACCGACCCCCCCCACCCCCTTCTCTCCAGGCCCACCTGGTTTCCCCCTCCCTACCTCCCTGGTCCGCACCCTCCACCCTGCACCGTACACTCCCCATCCCTCCCCCACTCTTTCCCCCTTGCCCACCTGCACAACTCCACACAGTTGATGGCCCCGCCACCTCCCCCCCCCCCAACACTTACCTTCTTCCCTGATGAACGCGGTCCAGAACGTTCAACCCCTCTCTCACCCAGTCCCAGCATCTTGCGGACCTCTTCTCTTCCATGAGACCTGCGAGCCCCATGACAAGAGTAAGCGAGTCAGTGCAGCACCGGGTTACCGTCTCGTCAACTGACCCCCCAGAGCCGCCTGCGGTTCACTTGACGGGGACCGGAGCTAACACCTGGACCCTCATTCTTGGACTGCCCTGCCCAAAAATGCTGAAGGAGGCCTCCTCATCCTCCCACCTTCATGGACTCCAAATTGCTAGATAACACTGCCTAAGGCCGAGTCCATAGAAGGACAGGCCACGCTGAGCCGTGCGGACGCTCCGCGCTGAGCCCCTGCATCCTCAATGAGGATGCCTTGAGAGGGGGCTCACGCGAGCATCCGCAGGCGTGCTGAGGAGTTGGATTTTTCAGCCGGCAGCCAAGCTGTTTTTCAGCACGCTGTCGGCTGAAAACATCCAATCAGCGCAGAGCAGCGTCAACGTCACGGCGCCGTGACGTTGGCACCGTGACGTTGATGTCGGTGCATCGCGGGCGATTGGCCCAGCGACGTCACTGCCCTGCCTCCCTCAGTCTCCCCCTGCCTCCGATTGTGCCCGCGGGCTCGCCTGCATGGGCATGAAATCGCGCAGATTTCAGCAGGCGAGCCTCAGCGTTAGCGCGGCTCCGAACTCCTCACCCCTCTATGGCCCCAGCCTAACGCAGGCAGGGAGTGCAAGGTCGTATAAGCTTACTTCTCCAACCCCCCCCAGAGCAATATCATATGTCTCCCTGGTGGTTTAGCACGACCTTCCCCGAGCTAATGTCCTAGTAGCACCTACTCCATAAGCAACCCCCCTCTCCCCACACTAGGCCCCTACCTCATCCCCCCCCCTCCCCTGCCCCACCCCCCACACCCAGCCTTGTTCTCCCCCCACCTCCCGTCCCATCCTCCCACTCCCCAGCCCCCCTCCCCCCTTTTTTTTTGTTCCCCCATCTCCCTGCTCCCCCCCACGTTCCTCCCCCCACATCCTCCCCTCCCTCCCCCCTCCACCCCCCCCCAATCCCCCCAGCCCTCTAGACCCTCAAACCTAGATTTAAGCACTAAACTAACCCCTCCAATGCCCTGAAAGCCACATTATGGTATCTCTCTCAGTGATCATATTATTAGACCAAGGTCGAGCTGCTAGCCACTTGAGCCTCAGAAATGTCTGGCTACCACACAATGTAAATTGAGCTCTTAACTGCTAATATACTGTATTCAATAATGCACCTAAAATCTCATTGCACTCCCCCCTCCCCCTTCCCCCGAAAGTGGTTTCTGTTTACTTTCTCTTAGAGGGTGTTCAGTCCTCTTTTCTGACCCAATCCATGTTCTGCGTCCTGGAAGGCTCTCCAGGGGTGTTTAACCCCCCCATCTTTCTCACCCTAGTGATTAAGGTTATTTCTATAGGGCTATATAAAAGCCCAAATGTTTCTCTCTTCCCTAATGTATTGCCCCACCTCCCCCGTCCCCCCCTCGGGCACTGTCTCCACCCCTCCCCCCTCCGGGTGAGTCTCCACCTCCTCAATAAAAGAAGAAGTCGCGTGGAGAAACCCTCCACCCCTCATGCTACATTCTGTGTCCAGGCTCTTGTCATGGGAAATCCAAGAGCATCAGAGCCTATGGCTCTGAAATCCCTGCCCAGTATAAAATGTCGGCCATAAAACTAATCTCGCTTAACGTAAAAGGCCTCAACTCAGTTAAAAAGAGGAAACTGGCACTACAGGAACTAAAAAAATCAAAAGGAGACATTATATTTATTCAAGAAACCCACTTCAACTCCCCCTCACCGCCAAACACATTCAAAACTCAATTTCCCCAAGCATTTTTTGCATCTTCCCCAAGCAAAAAAAGAGGAGTAGCCATTCTAATAAGGAATAATGTCCCTTTCACCCTCACCAAGTCTCTCTCTGACCCAGACGGGCGATTCCTGGTGACCCAGGGCTCTTTCTCGGGTACACCGGTTACTCTTGTTAACGTTTATGCTCCCAATGAGAACCAAATCCCGTTCACAAAAAATCTACTTGACTCCCTAGAGCAACAATCCCTCTCCTCCCTGATTATAGGAGAGGACTTTAACATGATCGCCTCACATAAGCAAGACAAATCTGTGATCCCAACCACTGCCCCCTCCCCAATATCCCACCTATGCCCTACTCTATCCAATCCCAAAAGAAAGCCAAAACATTTAGGGAAATTATGGAAGAATATTCCCTCATAGACATATGGAGGGCTCAGAACCAAGGCCAAAGAGACTACACTTTTTTCTCCACCCCTCATCAGTCCTATTCGAGGATCGACTATTTTCTAGGCACCAGAAACATCTTCCAGGCATCCTCCCACTCGAATATAGGCCCAATTACATGGTCCGATCACGCCCCTGTCGAACTCACTCTCTCTCTCTACCTTTTGTCAAGGATTACCCCTACAAATGGAAGTTGAACGATTCCCTACTTAATTGCCCCGAAACAGAGATCATAATCAGACAAAAATTCTCAACTTACTTCCAAATTAATGTGGGCTCGGTTTCAGCTCCAGCCATGCTGTGGGAGGCCCATAAGGCCTCGATTAGAGGAGATCTGATCTCAATCGCCGCTTATAAGAAAAAACAGAAACTTAAGCTCCAAAAAAGCTCACAGATAAGATCTCCCAATTGGAAGACCAGCACAAAACCACAGCGTCCAAAAAAATACTGAGACAACTAACACAAACCAGAGTGGCTCTTAAAAAACGCAGCTTGAGTAGAGAGAGCACTGAGATGGACAAAAACAAAAGTTCTAAGATAGGGGCAACATGGCGGGTAGGTTTCTGGCCGCAAAACTCAGAGGCATTCAAGTTAAATCCCAGATATCCAAAAACGGACAAGTATCATACATAGAGAAAGAGATAGCGCAGGAATTTGCAGATTTCTACTCTGAACTGTACAACCTCCACAACCCAGACCAAGACCCGGTAACTCCCGAAACAATTTCTCAATATCTAGAACAGTGTAGCCTCCCCTCCCTCTCTAGCGAGGAATTAGAAGATCTAAATAAAGAAATCTCCCAGGAGGAATTGGCCAGAGCAGTAGGCTCCCTGAAGCTAGCAAAAATACCCGGTCCAGATGAATTTTCCAACGCTTATTACAAAACATTTATGCCGACTCTATCCCCCTATCTTCTCGATATGTTTAATTCCTTTCTGCAGGGAGAACCAATCCCCCCCACAATTACTGCAGCAAATCTAGCAATCATCCACAACGAAGGAAGAGACCCGCTCTTGTGCGGTAATTATAGACCAATCTCCCTACTAAATTCCGATCTCAAAATCTACAGCAAGATCTTGGCAAAAAGACTCAACCCAATTCTCCCAAGACTCATCAATGTAGACCAAGTTGGCTTTGTGTCAGGTAGACAGGCCTCTGACAACAACCGCAAAATTGTGGATATTATTGACCACGTGCATCTCACAGGAACCAAAGCAATGATTCTGAGCCTCGACGCAGAAAAAGCGTTCGACCGAATCAAATGGGCTTTTTTAGACCAAATGATGCTGAGATTTGGCTTCCATGGCCCTTTCCTAGAGGGGGTTAGAGCCCTCTACCAAAACCCAACAGCGTAAGTTAAACTCTCGGGCGGCTTCTCCGACCCAATCACTATCAGGAATGGGACCAGGCAGGGCTGCCCACTCTCCCCACTACTATTCGCCCTTACAATTGAACCCCTAGCAGCCAAAATAAGAGAGAAAATAGCATCAAGGGAATTCAAATCGCTGAAAAAGAATACAAAATATCCCTATTCGCTGATGATGTGATCCTGACCCTCGCTGACCCTTATACCTCCCTACTTAACCTCCAAAGACTATTACACCAATTTGGCACAGTCTCGAACTATAAAGTTAACATGGATAAGTCAGAGGGCCTCAACATATCCCTCCCAGACCCAATTTGGAAATTGCTACAATCTAATTCTAAATATAAGTGGAGCAACACTCACATTAAATACACAGGCGGCACACTTTATTCGAGTGCGGCTCATTCCGCAAGCCGGGAAATGTCCCGGCTTGCGAGCCGCACTCCCTCAGCGTGCCGCGCATCACCGATGCGCGGTCACGCATCATCGGGTGCCTGTGCCGCCTGTACGCGTGCCCAGGGCTCCCCGAGGGAGCCCTGGTGTCGCGTGGATGTACTGACGGCGACGGGACGTTCCGGGGGACCTGGCGGACCCGGTAAGGAGAGGGGGAAGCCCCGATCGGCGGGCCTCTCCTCCGAGGCTTCGGCGCGCGCCCGGCCACCCTCCGGCGCGCGCCAGGTTACTGCTGCGGCCGAGAACGGGCAAATGCTCGAATAAACTCGGCCGCAGCAGTATCTTGGAGTGAAAATCTCAAACTCCTTCGAATCCATGTACCAGTATAACTACCCCCCCCCCCTATTCGACCAAATCAAAAAAGACCTGGAAACATGGAAAAAACCTCAAATCTTCTTTGGAAGAATAGTCTTAATCAAAATGAATGTCCTTCCGAGACTACTCTACTTTTTTCAAACCTTCCCCATAGCTGTCCCTCTGGCGACCCTGAAAAATATTCAGTCTCTAATGTCCCAGTTTATCTAGAATGATTAAAGACTGAGGGTCCCAAGATCTGTGATGCTTTCCCCAAAAACAAGGTGGGGGGGCTGGGGGTCCCCGATGTGGTTAGATATTGTTTTGCGGCCCAGCAGGAGCAAGATGTAGTTTGGAATTACGACCCGGCCTCTGCCTGCTGGCTCGCAATAGAATCACATTATGTGGTGCCCCTTCCTCTCCAGGTTCTCTTGTGGTCCTAGGGATAAAAAGAGGGAGGACCACGGAAGCTGGACCTAGGGGCAATGAGATGCACGTGGGACGTCTGGCTCAAAAGCAAAGGGAAGAACGGCCTGTTAGCTTCCCCCTCTCAACTCACCCCTATCTTTGGAAACCCAAACTTCCCACCTGGGTGCCCTCAAAGACAATTTGACAAATTCCAGGGTCTCGGTATTAGGCTAGTGGCCGATCTGCTGAAGAAAGGAGAAATCCTGTCCTTTCAGGAACTCAGAGACAAATTACAATCCCAAGACCTCCATCTGTTCAAGTTCCTGCAAATTAAGCATTTTCTATTATCTCTTTCCCAACACTCCAAATTCCCCCCTCTAACCAGATTTGAGTCTCTTTGTCTCAAAGGCGCCTACCAAAGAGGCCTGATATCAGAGATCTATAGGGGGATGGAGTCGGCTTCCGACCCCCCGACCCACCACTACATGCAAAAATGGTCTGAAGACCTTAACATACCAATAGATATGGAAGACTGGGAGGATATCTGGGAGTTGGCCGCAAAAACCTCAATCTGTACAGTAACAAAAGAGAATATCTACAAAATACTATTCCAGTGGTACCTGACCCCGGCTAGACTGAGCCAAATCTTCCCCGGCACCCCTGACCTGTGCTGGAGGGGATGTGGTCAAAAGGGCGACATGACCCATATTTTGTGGTCATGTCCGGAGATCCAGAGATTCTGGGTCATGATCCAGACACTCCTCCGTGGGATCTCGGGGATTCTATTCCCCTTGGATCCTTTGACCTTTGTGCTGAGCAAACCCATTAATGATCTACCCCCCCCCCCTCCCCACTAACCAGATTGTTTCCCTCCATTCTGACAGTGGCCAGATGCTCGGTGGCAGCGGCCTGGAAACAGACCAATGCCCCTGCGAGAAGCACGGTAATTAGAAGGATAGATGAAGTAATGTCTATGGAGAAACTCACAGCTATGATCCACAAAAAATGCCCCAGTTCCTAAACACTTGGGGTCCCTGGATTGGACCACAGGACCCAGGCCTCCACTAGGCCCAAACAACACAGAAAAAGGCAACTGCGGAAGTCGGAGACCCCCGAGGACCCCCTTCCCCCCACCCACCCCCCCCTTCCTACCGTCCCCCCGTCTTTTCGTCTCCCCTCCACCTCCCCCCCACTTTTTCCCCTCCCTTCTTTACTCTCTACAAGAAAACCCTATTGGTTATCACAGTGTTTTATTTAATTTAGCTAAACTTGTTACTATGCGTTTATGATATCACTGTACTCATGCCTGTATGTGATTGTTACCAATAATAAAAAAGATTAATTTAAAAATAAATACACGGTCACATTAAATGAACAGGGTATACATTATATATAAAGACATTGCATGAACAGTTTAACATATTTTATCTTTTAGGCGTATGTAACAGTTACAGACTAGATTACATGTGAGACAGCTTTAGTCTTGAAAGAACTTAGACTGGAGGTGGCTCTGAGAGTCTTTGTTAGATTGTTCCAGGTGTGAAGTGCACGGTAAGAGGAGCAACCGGATACTTTAGGTTGGTGTGAAACCAGTTTAAAGCATGTTCCCCTATTCCAGAGCACAGAAGTTTATTTAGCATTGTAGCGGGGTACCCCCATGCTACTATTCTACCCAATGGGCTGTCAGTAAACCCTGGTATTTACAAGCTTGCCAGTAGTTGGTATGGGGTTTTCCCCTTCACCTTTGATACTGCACTTGAGTGACAGCAGGGGGTGGTACATCCTGTTGTAGCTGGGACAAAGGGGTGCCAGCCTTCTGGCTGTACTTAAGGGCAGGACTGCCCTAAAGTTAGAGGTTGTTCCTTTCCCCTGAGGAAGGCAGGTCACACGTCTGGGAGCCTGAGATTGGGGCCTACCCATGTGCTCTTCCCCGTGGCGAGGAGTGAGTGTGATTATACCTCTGCCTCCGCTAGGGAGGTGGGGAAGAGTTAGGATGGTGGTGGGTGCCCTTGGCCTGTAGTGACAGTCCAGGGACCATCTCCAGTGAGAGCTGATCTAAAGAGACTGTATCTGACAGATGACTGCTGTGTAGCTGTGTTACTGCAAAGTGTGTGTAGTAATAAACCATTTATGTTTGCAATATACCTCTGGCCTGGTGTGTGATCTAACTGGGGGGAGAGGTACAAGTTCTACCGTGGGGTGCCCGCCTTCTGGATCTCCATATATCTGGAGCCTACGGCAGATGGAGGCGCTGCACTGCTAAGTATTATGTGGGGTATGGACCCCAGAAGCCTGTTCCTGTGTCCCAAAGTCATCGCGGACGACTCAGCCCTCTTGTTATCAGCAGGTATATGCACCACATACACCCTGTAATGGCCCCTATCTGCGATTGGGGGGGGGGGGGGAAACACCGTTACATGATAACACGATAACATGATCAACAGTATCAAAAGCCTTGGCAAAATCTAGGAAAATTGCACCGGTAAGTTGTCCCAGTTCCATTCCACACTGGATCTCATTGCAACCTTTAGGAGGGTAGTTACTGTAGAGTGGTTGGGGCAAAAGCCAAATTGGAGTTGGCTAAGGAAATTTGTCTTGATATAATAATAGCTTAGAGTGGACAAATTTTTCCATGACTTTGAGTAGGATTGGGAAAGGAGAGATCGGCCTGTAGTTTGAGACAGTGTTTTTGTCCCCACTTTTGAAAATTGGGACAACTCTTGCATTTTCCAGTTCTTAGGGATATGGCCTGCAGACAAAATAGAGTTGATTAGGGAAGCAAGGGGTTTGGCAATGGCTTGGGTCCTGAGTCATAAGAACTTGGATTGCAGCTGGTCAGGTCCAGAGGTCCTCCCAGATTGGACTCCATGTTTGTAGTTTTGGTTGCGCTTTGCCAGTAGTGAAGTAGCACACCCCACAAAGTATTCATTGAATGCGAATGGGATTTGTCAGAGTAATATCAACCTTAATGATATTAGATGGCTGTTGATAGCTAGAAGCCTGCAAGGCTTTTGAGTAGTCCAGGGTGTATATTGATATTGGGTGTGGGCCAGGAGGGAGGAGTAACGTCTCCACGAGGCCACAGTAAGTAGCAGACTTGAGGTAAGTAGCAGGTTCATTATCACAAAGGTAGGTAACTATGCATGAAGCTGTGGTAAGTCCAGTAAGTGTGCGCATTGAGTAGACGGCAGATGTGTGCCTTTTACTTGCCTCTGAAAGTGTGCTGCATTTGCAATGCTAGGGTCTGTTCAGGGATTACAGAGGAATTTGGGGGGTGGGAGTAGAAGTTGTGTGCAGACAAGTGTTAGGAGAGACTGCAGTAAATAAAGTGTACAGGGGTTAATTGTGCAGGCTAACAAGCATGGGATAATATTGAGGTAAGATGAGCTCACGTTTGTTGTCTTGCGTAGAAGAATTAGCAAAAAGATCCAGTCCCCAGTCCACCTCTAGTCCAACTACCGTCTAACTACTGTACATATTCACCTAAGATTCTCACTTTAAGATTCCCATGTTAATACTGTATGCTACAGTATGCTAAAACCCTTCTATGCCTCCTTTGACTGGTTTAAAAAATGTATATATAGTCTGGCCTTCCGGCAGCTATTTAATTTCCCTGGGCCTTTCCTCTGTCAGTCCTGTTAGTGCAGGCAGTGGAAAGGTTAATTCCTTCTTTAGGCCTTTGTGTGTGTGTATTCCAACCTTGAATATGTATCAGTATTGTGGTGCCATCGCTGTCCTCTAGGGGCTGAATGGGGAAGCTATTGGACTTTTTCACCACAAAGAGTTAATTTAATCCTCCTTGGAAAGGCTATTCAGGTGATAACTAATTAAGCTAATCAACCTGTTCTGAATAGTCAGGAAGTGCTTTAAGAGGCTGGAAGCTGCAAGGCACAGAGAGACAGTTTATCCCAGAGAAGGGATGAGACAGAGGATCTCCCCAGCTAATGGAGGCTGGTAAAATAAGTCTGAGAGACACTGCTGAGAGAGCTGTGCTGAAGCAGTGACGTCTGGTTGCAGAGGACCTTAAAGGACTAAAGATAAGGCAAGCACTTTGTTATTATCTGCAGAGACTTTGTATGCAATGTACATGTTTTGGGGCTGACAACTGGCTTAGCTGGCAGCCGGGTTAGTAAGGGTTGCTGCTGAAATGTGTAGTTAGCTTTCCTAAAGGAAATAGGATTTGATTTTATTATTTGTTTTTTCTCAAAGGGACGGTGGGCCTATTCATATTATTTATCCCTGTAAATAAACCCCAAGTATAGAGAAATACAGTGTTTCCTGCCTCATTTGGGACAAAAGAGACTGCAATGTGGTGTCGGCATCACAGTATTCAAGGGCAGGCCTAGCAACTCTGAGGATGTCAATCTGAGGGGTGGATATTGGTTGGACCGCCCCCTGTGTGGGCCAATCTATATCCGGCTCTGGCTTTCTATGAGTCAGAGTTAGAGACACTCCCCAAAGATATACAAATTGTAACATCCTCCGAAATTAGCAGTTGAGTTGAGAGTTGAGTTCTGAAAGTCAGTGAGCAGAGAGACAAGTCTCTCCCTCCCACCCATGCTGGGCTGGAAGGGAAATCATGCTGCCTATGTCAGGGCCCTGATTTAGATAGGAGAGAAAAGAAGCAGAGGATGATGAGAAGCATGTGAACCTGCTATGCTCTATGCAGTGTACCTTCCTGCAATAAAGACCAGAAAAGACAAAGCTGTTTGTGTTCCTGTCTCTGTGAATGAAGGAGTGTCAGTGGGGGTCCATCCCCTGAAAATCAACAGGGGATCCTTGCTGGCTGGAGGCGCTGTACCAACGTGAGATCAAGGTAACCTGTTCATCCTGTCCTGTTTCTCCCCACACCACCGCGGAGCGCTCAGCCCTCCTGTTACCACACCAGGTAGCTGCAAGAGCATACACCCCCAATCACACTTAGAGGGGGGGGGGTATGGTAAAAGGGCTACATATACATCTAAACAGTCACATGATCTCCCCCCAATAAATCTGCCTGTTACAGCCTGGACAATTACCAGAACACAATTAACAAATCAAATGTGCTAATCTAAACATAGCAGAGATCACAAGTACAGGCAGGGTGCGGTGATTCTTGTATACAGGGGTTACAGAGGATTCAATGGGTTAAACATAGCAGAGATCACAAGTACAGGTAGGGTGCGGTGATTCTTGTATACAGGGGTTACAGAGGATTCAATGGGTTAAACATAGCAGAGATCACAAGTACAGTCGATACTTTGCCACTGGAGAGTGGTGAAATATTTTGTGCGCCTCGGATGGGCCGGTTCCTTTGGTACACGGATTTCCGTGAACTAATCTCAAAATGGCCAATCCACCTTTACCAGACATTTTTCTATAACTGACAATGCACATGACAGATTAATAATCCGCGTGGGATTGATATTATCCGAGGAGGGAGAGAGAGTGCAGATTTAAACAATCTGAGCGCGGATTATTAACAATCCGCAGTGTGGATTTCGGATTCAGTATGGAATCGGAGTGCTGCTTCATCCACCCGGCTTGTATCCCAAATGGCGGATTCGGATTAATCCAATCGGATTGTTTAATACCTAATCCCCAGATGGGATTTATTCCACGGAACGGATTTTGAAGGCAAAGCCTTGGAAAGTATGGGAAACGGATTTTGGAGGAAAAGCCTTGGAAAGTACGGGGAACGGATTTTGGAGGAAAAGCCTTGGAAAGTACGGGGAATGGGTTTTGACAGTTCAGCCTTTCTCTAATTTGCACTAAAAGACATATGCAAAATGCCTCTAATAGCATCAATTTAACTCCTATTGCCTGTAGGCATACACTAGTGTGGTATTATTTGTGCAGTCTTATTTAACAACGTATAATGAAGTTGAAAGCAAAACTTACTACTTTACAAACTATCTTCTTCACCATTTATAGTGGTTGTTTTATGATTGATGAAAAGTTTAACAGGTTAATATAGAAAGCTTGAGATATATTATCCTCCTTCTCCCCTATCTTCCCTACTACTGTATATCCAGCAGCTAAGGAGTCAGTACAAAGACAGTCAGAGATAGCTTATAAAAGTCTCTTGTGTTTATTTGCCTTGCGATAACACTGAATAAAATGACTCTGAAACATCTCCAATTATAAATTGCTCAGCTTTTCAAACCCTTTGTTCCCATTGATCATCCACACTTTACACTGAGCTTTATTTGTTTGATTAAATTATTCATGTTATAAAAATAAAAGCCGCTCAGTTCCGACTGTTAGATCTCCTTCCCAACCTCTGAAATACTGTTTAAGTTAAAGGTAGACGTTATGTAATTTTCTTCTTTGTTTTCAATTATTCATAATATTTTTTTTTTTTTGCATAAAATATTTACAGACCTTCTCGGGGGTTTCTTGGCGCGATTCTGTCGAGGCGGATTTTTGTTGAAGAGCTATTTATTTGCAAATCTCTTGACTGAACCGGGGCACTTTGACAGACAAACTGAACAATATCCTGTTTTAATTGGCTTGAAATAAAGGCTTTCTGCCCTGTTTTGCTTTAAAAAAAAAATCAACACCATATGTTCTTGTCTGCACTTAAATCTTGTATTTCTTTCGTAGTTGTTTTTTTACTCATGTGGAAGGTTTTCCCTTTGTGCTACCGGGGTTTTGTTTTTCAATGCGTTTAAGGCTTATCCAGAAGGCTGTTGGGACCATTAAGATTACATTGTAAGAAGAAGCTGTGGCTAGCTTAACAAGGCCTCTTCCTTATTAATGTATATCATGCCTGTAAGTTATCCAATTGTGCCCTCCAGAAAGTACACCATAGGTGAAGTTTGTTTTCATCTCCAAATAGTAACGTACTGGGAAAAACAAGATGTATTCGGAATACAATTTAAATTGGGTGTGATCGCACTAAAATGGGAAAAGTTTTGTCAGTTTAGCAGGCAGACGGAGTTAAAAAAAAACCTGTTTGTTTGGACATCTCGGGGACTGATTGCTTCTATTTAGCCGTAATCATGCACCTAGTTGCTGAGAACAAAGGAGATATACTGTACGTTTACATTCGGACCTAGTAATAACTGGAAGAGGTATTTTTAAAAGAGAAGCCCAGGGATCTGGTTTCAAATGGAATCCCCCAAATTATATTCATAAATTATATATATATATATATATATATATATATATATATATATATATATATATATATATATATATATATATATATATATATATATATATATATATATATATATATATATACACACACAGTATACAGTGTTCGACAATCCTATACATTTACTCGCCCGGGGCGGGTGGATTTAACCCCCAGGCGAGTAAACATTGGCCCAAGCAGCACACGTGGTTTTTTTTTAAATTTCCCCCGTTCGCGCTGAAATTTCCCTGCTCGCGCTTAAAAAAAAAAAAAAAAAACTCGCCCTACCTGATTGCTGTTTGGCGCGCGCTCCCAGGATTTGTGGGCGCGCGGCCAGGCTCTATATGAGCCCGCCCCCAACGAGCGGCCATTCTTTCTGCCTGGACATCAAGAGTAAGTACTCGCCATGCTGCGGCCCCTCTGCTCCTTCCCTGCGATCCTCCTGGTCCCTACATGGCTCCCTACTCCCCACCGCGGCAGCTCTCCTGTCCCCTCCTCCTGTCCCCGTCCCCTGCTCCTGTCCCCTTCCCCTCCTCCTGTCCCCTTCTTCTGCTCCTGTCCCCTTCCCCTCCTCCTGTCCCCTGCTCCTGTCCCCTTCCCCTCCGCCTGTCCCCTGCTCCTGTCCCCTTCCCCTCCGCCTGTACCCTGCTCCTGTCCCCTTCCCCTCCGCCTGTCCCCTGCTCATGTCCCCTTCCCCTCCGCCTGTCCCCTGCTCCTGTCCCCTTCCCATCCTCCTGTCCCCTGCTCCTGTCCCCTTCCCCCTCGATCCACCGATCGCTGCCCCGGGCGGAAGGTCCCCACTGCTGGCAGCCCGGTTGGCGTGCGAGGGGGGGGGGGGGGACTCGGCCCTCACCACGTGACTCCCACCTACCCTGCCGCCTCCCCGCCAGCTAGCTTCATGCCGCCGCGGGCTGGGGGGAAGAAGCAGTCTGCAAAGCTGCTTGGCCGCGCACTGTGAAGACATGCCGGCGAGGGGAGCAGGGTAGTGACGGCCACTGCGGGGCTGACTGTCCCCTGGGGGATACCTTGCCACGTGCCTCCCACCCACCCTGCCTCCCCAAAGCTTCCAATATGCCCGTGTGAGGTATGGGGGGGGGGTATCGGCCTCCCCCCCCCCACGAGCGGGGGGTGGGTGGGGGAGGAGCGTGGTGGTGGTGCTGGTCGTGGCCTTTCCGTCCCCCCCCCCCCGTGTGTGTGTGTGTGAGGAGCAAGTGTATGGGAGCAAGTGTATGTGTATGGGAGCATGTGTATGTGTGTATGTGTATGGGAGCAAGTGTATGTGTATGGGAGCAAGTGTATGTGTATGGGAGCAAGTGTATGTGTGTATGTGTATGGGAGCAAGTGTATGTGTATGGGAGCATGTGTATGTGTGTATGTGTATGGGAGCAAGTGTATGTGTGTATGTGTATGGGAGCAAGTGTATGTGTGTATGTGCATGGGAGCAAGTGTATGTGTGTATGTGTATGGGAGCAAGTGTATGTGTATGGGAGCATGTGTATGTGTGTATGTGTATGGGAGCAAGTGTATGTGTGTATGTGTATGGGAGCAAGTGTATGTGTATATGTGTATGGGAGCAAGTGTATGTGTGTATGGGAGCAAGTGTATGTGTATGGGAGCATGTGTATGTGTGTATGTGTATGGGAGCAAGTGTATGGGAGCAAGTGTATGTGTGTATGTGTATGTGAGCAAGTGTATGTGTGTATGTGTATGGGAGCAAGAGTATGGGAGCAAGTGTATGTGTGTATGGGAGCAAGTGTATGGGAGCAAGTGTGTATGTGTATGGGAGCAAGTGTATGGGAGCAAGTGTATGTGTGTATGTGTATGGGAGCAAGTGTATGTGTGTATGTGTATGGGAGCAAGTGTATGTGTGTATGTGTATGGGAGCATGTGTATGGGAGCAAGTGTATGTGTGTATGGGAGCATGTGTATGTGTGTGACACCAGAGGTACCCCCCAATCAGTCACCCCCCCCCAATCAGTCACCACCCCCCCAATCAGTCACCACCCCCCCAGTCAGTCAGTCACCCCCCCGTCAGTCAGTCACCGCCCCCCCGTCAGTCACCCCCCCCCCCAGTCCGCCCCCCCCCCCCAGTCAGTCACCCTCTCTCTGTGTATCACACACCCTCTGTGTGTGTCACCCACCGTTTCTCCCCTCTGTCTCTCCCCCACACCCTCTCTCTCCCCCACACCCTCTCTCTCCCCACACCCTCTCTCTCCCCCACACCCTCTCTCTCCCCCCCACACCCTCTCTCCCTCCCCCACACCCTCTCTCTCTCCCCCACACCCTCTCTCCCCCACACCCTCTCTCTCCCCCCTGTCTCTTTCCCCCACTCTCTCTAACTCTTCCCCCACTCTCTCTCTCCCCCCACTCTCTCTGTCTCCCCCCACTCTCTCTCTCTCTCCCCCCTCTCTCTCTCTCCCCCCACTCTCTCTCTCTCCCCCCACTCTCTCTCTCCCCCCCACTCTCTCTCTCTCCCCCCCCACTCTCTCTCTCTCTCCCCCCACTCTCTCCCCCCACTCTCTCTCTCCCCCCACTCTCTCTCTCTGTCTCCCCCCACTCTCTCTCTCTCTCCCCCCACTCTCTCTCTCTCTCTCTCCCCACTCTCTCTCTCTCTCTCTCTCTCCCCCACTCTCTCTCTCTTCTCTCTCTCTCCCCCACTCTCTCTTTCTCCCCCCACACTCTCTCTCTCTCCCCCCCCCCCACTCTCTCTCTCTCCCCCCCACACACTCTCTCTCTCCCCCCCACACACTCTCTCTCTCTCCCCCCCCACTCTCTCTCTCTCTCCCCCCACTCTCTCTCTCCCCCCACTTTCTCTTTCTCTCCTCTCCCACTCTCTCTCTCTCTCCCCCCACTCTCTCTCTCTTCTCTCTCTCTCCCCCCACTCTCTCTTTCTCCCCCCACACTCTCTCTCTCTCCCCCCCCACACTCTCTCTCTCCCCCCCACACACTCTCTCTCTCTCTCCCCCCCACACACTCTCTCTCTCTCCCCCCCCCCCCCCACACACTCTCTCTCTCCCCCCCACTCTCTCTCTCCCTCTATCTCTCTAAACCCCCCACACTCTGGATCTCTTATTTACCCTATATATCTTACTTGCCCTATACTACACCGAAATAACCTATACTGCTGTCTTCCAGATCTGACTCAAGCTTCACACGGAAGATATCGGAATCCCCCCTAACCCAGAAGACAGGTAGGGAACACATCCCCTCCAATGTGTAACATTGCGGGAATGAGGTACCTGGACATTGAGGGACTGCGGATCAGGTAAGATCCCAGGCGGGATTACTGCTTTAGATATTGTGAAGCTTTTATTTCTAGATCTGAAATTTACGCACACACACACACGTAACAAGGCCTAATTGTAGTATAATGTAATACAATAAATACATTTATGTCAAAAATGAATGTTGTTCTGACTAGGAATTTATTAAATGTATTTTATTTATATATTTTATTTTAAAGCGGGGTTGGGGGCGGGACTAGGGTTGGGGGCGGGACTAGGGGCGGGGTTGGGGGCGGGACTTGGTGGCGAGTAGATTTTTTGGTTGGGCGAGTAGATTTTTGGGTGATTTGTCGAACACTGTATATATATATATATATATATATATATATATATATATATATATATATATATATATATATACGACCATATTTCAGTTATTTCTTTACAATTCCACCAGATACAAAACATATTGCCTGTTTGATTACATCCTCTAAAACGGGGGGGGCTCAACTCCAGTCCTCAAGCACCCCAAAAGGTCAGGTTTCCATGAATTCCCAGGTTCAGCATAGGTGGCTCAAACAGCACGAACTGATTGAGCCACCTGTGCTGAAGTAGGGATTGTGGCGGTGAAGGGGTTAACCAGGCCAATATTAAAGGTCTTATGCCCGGCTGGTTACCCCTAACCCTTGTTGGGAATGAAGGGGTTAATTGTTGGTCACCACAATGCCATGTTTCCCCTATATATCCCCTGTATTGTCCCTGTTTTGCAGCTCAGAAACTAGCTGAAGTCCTATGAATGTATGTGGAATGTGCAAACTATATTCACAAAACAAGGGGGAGCTTCTAGCGCTGTGCCAAGCGTTAATTGAATAAGTGTGCTTGCGAGTAAGTAGCCGCATTGAAGCTCTGTATCGCTTCCTAAACCGCAAAACCCTCCGGGGAAATCTTAACCACAAACTCAAGTTGATAAGTGGTTTGCGGTCTAGTTGAAGTGGCAGAATGCAACAATGTATCCTGCAGTCTCGTTAACCAATTAAGGTCAAGCGGTGGAGTGCTTCTGCGGATACTGATTCCGGCAAGCAGTGATACATTGTATGCTATAGCTCAAACTGCAAACCACATCACAGAGCCTATTTATTTAAGTAGCTAACTTTTTTTTAGGAAGGAGCTAGCATTCTAATTTTTGGAATACAGATAGTTGAGACTGTAACATTCACATACATGTTGTTTTTATTTCACCCATATATAGAGAAAGTACATATAAAAATAAAATGTGTTTCAGGTATGTTTTAAAATGTAAAGGCAGGAACCCTTTCCTGCCAGTCCAGCAATAAATCCATTAGCATGTCAATGTGTTAAGGGTGGATGAGCTGTGGAATTTTTCATCTCCGTACTTCAAAGGGCACCCTGCTGAGTTGGTGCCCCATTGTCTAGTGAAGTCCGAAGTTGAAAAGCCTTAGAGACCCTAGGTGTCAGGGCGGACGGATTATTGCAAAGTACCAGATATCAATGCAAAGTATAGGCTATCAACACTTGGTAGCCAAACCCCAGACTTACTGTCGCCAGGTAAGGGGTTGGGCCTGCTATGCTAAGCAGGTTAGGTGTCAAGTTAGCACAAGCTCTGAGAAAACCGGGAAGCACCTTCTGCCCTTTTTGTGAGCTACTGGCAAGTCTGGGTTAGGTGGGAAAAGTTGTTGCCACGGGAGGATTGGCTGGGTATGTTAGAGATAGGACCCGTAACCCTATAAAAATGCCTGCAGCCCAGTCCTAGATAGATTCATCTGAGATTTCACCAAGATCCGTCCAAGTACAGCGTCAGCGATTCCGGAGTGTGAGGGGTTAACAACATTGTAACCAAGGATCATTCCCCTCTTCCAGAATTCGTTTGAGCTAAGGATTCCCGAACGCATCCTGTAAGGACCCAACGAAAAGATTCCTTTCGGCGGAGATACAGGGGTCGCAACTTGTGCCCCTAGCCATGGGTTGTCGCACGGCCCAAATCGCGCACCCATTTGCATGCATGCAGGGGTGCCCAGAGTCATTCATTCCGTGGACATTTTATTTTGTTTCCCCATCCCAGTAAGTGTTTATTAAGTGTAATTGTGAAGAATTGTGTGTTTGTCTGAAAAGGAAATAAATTACAATTTATTTTGCCCTCATTGTTGTGCTCAATCCAGAACCCCGGTATTAATGTGATGATAAGACTTTGTCTTCCGTGACAGGGTTATCCCGAAAACCTATTGGGGGGTCTTGAGGAAGGGAGTTGAGCCCCCCTACTCTAAAACATAGTGGGGATGCATTTTAGTACAGTTTGTTTAATTGGTCTGGGGTCAGATATGATCTAAACAGGATGTCTCCTTTTGTGTATTAATAGATACTTTCTAAATGGATTCCCAGTCTTCATCCCAATCCACCGAATCCAGAGACTCTCGCCAGTCTTCTTCCCATTGCCTCATGGAAATAAGTTTCTGATCTTGGTTTAACTGTAAAAAAAAAAAAGTTTAGTATAAGATTGAAATCACGTTTCCCGTTAAGGGAGCAGATCAACACAGGAATTCAAAGTATGTGCCGGAGGAATTTTGTTTGTCTGAAAAATAAGAGGTAATTAAATGTATCAGCTGGAGGAATCTGAACATCGAATTGTTAGGGGCTTTGTGATTTTCTCTTATCTCACCAAATGTCTATATTTTTATCAAAGAAAAGTCTGCCTCTCATCCTGTAAATACCAGTCCTCTTTCACGACTGGAATTCTTATTGATTCATCTCTGGTCTAAAGACTGGGGTTAGGAATAAAGGGGTTATTCTGCACAGCATTGGTCTTTATGGTTGTTGTTGTTGTTACAATTTGACCATATCCTATAATCTGAGCAAGTGCGGTATTATGGGATGACTCTTAGTGGCTAGAAATCTGTCTTCGCTGAGAAGCCAAAGGATTTATCTGATAGATTAAGGTTCAACCTCTTCGGATTCAATCTCAACCTGGTCTTTTTACAGCTCGATAATATGCGAGGCGGCTTGGTAGAGTCAGGCCTCAGGAAGAGGTTGCTCTCAAAATGATAGTTTTTTTGATTCTCCGTTCCTTATTGATCAACACAAAGGCTAAGATGTGCAAGGCTTACAGTTCTTTACAGTATATCTAATCAGTAGAGGGAGTCGAACAGATATGATATCCTAGAGAGCAAATTCTTTTTAACTGAGTACATCCTCCACAGCCGAGAGAGAGAATATTTTGACCAGGTCTCTGGGTTATTTTTAGGTACTTGTAAAGCTAAAATTTAAGGGAATCCGTTTTGTCACTGGGTGAGGGAGATTTATTGCAGGTGCTTTGAATGTTTAATTATTCACCTTGAATCCTAATAGTTTACCAAATCTGTCTAATACGTCAAAGAGACTTGTCAGGGAGATCATCACCTGGGACAGGGGGGAAAAGCTATCAGCGAATAGGCTAATCTTGAACACATTGGAGACGATCTTATACCCTGGAATATTTGTATCTATAACAAGTGACAGAGAAGCCCCATGCTACATCCAACATGACAAAAATACACAGTAAAATACTTATATATTCTCTATAAAAAGGGTCATTAAGTTTAACCCTTTGGCCAAAGCGTTGTAAGCTTGCGAGCCACGACAAGGCAGACACCTGTTCACAAGTCCTAACACTACCAGATAAAATACTAATTCATCTCTATTAGGATTAAAATTCTCATTTACCTCTAATAGGAGGGAGAAAGACCACCATTGGATCTGTATCCAGTAGAATGAAAAGACCTACTAACTTGGGAAGTGGGGAGGGGCGGGCTTAAAACCTGGGAAGGAGGAGCCACTAACCTCCAGCAGCTGAAACAGCTGAGAATAGGTTAACAAAACACAAAACCCCAGCAAGCTCTTTTTGGGAACCCCTGAGCCCCCACAAAATATATATGTATATAAGTGTCAAAAAGGAGAGCTATTGAGCGTGGCATATGTATACAACGGACGACAGAGAAGCCCAATGCTACATCCAATATGACAAAAATACACAGTAAAATACTTGTATATTCTCTTGAAAAGGGGTCATTAATTATAATATTTGTATCTAATCTGATAAAATGTGCTAGACATTCAATACATAAGGCAAAAAGCATGGGAAACAGTGGGCATCCTTGTCTGGTGCCATTTTTAATTTAGAGAGACTCCAAGACATACTGTAGCCAGATTTGCATATTCTTACTTGTGGGCCTTGATATAAAGCTTCTATGGCCTGCATGAAGTTAACCATAAGACCAAAAGCCTCCAGGGTCTGGCGCAAATATACCCACTCTACCCTATATAAATCTTTTTCAGCAACTATTGGGGATTTCGATGAGCATTAGTATTATGGATTATGTCTATTGCCTTTCTAATATCAAGTTCTTGCCTTCTGGGTATAACTCCCACCTGCTCTGGACAAATTAAATCTGGTACTGCAGAAAGGAGTTCAGTCTATTCGCCAGGATCTTTCTGAACAATTTAATATCTGTATTAACAAGAGATTGGTCTGTATCTGGCACATAGTGAAGGATCATATCTGATTTATCGCTCTTGGCAATGTTTGCTTGTACTGTAGCATTTCTGGGGTTAATTGCTTCCCTTCAGGTATACCATTGAACCTTTTGTAAGATGTTGGATCAATATAAGTATGCATTTTCGATAAAGATTAGAGAAACCACTGGATCCTGGCGTTTTAGAAGATTTCAGAGACATAATTACAAGACCTAATTCTTCAGTACGAATGGTTTAATTTAATTTTGTTACATTTCCATTTGAAATTGAGGGGAGAGCACAAGATTTAAGGAATTGAGATTTCCTCATGGGTTGTGTATCAAATGCTGAGGTTTTAAGACCATCATATAGACAATATTAATCTTGAAATTCCTGAAGGCTTAATTTAGAGTCATGGATCAATTATGATTGCTGGCGGATAAACTGAATATTCCTTCCCCTAATCTCCTTGTTCAATTCCTATCTTAATTTCCCAGCTGATCCCAATTTCCTTAAAGTCGTTCATACTGGGGTTAATTGCATGTTGAACTTCGAGCCTCTGTTGCTGGGAGGAGAATTTTAAAAAAAATGCTTTTCCATCCTTATTTTTTTCACTGAAGGATGCAGAAAGAATAGGGGTAGAGAAAGCTGAAGATGTGCTAAAATAAAATAATAAGTAAGTTATCTTTTAAGATCAGAGAACGGTCGGCAAAATGCAACGGGCAAGCACTGCAATATTGCACTCAAGATCAAAGGATAGTGGGTGAGTTAAAACATAGATCTTTAATAGCTGATTAAAATAAACACCGGTGAATTAGGAATACAATAGATTTGCACAAATATATTGACAACATTTAGTTAAAAATAGTCCAGAGTAGGTCCAAAAAAGGCCATACTAGATAAATAATAGTGTACTAAAGAAGTAAATAGTGGGTCTGTAGACTATAAGTAGTAACATCAAATAGTAGTATATAAGGATACTTTGTATGTAACACTAACAGAAGCTTAAATGCTCAATGAAACTCCCAATTCTTAAGTAGTTAGATTTTGTTGAAGGGCTTCAATTATGGCATTCATATAATAGAATTGGTGAAGTAAGTGTAACACCCCTTCCCTCCCCCTTAGGGAGATTTGGCTGATACGGGTGTTATGGTGCTAACCTGTTAGGCTTACTGTACAAGAGGCCTAAGCCCCTGCACCTGGGGTGGCTAGTGCAGTGCCTCCACCCGTGAGGATCCCTGCATTGGCGGAATAGCCTCTCACAGGAACCGGTATACCTATATGGTATACCTCCAATAACCACAATCACAACAACGTATTTGCAACCTGTTTACTATGGTCCCATAGTCTCAGCAATACAGTATACACACACACAATCACAGTAACCATCCCCTAAAGTAGTGACTGTGCCCTGGTCACCTAAAACCCAATCAGAACGGTCCCTCCCAGAGATATAAGTAAGAACAGCGCTACCCTTCCCGTGTGGTGTTGGTGCACGTGGGTACCTTCTTGGGTGCTCTAGTATACCAGGGTATATTCAGACAGGCCGCATCTGTGATCCCATGATGCAGGGCTTCCGACACAATCCCTGTCTTGCCTTACATTCGGTAGCACTGCGCGGCTGTTCCACCAGACCTGTGGAATCCTCCACTGCAGTTCCGACTGCTCCGTTGAATTGTCCGCCCACAAAGGGGCAAGTCCCTTATTATTGGCCAGCCCTACAATACTCCACTAAGGTGTAGGGGAACTAGCTGGGGCCTGCGGGGTAACGGGTCTAGCCTAGTCTAGGGGGCTTGACTAGCTCCCTGGACACTACCTCTCCCTTTGCGGCTCCGTCAGTACTGAGTACGCCGCCTCCAGTCTGCGGAGGAAATCCTGAACGACAGGACCTCCTCTTCCTGCAGCGCCAACCTCAAGATGGCCACTGCCTTATACACAGTCCATATGTATGTGGCTGGGCCAACCACAACATGGCCAACGCAGTTCACTAGACCCACCCATGCGACGGGACCTCTGCCAGGGAGGAGGCAAGGGAGGGTGTCCTGCTACATATGTAATGCAGTTTTAAAAACCTATGTGGACTTCTTCTGTTCTGTTTCAACAGCTAAGGTGGGTAATTCTGTCTGAACAGATGCTCTCTCTTTAGATACATAGCCATTAGGTAGAAAGGTACAGCCTGCATATGTGCTGTCTTTTCAGCCAAATTAACAGCCATAGCACTTAGGTAAGGTAAGTGTATAGAAACCCATTCTTGTTACTCCCTCCAAAATCCCATTAGGGGAACCCTAAGTTCCATTCGGGGAACCAAAAGTTATAGCAGCAAAGATAAATAATGCTGCCTGAAAAGGTGCTGTCCCATTACCGGTGTATGACTTCGGATCTACTCTTGACTTTGCCTGGCTTAACCCCTCAAGTATCTTGCCTGCTATTGTGTTCCCCTGCTTATAACCTCGGATTGCTCTGACCTTGCACGGATTAAACCCTGTTCTGCTTCATCTTCCTTCCCGAGCCTCTATCATTCCCCAGTGTTCCCAGAATAACACATAATGGGAATAAGCGCCTCAGGCATCAAACAATAGAAAAGGGCGTCCTTTCCCCGAATAGCTTAGTCTTTTGTAATCTAATACCGCCATTTTATATTTGTGTGGGCTGTTTAATTCTAAAACATTGGGAGATAAAACTCTGAAGATCATGGAGAGCGATTTTTCGACCGGCATTCGAATCTGTCATTATTGGAACAATGGAATAAAAATAAAATGTTAATTACGGTAGAGGGAAAATAAAAATGGGGTTAACAGAACTTCCTGGTCTGGAAAAACCCATGTGACTCTGCCCTGTAACGTAAAGGGCATTTTGAGGGAGGAATCTGAGATCTGGAAGAAGAAGAAGAAACAGTGTGAAGTTCATTATGGAAATGGAAAGGGAATGAAGGGCATCTTACCGGGTAAAATACCTCCTCGGGGCTTGGCCTGGACCTTATTGATGAAATAAGACTTGGACAATTCCGTTTTCTGAATAAGCGTCTTAACAGCTTGACAATACTTGAGAAATGTCATCTAAAACTGTGTATATGTAACGTTAGGGGATAACCAGAATACTATATTGACATAATTGGACTTTAAATCTTTATAACCTATTGACCACAGAAAACTCATCCTCTGGGGCATGGGATAATAGTCTCCCTTCTCGTACCACCACCCATAGGTCATATCATACATCGGCTCATCCCATCTTCTAATGGTTGTAGAGGGACAATCCTTTTATTTGAAATCATATTAGGTCTGAGAGGAGTCCATAAACTAACAAGAAAGGCGGGCATGTCCCAAAAGACAAGACCTGCAGAAACGCCATACTGGGCACTCTAAAAGTGGGTACAAAATAATTATTTTATTAAATAAACAATGGACATAAATAAACACCCCCCTCCCCTTCCCTGTCCCTCTGCCCAACCCCAGCCCCCCGTCCCTCCCCCGTCCATCTCCTCATCCCCCCCTTCTTTCTCTCTCTATCCTTCGTTACATTCCCAGAGGAATACGGCGGACTGTTGGTACACTAATACAGCCTCCTACCAGTGGCGGAGGCCAAGCTCTAGCCTGGCGGAAAACGCATGTGGGGTTTCACCGGGCGAACGACAGTCACGATTCGCTTCCATACGCTGAAAGGTATGCATTTTTTAGACTGATTGTTAAACTTTTTCTGAGACTCATATGTACCTTTTCCCCAAGAATGCTCCTGATATTGTGATGTACTCCTTTGGTAAAAAAAACAATAAAAAATTTGAAACAAACAAAAAAAAAAAAAACAATGGACAAGGAAACAACTGACAAACAAGAATAAAAACACTAAAAACCCTGACGAATCCACTTCCCGCGAAACGCAGCATTGGGCGTCCTCCACGATTGTCTTCTAATGCAGACCTTTGCACCTGGGCTTCCCCTCGGCACCCCTCTGGTATCCAGCTTCATTTTGGACATTCTGGACACTTTATTTCAGCACAGCATGGGACACAGTATGGTGCACAGCATCAAACATGCTACTTATATGGACAGCACTATTTCACAGTAGCAAGGAGCACAGTGGTAATATCTGCAGTAACTAAATGCACAATCGTTCTATCTGCTTATCATCTTACAGACAAGCATCATAACAAGTATTACTGATATCTGCTTGGACCCATATTTGTGAGACTTCTATATTCTAACATAGCATACAGTGGGTTAATTACTTCCCGTTGGTACTTTAGACACTTTTTACTTGCTTTAGCAGTATAGATATCATCTAGAATGAGGGTGCAATGTGATTTTTTATTATAAATATCTACATATTCTTTACAATAGCACACTGTAATACATGAACTTACTTCATGCTACTTTCCAGGACATTTCATTTAGTCACTGATATCTCAATGAGTTATACTGTACGTGTGTGTGCTCATTTTGTAGCTACTACTTATCCCAATGATTCCCAACCTTTTTTGTTTGGAGGAACCCTTGAAGTATTTTGAAAAATCTCGGGGAACCCTTATCTGGCTGACACATATTAGGTTCGACAGGGGGTCAGTCACAACATTTCATACCTCACGAGCCACCTCTATTTCCCACAATCTACCCATGTATTTCTCTCCCATCCGTCTCACTAACTCTCCTCCCCTCCCCGCATGTATTTATCCCTTGCGTCTCACTCTTACTCCTTCTTTTCCTCACTCCCTCCCTCCCCCTCTCTTCTCTCACCCCTACATTCCGTCAATTACCCCACTCTCACACAATCCACCCTTTGATGGTCCGTAGGAGGAACCCCTGAGACTGCTTCAAGGAGCCCTGGTTGTGAATCACTGACATCCACTTGCGAGTCTACATCACACACAGCTGCACTTCTTCTCACCTCCTGCTGGCTGCAGGTACACCGTTACATTGTAATTTGATACGCCAGTGTAGTCTGCCTAAAGGATTATAAGTGTGATTTTGATGCAGTTACTGTTGCATTGCTATCTGATACTTCAGTGAATCTGTTCAAGGAATTAGAAGTGTTATTTTGTTGCAAGTTAGAAACATCATTGTATGTCCCTTGCATATCTTCTATTCACCACTGCTGTATTCCTATATAGGGTAATGTGATTTACTGATTCAACACTTACCTACACTTACACCATTGTACTGCCATGTGAGATCTCCGGGCATTTACCTTATGAATGGAGAGGTGACTTTCCATTGCAAGTTAGGAAAATCATTTCTTGTCTCTTGCATCCCCTTTATTTCTTCAGCATTGTCTAACTATATGGGTGTCTGCTCTGGATGCAATGTATCTACTTGCTTATCACATTTGTTTCATGTTTGAATTATTGCTGTTCATTATCTGCATTCCCGGCTGTGCTCGTAGCCAGATGGGAGTGTCGTGTTACTCGGTATAACCCTGCGGTCTACCTGTTTGATGGTAGTTAGATTTCCCCCACTATGGGCATACATTAGATATTTATCTATATGTTATCTACATCATTCTGACTTATCTTCATTTTCTGTCTGTACCATCATGTATTAGAGACGGGTCCACTAAATGTTTTTAGTGTTTTTATTCTTGTTTGTCAGTTGTTTCCTTGTCCATTGTTTGTTTAATAAAATAATTATTTTGTACCCACTTTTTAGAGTGCCCAGTATGGAGTTTCTGTAGGCCTAGTCTTTTGGGACCTGCCCGTCTTTCTTGTTAGCTTATAGTGTCTACCTTTACTCAAGGCTGCACGGCCTAGTAATTTACAGGTTTATATTGTGGATACTATTATTGAGTGGCAGTAGTGCTTTTTCAGTCTTTTTGTTGAGGAACCTAAGCAGACTCGCTCTAATGAAAACATTGATCTATTAATGAATATCTTTGTAGACTGAATTTGTAAATCCTAAAATGCTGGGTTGTATTCCATTATTGGAAATCAGCAGCCTGAAGAGGAAGATCCCTCTATATTTTATATCATTTTTTTCCTCAAAATGTCTGTTATTGGTTTCAATTCTCTTCTTTTCCTTAGTGTTGACAGTGCCAGGTCTATGAAGACTTGAATTATATTACCCTTGAATACAATTTTGGGGTGAGATTTGGCCTCCACCATCATTGCTTGTAAATCTTGTAAAACTGCAGACGTACTATTACATCCCTTCGTTTCTCCAAGGCCTTTGGTTTAGCCTGTGTAGCCCATGTTCCCCCCTCCCCCCCCCCCCCCCAGACACAGATCATGCCTCTAAGGTGTATTGAATGCCGGCTACATGTGTATGGTGGTGCATACCTGCTTGTAACAGGAGGGCCTGAGTCTCCCGCGTTGGTGTGGGGGATAACAGGGCCAGGCTTCTGGGGTATATGCCTCTATTCTTTAGTGGTTGTGGGATACTCAACACCTTCCAGAACTGATACACACACACACACACACAGGACAGCCCACTAAATAGATACAGTCCTGCCCCTTATGATGTCAACAGGACCCCCCCCCCCCCTGTGTCTATGCCTTCCACACAGTCAGGGGCCTACCTCTATCACTCAAAGCAGGGCTTGGTGAGGGGGGGAAACCCATGTTTACTACTGGCGCCTGCTCTTACCAGGGGTTACTCCAGTAGGAGAAGGATAAGTAGCCCTCTCTTTCTTACAGGGGCTACACCCGTAATACTCGATGTGTCTTATCCATCAAAAATGTATCCATCAGAATGTCAGGAAGTACAAATTGATAGAACTTCAGAAGATAGTCTTGTACCTGGTCAATATACTCTACTCTGGTATGTCTCGCATGCGTATTTTATAATGGTGTGGCTGATTCTCACGGTCTTGTCTTTCTAGGATTCCTCCATCTTTGATTGTATGGTAGCTATCTCACGGTCAGCATCTTCTTAGTGAGTGATGACTTCATCAAATGTATTCTCGGTCGAGTCAACAGTGTCCCCGAGCACAGTAATCTCTGCTGTAACATCTCTTACGACTGTTTGAATCTCAGCCTGAAACATAATATTTATGCTTGACAATAGATCTTCTATATCTTCTATTAGTTCTTGATTTACTTAACTCCCAGATACCTGTCTGACTCGGAGCTACCATGTGGCCCTGCACCATTATCTTCTGGTCCATGGGTAATTCCCCACATCTTAAAGAAGTTCATAGCCTCCTGTGAGTGTGATTTTTTTTTCTTTTAGGGGGCATATTTATATATATATATTTATAGTAGTGATGTGTAAGTAGATGTATTTATTTGTAATTTATTCAGCAATACTGCCTTATTTATTCACGATCAGTCTGAGGCTCACAGCCACCAACGGAGCTCTAGACAAGAGCCACCCTATTCTTCAGCGATGAACTGCAAGTTGTTCAAGATATGGATTTTTAACCAATAATTCTTACTACTTTTTAGGAACTCTCATTAATACTTAGCTGAAAATTGTATTTTCCTACACAATCAGTCAGTCCCTGCCTCCAAATGCAATTTAGTGGGAGATAAGGGCATTTTCCTTCCAAATCCTACCCCTAGGTGCTTTCCCAATTTAACTAGTATTCCCTCAACTCTGACCCTTGGTGTTTTATCATTACTTGACCGATTGGAAAACAAATAGCTGTATAGGTCAAAACACAAGATGCAGTTATAAGATACAGTTGTTGGTAATTGGGGAAATAATGTTGGCTACATACAATATATAAGGTCAAATTCATAAGGTTTTGATTTTTAGTACAGTTGATTTCTGCCAGTGCATTCCAGAAAAGTACTTGTTATTTCCTCATAAAGGGAGCCCCAGTGCGAACAAGGAGGGCCAGCGTGGCTGTTAAAACAAAGGAGCAGGGCCGCCGACAGGGGCGGGGGGAGGGGGGCAAAGTGCCTACTTTTATCAGTGAGACTGCAATGAAGTCTATGAGATGCACTGAGTTGTCATGTCTGAGGATATTACAGCAGCACAGAAAAACTTCCCCCCTACTATATGTCAGCAACTCGATGTTCCAAAAGCAAAAGCATAGAGAAAATCTTACCACTTGTATTTTTGGTTACAGAACAGTACTGTACAAAGAAAATCAATGATTTAATTAAGAGCGGGCCATTACTCAATCTATCTCATCCGTTGCCCAACTGAGGCCAAGAAAATTGCAAATACATTCATTCATTTATTTGAAAAAATAGCAAATATTTACATCTCTAAATAACGTTCATTTTAGTGTAGCACATGTGCCCCCACCCTCTGGAAGATACTGTTGCGGCTACAGGTGTCATTGGTGCGGCCATACCTGTGAGGGTCCAGGAGAGCTGAGTTGTCTGCGATGTAGTGGAGACAGGACAGGCTTTTGATGATCTGATGTTCCTTTACTCAGGGTGGTCAGCGCCTCCAGCTTCAGTGGGCTCCATGGTGTCCAGAGTCAGTTCCCACCAAAACACAGTTCTTTCTCCTTTACCCAAATGGACTGAACACTCAAGCATGGGTATATAAAAGCAAAGGGGTTTATTGGCTGATGCTGTCACTGCAGTTGTTCTTGGACAGCGGATGCATGATGCTCAGAGGATCCCAGGCCTCTAGATGGTGCTGGCTCTCTGTTAATTGAAGGCCTATTGATCATTCCTGATCAGCCAGCCCATGAGGAACTGACTGGCCAGCTGGGAGAGGACCGGTCACACACCTCCACTCCCTAGGAGGGTTGGATCAGCACTCATTAGAAATGTGCACTTCCTCCTGAGGCATCAGAAGGGGAGGGCACAGGATCTGCACCAGGATATGCTGCACACAGATTCCTATGACACCACCACTTCCGTCACGTAGGGAGTCAGAAAGAGGGGGGTCAAAAGCCCACATGATTGCCTTCTACAGCCTGTAGCTATCAGGACTTACATGACAGGAGGCAGAGAGGCAATCTGGTCCAGCCATGTTACATTAGTTTGTGTAAGGGATTGGGGGACACGCGCCTTACAGCGGGTCCCCCTCCCCGTCGGCTCCTTACCCGCTCTGGTTGGGGCGCCGCTCCTGTCCTCCGCGGTGCATGCTGCCGCCGCCCACATGCTGCCGGGGCGCGCGCGCACCCATTCTCTTCTACACTCCTCGTGCAGCCTGGGGTCCACCTCCCATCAGCTGGAGGCTATTCCCACTGGTGAACACCACGCTAGGCATCTAAGCCAATCCCTGGCTCCGCTCAGTCAAGCCCCCGCTCCGCCTCTTGCTCCAATTGGTCCTCCCACATATATAGTTCCTGTCTGCCCTCTCCTTCCTCGCTCTGCATAGTTTTCTTGTGGCTCTAGTAGTACGGAGGTCTATGACTGGCTCTCTTGTGTTTTGCAGCTCACGCTCCAGTCCCTGCCCTCGTTTGATACCCTTGGATTTGATCTCGGCTCTCGTTAGACTTCGTGTACCTATCCCCTGGACTCGGCTTTGGACCTCACTACGCTGCTCTCTCCTGCCCTTGACCTACGGCTTTCGGATCTCTACCTTCGGACCTCTGGCGCTCCGGACGCGGCAAGTATCTGGCTAACCCTTTTCTCACCAGACCCGGCAACGCATCTTACCACACTCTGGGCACGCCCCCACTGCTGTGGGAGCGTGTTATACCCTTACCCACTTCAGTACTGGGGACTGGTCAGGTCTGCGGACAGTTTGTGAGCATGGTAAGTTTTTGGGAACAGTATGGTGTCACTGTGCTCCTCCATTTTACTTGATGTCACTAGATACTGAACAAGACCTGTCCTTTGCCTCTGGGAATCTGTTCTGTGGTCGCTGCCCAAAGCAAGATGACCAAGGTAGAAGGAGTGGATTCCACACAAAAAAACCCAATAAAAAAGTATAAGTAGAAGAGTTAACGCCTCCTTTCTTGGTGACATTCGTTTACCCACTGTGCTCCTTTTTATCACTCCATTGTTTATGCAACTTTCCATATCTTCATCATATCCGTCCTTCCCTTTGTCTTGGAGACCTCCCTTCTAAGCACCTTGGGAACCCAAGGTTGGGAAACACTGCCCTTAGTGGTCTTACAACCTCCACTAAATCTACACACCCTGTACGTATATACACTAGACCTGTGCAAATATGTCACAAACGCCAAACTGAAGTATGATCTAAACGTCATATTCCAGTGGTAACTATAGTACTACTCATGTAATCAGAATGAATAAGATTGAAGCTCTAATTCGCTCATTTGCATCTCTTTTAAAATAATGGAATTTAAAAATCACACCAAATTTCTGTGTGCAGTACAGTATACTGTGTATTTATATATTTTTAAACATGTACAGCTCAACCCCGGTATAAAGCGATCCCTTACAACGTGAATCCGCTTATAGCGCGATGCACGCGTGGATCCCAATTTTCTTAGTTATGAATACTTTACAACACGATTATTGGTGTCTTAAATACTTTATTGTACAGTGCATACAAATGTACATTAGTTCTAACGCGATCCGCTTATATCGCCATGTGATTCTTTGGACAAGCGTTATAAGGGGGTTCAGCTGCATTCAACTTGGGTTAACATTGCATTTATATGGGTAAGGGTTCTTAGTGAATCTGGGCCTTGTCCTAGCAGAGACAGGAGAATAAATAATCTTCATCGTGTATAATTAAAATGAAGAAATAATGACAATAACAGCATTGCTGTTCTCTTGGTCATTTTGTCTAAACCAGGGGTTTTCAAACTTTTTTTCAGTAAGGAACCCTAAAATTAGATGGGGAAATTCTGGGGAACACCTACCCTCTCCCCTCTCCCCCCCCCCCCCCCCCACCTGTCTGTCTCTCACTTCCCCCGTCTCTCTTCCCCCTCTCTCTGTTCCTCCCTACACCCCCTCTCTCTCTCTTCCCCCTCACACACCTCCACCTGTCTCCGCCCTCTCTCTTCTCCCCCTCTATTCCCCCCTTATATTCTCTCTCTTTTTTCCCTCCATACACTCTCCCGCTTCTCTTTCCTCTTCACAATCTGTCCCCTCCCTTTCCCTGTCCCTCTCCCTTTACACTCTCCCCCTCTCTTTTCCCCCTTACACTTTCCCCCTCTCTTTTCCCTCTTACAGTTTCACCCCCTCTCCCTCCCTACACTCTCACCCCTCTCCCACCTAGATACTCCTTCCTCTCTCCCCCCCATTACACTCTCCTCCCTGTTCCACCTACACTCCCCCCTACACTCTCCTCCCTCTCTATTCCCTCCTTCATTCTCCCCCTCTCTCTGAACCTCCAACCCCCCCACCCCCACACACACTGGAGTAGTCAGAATAAAGAACAGAAGCAATCAAACCAGTGTTCCCCCCTTACATTCTCTCCCGCGTGACGTCGTGACATCACAGCGTCCCATTGCCAATGCCCCAAAGCACTGGGGGGCTTGTAGTTCCCATGCAGAGCCTGTAAGTAATGGCCGCTGCAACAGTGAGGCCCTGTGCATGCGTGAATTTATAATGGCCGCCGGGTACTTGCTGCGCAAGCGCGGGCCTTCCTGACATGGTGGCGCCCATAGCCGCCACTCGCCACGGGTCTCCGGCGACCTGCTCACCCGCATTGACCTCCCCGCACCCACGATACCTGTGTCTCATCCGCCTGCCATTCCGGTGGCACATGACACCTCTCTGCAGCACGCCAGCAGCCACAACAGCCTCCCCCTTTCCCTTCCCTGCATCGGAGGTAAGGGAGGGGGGGGAAAGGGGGACACGGCTACATAGAATAAAAACTCTATACAGGGAAGCTGGGAAATAAAACACGAGCAAGTACTGCAGCGCTCCGCCGGCACTTATAACATACTGAGGTGCTGCGCCTGTCCCACCCGGCCTCGGACCATTGGGACAGTTGTCCCAGCTCTCCCCCCCGCGGCCGTGGAACCCCTGCGAGGTGCCTACAGAACCCCTTGGTTCCGTGCAACCCCGGTTGAAAATCACTGGTCTAAGCTATTACTTGGATAGATCTGTGTGCCTGCTTGTATGTTACCTAGGTGTTTCTGGTACAGAGAGCTTTTATTGCCTTTTGTTAAATATCAAGCATCTTACATAAGAAGAGGTATTATTGAATTAATATCCAGCACAGAACTCTGTACATATCTTACCATAAAATTGTGTTAAAGTTCTATAATGGTGAACCCCGCTTCAGCTGAATATTGAGTAAATGTTTAGGGGTAAGGTGCTAGTGGGTGACGTAGTAGGTAAACAGCAAAGAAGCAAGAACCCACTGAAAGCACTCAATGCCCCCTGTAAAGTATTGTGATAATAGTAAAAATAATCTTTAATGCTAAGCTTTAAAGATTATTTTTATTATTATCACAATACTTTACAGGGGGCATTGAGTGCTTTCAGTGGGTTCTTGCTTCTTTGCTGTTTACGTAAAATTGTGTTACAATCTTGCCCGGCTTACAAATTCTGCCAGCTCGAATCTTCAGAAACGTGGTACAAAAAAAAAAAACACAGGAATAAGACGAGGTGATGTTATTGAAAGTTGAAGGATACAAATGTTCAAAGCCTCTTGCCGAAACTTCAAAAGCCAAATAAAACTTTATTGATACAGACGGCCGCAGGTTGAGGAAGGGTCTCTTAGCAACAACAAAGATAAAAAGAAAAAACACCTTAAGAAAGCTTTAGGTGCATAGGATAGTTCCTAAATATTGAATGTTGTCTTCACTCTTGGGTTTCAATTTAAATTTCCCCTCAACTGTAGAATCCCCGTATTTCTCATTTTTCGTAGAATTCAGAGAGAGAATGTACAAAACCCCTGGAATTGTCACAGAGCGTTTCAGCCCCAATTCCGGGATCCTGCTGGTTTTGGAAAATATATGTGTAACATGGCTGGACCAGATTGCCTCTCTGCCTCCTGTCATGTAAGCCCTAATAGCTACAAGCTGTGGCAGTCAATCCTGTGGGCATTGTCCCACCTCATTCTGACTCCCTGAGTGACAGAAGTGGGGGTGTGATAGGAATCTGTGTGCGGCCTATCATGGTGCAGATCCTGCACCCTCCCCTTCTGAGCCGCAGGGAGGAAGTGCAAATTTGTAGGGAGTTCTAATCCACACTTCCTAGGGAGAGGCACAGGCCAGTCAGTCCCTTATGGGCTGGCTGGCCAGGAAAGATCAGAGGCCTCGCTATTAGAAGAGGGCCAGACCCATCCAGAGGCCTGGGTTCCTCGGTAAACCCTGCATCCGCTGTGCTTAACAACTGCAGTGACTGCTCAAATAAAGCCCTTTGTTTTATATACCCCTGCCTCAGTGTTCAGTCCATTGGGCAAGAGGGGAAATAAGTCTTCTCTGGTGGGGACTGATTCTGGAACTCCTGGAGCCCACTGAAGCTGGAGGCGCTGACACCCTGAGGAACATCATGATCATCAAAAGCCTGTCCTGTTCACCACACCATCGCGGACCACTCAGCTCTCCTGGACCCACACAGGTATGACTGCACCACGAACACCCTGGGGGGGGGGGGGCTGTGCTATATATGGTTTCCAGTGTGAGTTTGGAATATAACTACAGTTTTAGTCCCACTAAATTCAACATAGATGGCAAAAATTAATCTCAAATATATGTCAAATATATTAACCTTTTCAGTGCCACGTGAAGTGGCTTAGCCCCAGATACAGGAAATAGAAGTGGAGAGAACGCCCCTTCCAGTTCGATGAGGCTGACAACTTCGGTGCCCAATCACCCCAGAGAAAACTAGCATTTGCCCATGACGATCCTGGTATGTCTTAAGGGCACGGAAATGGTTAATGGGGCAATTTAAAGTAGCGGGTCAAAAATAAATGGAAACATCTAGTCCGTGTAATAGGCTCCATTAGAAAGATTAAATCACCCATTAAAGTAGCTATCTTTATTTCTTGCTATCTTCTTCCTATCTTGTGAGATAATCATTATGTATCACTTTTTGTCCAGAGAAAACTGGAATCAGGCATATCAGCTTCTTATGTTTTTCTGTTTGGCTAATGATGAGTTCATAATTTCTATGCAAACAAGGAACAGAGAGCAGCTAGCAATTAACCTGCAGCGGACATCTTCTTATCACCACAATGGTTCAGATAAAGATTTTAGGCAGGACTGTTCCTTTAAATGTTCTATATTTAACACAGAAATCATGTGTTTTAATATGATGTATTCCTTTTTTGTTTTTTTTTGCAACACAGTATATTATATTGTTTACATTTATTTTAAATGTATTTTTAATGTTCCGGTTAATATTATTTATTTCTTAAACATGTTTTTATTTAATTTTTTGTTAATTCCCAAAATCTAGAGGGAGAGGAGGTAGTTTTGTTGGAAGGTTTACTTGCCCCGGGGAGGGTGGTTAGGTCTCCCGGAGGGGGGGGGGGGGGTGCACCAGGGGGTTAACCCCTTCCTTACCATAGCAGTTAGCCATTAAGATAATGAAGGGGGATAATTTAGTCTGGTCTTGGAAAATTGGTCACGGCCGTTCCGACTCCACCAAATGAGTGCCGGCGCTACACCCCGCAGCAGGGACCCGTCACCACCGGTCGCTTCACTGCTATATTAAGCCCCTATTGTTCTAGTGATCAGAAACCATCCAAGTGTCCGCCCTTCCCCGGTGTGTTAAGTGAGGGCACCCGGTATGCAACATTGAGAAGTACAGACTATTCAAATGGAAACAATGTAATCGGTAACTGTGCACTGTGTATGGATAAGCAGAGCCCTAGTAAAAGGGGCGAAAATAAAGAGTGTTGTTTGTACTACAACAGTTCCTGGCGCCCATCATTTCTACCTTTTGTTACCTCATTGCCCTGCCGAACGAAGCCTGCATCCTGAATATGGTAATGCCTTCTGAGAAACCTCTAATAGAGACACACGTGACCGCCCTAGGAGCCCGGGAGGGGGGGTTACATAATTATTCATCGATCTTCAGGTAGTTCCCTGAAGGTTACGAGCTTTAACCAGTGGAAGACGGGCAGTGATGCGGTGACCGGCAGAAATAATAAGTTCGGGGTATAACAGGCATGGCACCTGCTAAATGGGCACCTGCTAAATGGGTACAGTTGATGTATATTTGGTGCACTTATTGTATTATATATTGACGTAGCTCAATTTGTATTATGTGAAATGCTGTGCACGTTGTCACATAATAAAAATGCACATACTGCACATATCGTAGGAGTTTGATAAATAACCTGCCATGGGATGCCAGTGCCATATCATTCAGGGGAAATGGTACAGGTCAAAATCTTTATTAGTTTTCTTTTGATGGAGACTTAATTTGTATTATTACCGCATGCTTCCTCCCAAGCTGTCATTCCAAATTTCTGGTCCCTGTAAATGGATGCAGGCGATGAGCCTGCGGTTTGGACTGCCTGCCCATTATCACTTACAAGTCTTAATTTATTATGTGTGTAATGTTACCATCAGAGGTCATAAATCCTCTCGGCTTTGTTGTAATGATTCTTAAATGATTTTCTAACAGAGGGCTGGGAGACCCGGCTGATCTTTTGTTTGGCAAGAATTTGGTGAGTAACAAAGAGATGCAGATATCTGGGAGATTAAAAAAATGTGAGATACCTGGGAGCAGAATCAGCGACCCAGGGGGCACTGGCCAATTACATCACTGACCAGTCATCTATCCACATGAGCAAAACAAGCACAGTCTCACCATTTCAGCTGTAGGTGATGTGATATAGGCATGTGTGGGCTTGTACAGGGTTGGACTGCGGAGACCCCAGGTGGGCCCACAGCCCCAGCAGGCCAAGAACACTGCAAGCTGTGGAAAGCCAGAAACGGCAGTGAAAGGAGATTGCCCCATTGTGACGGTGAGGAGTAACCAGGCTCTCAAAGGTTAAGCCCGTTGGGGTTCGAGTGTCAGCTCTTGAGCCTAACCATTGTATCTGCATAATGTGTAATTGTGCGACATAGAGAATGTGTGTTTTTGCCTTTCTAGGGATGCCAGAGAGCAGAGTTTGCTACATTATGAGTTTCAAGGGGGGGTTTGCGGAGGAATTGTTGTCAGAATGTGTCTAGCAAGTCGGGGTCCAGCGTTGCTGATTCCCCTCACAATGTACCTTAGAATCATGCTTGGTTCTCGGATACATGTAGGCACATTGTCCCGGCAATATCTCCCCTTGAAAACGTTTGCGCGACTCACTGCTAGGGTTCCCTGCTTCAGCACAGCCCAGAAAGGTAAATGGGGCAAAGGGATGTAAAGTGTCCTTGTAACTATAAGGGGTCCCTATGTTTAGGGGGATACCCAGTTACTGCCCAGGTAGCCCAGAACCTGTATTGCGGTTCATGGGCTCTCCAACCATAATTATGAGGTTGTGAGGGGACTGTGAGTGAGGATACAGTCATACCCGGATTACACATAGAATAGAGACAAAAAATACCAGACCAGATCGGCAGGACACACCTCCCCCCATAGGCTGACGTTGGAGCTAGGACTCGGCTCCATTACTACATATTATGAGTCAGACGTGACTTGTGTAGTAAACAAAGGACCGGATTGGATTACAAGGACACTCCTCCCCTCATGGGTTCCCGCCCGTCTCTTCACTTCGCTTCCTATTATGTACATCATGCGAGGACAGCAGTATTGGACGAGTTGCTACCAACTATGATGCAGCAAAAGAAGGAACGCCTCATCACAGCTGTTTGAGATCACTGATAATGAACACAGGGTGTTGTGGGTTGGTGAGGGGTATTTAAAGACTCACTATTGACTTTATTCACTATGTCATTATACCTCACTTGAAAAAGACCATAAGGTCAAAACGTTGTGTTTCTGTTTGGCTTAATAAATTAGATTATTTGAAAATCCGTTGTGCCTTGTGTAGCCTCTCTTCTTGTACTGTTGGATCTGCTGCAGGCTCTTATCCAGACACAGGAGCACCGGTAATTACTTTATATTTATTCTTTATTTGGTGTGCCGCATTTACCATTTTTCAATCTTCCAGGGCCATCTTCAAAGTTAAGAGCTCTCAATTGCCCACATTATAGGTACGTTCAGCAGATGAGAACTTCTTAGAGGAACATGGATGGAATTGACCCTGAAACTCGCTCCAACGTCAGAGACTTCAACATATACAATTAAGGTATGAAGAGGAATCGGGGTGCTTCAAGATAGGAGCAGAGGAAAAAAGCTTCTTAAGCTTCAGAAAATCTGAAAACCTTCAGAAAATCTGCCTTCTAGGGACAAGTTCACGAAACGCCAGTTTCTTAGTAATTTCCGTGATGGGTGCGACGATTTTAGAAAAGTCACGAATAAAGCGTTTATAGTCATTTGAAAATACAAGAAGCCTCTGGATAGCCTTTAATCCCGTGGGTAACGACCAATCCATGGCAGAAACCTTGGCACAATTCATTTCTAGACCTTGAGCTGAGATGATGTACCCGAGAAAGGAAATACTGGAATTCTCAAATTCACATTTGTCGAATTTGGCAAAGAGATTGTTCTCTAGGAGATGCTGAAGAATACATACATTCTACCAAAGAATCTCTAGGACACAACACCTGAGTCTCCCCAAAGGCGTCAGTCAATGGATGTTGCCGTTTGCTGCCGTTCACTGATGTCTGGTAATGTTGCAGCTGCCCTATTGCATTTTGAAACTTATCAGCCCTATCATCCCCTGTAGCAAGCCAAAAAATGTAGGATCGTGGGACTGCAGTCGCTTGCAAAAAATCGAAACTCACCAAGGGATGGAAAAATATTTTTTTTTTATTAATTACATGTTA
Organism: Ascaphus truei; assembly: GCF_040206685.1. Classification (NCBI taxonomy): domain Eukaryota; kingdom Metazoa; phylum Chordata; class Amphibia; order Anura; family Ascaphidae; genus Ascaphus; species Ascaphus truei. Next base: position 414,242,874 of record NC_134486.1, read on the forward strand.
AAAAGTATACCAAAATACACAAACAGGACACAAATCTCCTCCCATGCATGTCACACCAACTCTGGTGCTTTCTCAAGGACTTGGTGAGTTCCGATATTCTTGCCTTGGGCTGCAGTCCCACCTATCCTAAAATTTGTGGCTTACTACATTGTGATTGGAGTGACGCACTCGGGGGTTACGGATTTCTCCACAGTATTGGACTACAGAATGCTGAAACCCATTAGACTGTAAGCTCCTTGGGGCAGGGACTCCTCTTCCTTAATGTTACTTTTATGCCTGTAGCACTTATTCCCGTGATCTGTTATTTATATTATCTGTTCTTTATTTGCTTACCACATGTATTACTACTGTGAAGCGCTATGTATATTAATGGCGCTATATAAATAAAGACATACAGTACACTACAACCATCTGGAAGAGAGACAGTAATTCCTAGTGAACAGTCCCAGCTCCACACTGGTCAAACCGGAGGCACGGGGTAAGAATCTCAGCCATAGCTATCCCGTGGAGAAAACACATTTGCTTCTCACTGGTTAAACTGGGCTGATTTATTACTTTATTACCTTAACCCTCACATGTGTCCTCCTCTCTCCTCCATTGAATTGCTAAACACAAAAGAAGTGGATATGCATTCCTTCCGTTCATCCTGACTATTACCGCGCTACAAAGATCAATTGGATATTGTACATTATTGTGTGATTTCCTTGAGCTCATATTCGGTTCACAAGATATTATATCATCCCCTGTACCCAATGTCCCAAACTACCCTCCCTATAGATTGTAAGCTCCTTAAGGCAGGGCTTCTTCTAACACATTGCAGGCCTAACCTACCTCTCCTAACACAGCACATTGCAGGCCTATCCTACCTCTCCTAACACAGCACATTGCAGGCCTGTCCTACCTCTCCTAATACAGCACATTGCAGGCCTATCCTACCTCTCCTAACAGAGCACATTGCAGGCCTATCCTACCTCTCCTAACACAGCACATTGCAGGCTTATCCTACCTCTCCTAACACAGCACATTTCAGGTCTATCCTACCTCTCCTAACACAGCACATTGCAGGCCTATCCTACCTCTCCTAACACAGCACATTGCAGACCTATCCTACCTCTCCTAACACAGCACATTGCAGGCATATCCTACCTCTCCTAACACAGCACATTGCAGGCCTATCCTACCTTTCCTAACACAGCACATTGCAGGCCTATCCTACCTCTCCTAACACAGCACATGGCAGGCCTCTCCTACCTCTCCTAACACAACACATTGCAGGCCTATCCTACCTCTCCTAACACAATTTCAATCCTGTCTGTAAATGTTACTTATACCCATAATCATATCTCTAACTGTCCATGAGATGTCTATAAACTGAATGTATAACCTTATTTCATTTAATACAACCATGTATTATTATAATGTTGTATTTTCCTGTCGGTCTCATGTGAAACAAATTAACTGTATTTAATTGTAGTTGTTCCCAAACTGACTGTAAAGTACTGTGATGCCCCCTTAAGTGGAGGCCTATATTTACTTAAAACAAATCGATGATGGATGGGACGATGAATGATGGGTGAATGGTGGGGGAATGATGAGTGAAGATGGATGATGGATGGGAATGGATGATGAGGAGGAGGATGATGATGATGCATTGTAAGGAACCCCGACCCTTCCTAATAGTGGGTCTGAGATCAGATGCATTGTACATTCTTCTGTATTGTATACAATTTTAAATGACCTGAAAATTGCAGGGAACCCTTTAGGGAAGTTCGCGGCACCCAAGGGTTCCTAGGAATCCTGGTTTAAAAAGACTGCTCATGGAGACTACTTCAGTCTAACTATAAATATAGATGGAACACCTCCCACCTAAAGTATTTAGGAATAAAAATAACTCATTCTTATAAATCTCTGTATCAAATTAACTATCCGCCCCTATTTAACCAAATCAAAAGAGACCTAGACTCATGGAATACCCACCAAATCTCCTGGTTTGGTAGAATTGTTTCCTCTAAAATGAATATTCTCCCCCGTCTACTCTATTTTTTCCAAACCCTCCCAGTCCCTGTACCGCTATCAGAATTAAGAAACATACAGTCTCACATTCTTCGATTTATCTGGAAACAACGCAAACCTAGGGTCTCGAGGTCGGTCTTGCTGTCCTCAAAGACAAGAGGGGCTCTGGGGGCTCCTGACGTGATCAGATACTATCAAGCAGCTCAACTGAGACAGGCGGTTGTCTGGAATAATCCCCCGACTTCCAACTGTTGGCTGGCAATAGAATCCCACCACGCATGCCCCACCCCCCTCCCAGTAATCCTGTAGTCCCAGGCATACAAAGAAACGAGACCCCAGAAATTCAAACTTGGGGCAATGAGATGCACATGGTCCACCTGGATTAAAAACAAAGGGAAATACAGCCTATCTTCGTCCCCCTCCCAACTCACCTCCCATTTTCAGAAACTCAGAATTCCCGCCTGGGTGCTTCCAGAATCAATTTGGTCAATTTCAGGACCTGGACATTAGAATGGTTGCAGACCTGCTGAAGAATGAAGAAGTTCTGTCCTTCCAGGAGCTCAAAACTAAATACTCCTCCCCCGACCTTCATATCTTTAAATTTCTACAAATAAGGCATTTCCTTCGAGCTCTAACCTAAAACTCAAAATTTCCCCCACGAACCAAATTCGAATCTCTCTGTCTCAAAGGCGAATAACAGAGAGGACAAATTTCTGAGATTTACAGAGAGATCGAGGCCTCCCCCCCCCCCGTCCCCGTCCCACTCCTACATGCAAAAATGGACCGCTGACCTAAACCTGCAAATGGACCTGGAGGACTGGGAGGATGTCTGGGAAGCAGCTACCAAAACTTCGATTTGCTCCATAACAAAAGAAAATATCTATAAAATCCTATTTCAGTGGTACCTGACCCCGAGCAGACGGAGCCAGATCTTCCCCGGCACACCAGATTTGTGCTGGAGGGGATGTGGTCAAAGGGGAGACATGGCCCACATTTGGTGGTCATGCCCAGAGATCCAGAAGTTCTAGACCAGAGTCCAGAGACTCCTTTATGCAACCCTAGGAATGGAAGTTCCCTTGGACCCTCTGACGTATGTGCTGGGAAAGCCACTAGAGGACCTCCCCGCCCCACTGACCAGGTTAATCTCCGCTATCCTAACAGCCGCTATGTGCTCAGTTGCGACGACCTGGAAACAAATAAAAGCCCCTTCCAGGAGAACAGTTGTGAATAGAATAGACACAGTCATGAGTATGGAAAAGCTGGGAACCATGGCCTGGCTCGGGAGCCCCATCTCTCCTGCAGGTACCGGCCCAAAACTGACCCTCCGAACTCCCATTGGTAATTCCCCCCCCCCCCCGACCCCCTTCTCTCTCCGTGTCGTTCCCACCTATCCCCCGCCCCTTGTCCCCCCCTCTATTTACTTTAATAACAGAAAAAGGTTTATTGGATTGTCTCATACCTATTACAGTCATGTGCCTATGACTTCATTGTCAGGCTTTTACTGTTGTTACTTTTTGTATTTCTACTGCAAGCTTCCAATAAAGGAAAAAGATTGGTAAAAAAAAAAGACTGCTCAAATTAATGTGTACAGTACCTTGTTTCCCAATCCCCAAGGCCACATTGAGCGTTCCACAACAGAATCTGCTGGAACGCATGGAGATGGCAAACCAGAACTGACGCAACAATGTTTCAGTTCTTGTTGGTGATTCCCACAGGCTTCAGTGCACAGTGAGCAGTTGTCAGGTGACATCCTGCATCCCAGCCAACTGGCTGCTGAAATACAAGACACTAAGATAATACAGTGTGTACCAATAAGCTGCAAAAGGGATACAAAAACAGTACAAAAATTCAATACACCCAGACACAAAAGTGAAAACTCTATAATAGTGTAGTAACAAATTGCTTTACAGATTATCTAAACCAATATTTCTTAATAATAAGGATCATAATCAGTTCTCTACAAATCCAGTCGCCGAGTCGCAACGGGCGACTCTATTTTGCCCGCTGGCTATCCGTCATGACCGCACAAGCAGTGCACACGGTTCTTTTACAATTCCCCTGCTTGCATCGGGAAGGGGAAAAAAATCCTCTTACCTGATTGGCCAGACGCGTGTTGACGCGCTGACAGGACTTTTTTTGGGTGTGCAGCCAGGCTCTATATGAGCTTGAGTATTGAAGCACGTCCTTCCTTTTCAATTCTGCTAAGCAAGTAAGTAGTGCTCCCATGCCCTCCTTTGCCTCCCGTGCCAACCCCTTGCATCCCATGCCTCCCCCTTGTCTCCCATGCCTCCATCCTTGTCTCCCACTCCTACCCCCCTTGTCTCCCACTCCTACCCCCCTTGTCTCCCATTCCCTCCCCTTGTCTCCGATGGCCCCCCTTGTCTCCGATGGCCCCCCCTTGTCTCCGATGGCCCCCCTTAGTCTCCAATGCCCCCCCTTGTCTCTGATGGCCCCCCTTGTCTCCGATGGCCCCCCTTGTCTCCGATGCCCCCCCTTTTCTCCGATAGCCCCCCTTGTCTCCGATGGCCTCCCTTGTCTCCAATGGTTCCCCCTTGTATCCGATGGCCCCCCTTGTATCCGATGCACCCCCCTTGTCTGTCATGCCCCCCCCCCTTGTCTCCAATAGCCCCCCTTGTATACGATGGCCCCCCTTTTCTCCCATGGCCACCTATTCAGTCAGTCAGTCACCTACCCAGTCATCCAGTCAACCACCCCCTCTCCCTCAACCACCCCTCACCCACACAACCCCTCTCACCCACACCCTCTCTCACCCACACACCCTCTCACCCGCACTCTGTCTCTCTCTCTGTCACCCACACTCTCTCTCACACACTGACTCTCTCTCACACACTCTTAATCCTTCTCTCACTCTCTGTCTCTCTCTCTCTCACACACACACACACACACTCTCTCTCTCTCTCTCTCTCTCTCTCTCTCTCTCTGTCTGTCTGTCTGTCTGTCTCCTACTCTTTCTCTCTCTCTCTCTTACACACTCTCTGTCTCACACTCTGATTTAGATATCTTCACTGCACTATACCTACACGAAATAACCTATACTCCTTTCTTCCAGATCTGACTCGAGCTTCACACCGGAGACATCAGAATTTCCCCCTATCCCAGAAGACAGGTAGGGAACATCTTCCCTCCAATGTATAACATTGCGGGAATGAGGGTACCTGGACATTGAGGGACTGCGGATCAGGTAAGATCCCAGGTGGGATTGCTGCTTTAGAAATTGTGAAGTGGGGGCATCCAGACACACACACACACACACACTATAAATAAACTGTTATGTAAAAAAACTAATGTTGTTATTAGTTCTTACTAGGAATTTATTCAATTTCTTTTTTTAAAAGCGGGTCTAGATCTTTTGGTTTGGCGAGAAGATTTTTCGGTGATTTGTCAAGCATTGAGTATAATTATATTCAAATAATCTAAATATTTGTGTTACAATATATCTATCAAACCATAATTTATAATATTTTACTCTCATATTCAGGTAAAATGGGCTTATAGCCTTTATTCCACGATCCAATAAATTAGCTATTTTTCCATCACTATTGGATCTGCATCTCTCTGGCCTCTTGCATTGGGGAGTGCCCCGTTTCTTCACCTTGTTGTTTCCAGTTCTACCTTCAGCGGATTGCCCACCAGATACCCCAGGACACCAGGATTATTTTGGACTCCATAAAGTCACGCGAGACACATAATATATCCACACTGATATTATTCAGGACCTGAACCTTATTATATACACGCCATTCTTCTGGACACAAGTCTGTGTTTGCATCTTCACTGAAACATGTGGAATCATTCCAGTTAGGCGTGTAGGTTGGGATATTTACCTGTTATACTGTATATTCTACATCCGTTACCGGACAGGTACCGTGCACTGATATCTTCAAACAACATTCAACTAATCTGCCCAGGATTCCCTGAGCACCACACAGTTTTTTGAACTTTGCTCTTCCACGTAACATTTAGTTTTTCCTATCAGTATGTAGCCAGGGTCCCTCTGGTCCCCCTGTCTGCAGGTTTCTTTCCCCCTTGCGTGTGTGCTGCGGCGGGGGCGAGCATGTTCCCGGAGGCTCCTGGTGGCAGCTGCGGCAGGATGCCGCCATGTTTAATGTGTTCGCGCATGTGCGGAGGCTTACGCGTAAGCAGAGCAGTCGTGGTGGCCATGTTGAGGTTGGCGCGGGAGTTCGCGCCTGTGCAGTGCAATGCACAGAGGTTGGCAAGCATAGAGGTGGCTATTACATGTGTGCAAGAGCTCTTGGAAGTTGCGCACGCTCAGTTAAGAGTAGCGGCGGCCATTACAGCTTCAGATATGTGAAGTAAAGAACGCGCACGCGGTCCCCATAGGAAAGAGCTGTAGCAAGAACTACAATTCCCAGCAGCCTCTGGGGACTGCACTTTCACCTTGGTCACAGGCAGCCAGACAGCCAATAGAGCTGGCAGCTTCTCCTGCAGCAAAGAAGATACAATGTTGTGTGCAGACAGGGGATTGTCAGTTGGAGCCAGGAAGCGATTGGGGAAGGTAGGGTACAGAGAGCAGTGCTCTGCTGTACTAGGCCACAGACACCCCCAGACCAAGGTAGGCCCCACTCCCCACTGGGTTAGTGGGTAAGTTAATAGGGAAGGCCCCTTAGGTAGGGACCCTGCTCTTATCTGAATCTGAGTCTTGTCAGTGACACAGCTGCAGTGCTGTGTGCTCTGACAAGAAGAGACAGTGGGGCTTGCATTGCAGCCACAGCAATTAGTTGGCAGTTTCAGGAAAGGCCCCTTTCAGTGCAAGGGGGGGGGTGCTTTCTATAGTACCCAGTTCTATGTGATATCACCGGTGCCAGTTGCACTCAGTGATCGCGGCCTGCGTCTGGGCTCAGACAGGCTATACTACAAGAGACATTCTGTGGGTGCGATGGTCCACGAGGGAGACACCTCACGTGGAGGAGGATTCCTGTTCCTGCGTCAGACCCTTTTTGAAGAGCTTTACACCCGGGCACGGACGTGTGCCGGGCAGGTATCTATAAGTGCACCAACTTTACCAACAGTCACTCACTTGGGGTATTGTGAGACATTTGGGACTATTGATATAATGTGTTGGGTACAAAGCCCTGCGTGGTGACTGGGTAGTTGTGCCTATTAGTGTTATAGAGGGACACTGTCAGTGTCATATTGTTGAAGTATGTTGTGTTGTGTTATTTGCCATATAGTAAACCCTTTAAGCCATAACCTGTGGTGTGGGCTGGTTACTTTATGGATGTTCCTATGTGAGGGCCACTCTACACTCCTAGAATCTCACATAGGTGGAGGCGCTGACAAGAAACGTTCCAGAGATTCACCCCAGTCTCTCACTAGCGGAGGCTCAGGCCTCCTGTGAGCCTGACAGGTATAGCGCACCACACCTGGTAACATATAGGTTCCCCCTCACATACACTCTATATGCGATTGGGTGGGGGAATACCCGTTACAAGTATTTCTCCCAAGTGTGGCCAGGTCTCCCTCTGGTGTTCCCCTTAACCCCGGTAGCTGTTGGGAACGCTCAGCGAGTGACTGGGGCGTTCAGGAGGTAAGAGCAGGTGCCGGGAGTTGTGGTGTGGGGCTGGAGCGGTGAACAGGTTGCCGGGAGCTCCGCGGCGCACCCGGCTAGAGGGGAACGCCATCTTTAAAGTCGCACATTCGCATTACCGAGTTGCACATGTGCAGTGGTATAAGGATAGCGGCTACCATTAAAGATACAGGGCTGCGCGGGGACTACAAGCCCCTCAATGCACAGGGGCTGGGGATCAGGTGCCACAGCTAAGCCAATAGGGTTGCGAGGATCCCCTGCCACTTAGTAGATATATTTGGCGCGCCAGAGACCGCGCCATTCGGAGCTGGGACAAGGAAAGGGTAGGGTGTGTGTGTATGGTGTTGTCTGGGACCCCTGCACTAGGCCAGAGACCCGCTTAGGCACCAGCTAGGCCCAAGCTCCCCCTTTGAGCTTGTGTCTGCTTCAGGAAAAGGCCCAGTAGATAGGAACACTGCCCCTGCAGTACCAAGCATGAGGGACACAGCCAGGACGCAGTTGCAATCTGGAATCTGGTGATCTGAGACCAGATCACTACATGGAAAGAGACTATTACGGTGGGACCCTCCAGCTGGATACCAGCCCGCGTGGAGGCGGACTCGTCTCTGACAATGACGGAGTGGGACCAGACGGGCCCTGGTCTTCAGTCAGCGCTACCCGGCAGGTATCTTCAAGTGCACCAACAATTCACACTTTAGTTGTGGGCAGCACTGTCGCACACATTGGGTGGGTTGACCATTGTGGACACCAGGGTGGTTGGGTGCCATCGGGCACCTCAGTACTTTGGGGAATATCCCATCCGAGTGTGGACACTGTGCTGTAGGGCACTGTGGGGTTACAGCCATGTGTGGGTGTTACATTGTTATTCCTTTTTCATACGCATGCAGTAAACTGTTATCTATATCAGTGTGCGTATTTTTGTATTGGGTCCTGTGACGGGGGTTATCCAACAAAGTTAGGATCCCTCACACGGGGAGGCGTAGTCACCAGACGGATCAGGTACAGTCCAGTCTCCCAGCAGCGGAGGTTCAGGCCTCATGCGAGCCACAGGTAAAGTCCCACACACACGTAGTAGCCGTCTCATCTCCCATAGGGTGAGGGAAACAGCGCTACACAAGCAGAAACCTACCTGTGCCGTTTTACTCACATGCACCATCGGAAAGAACAAAGTAAAGGTGATTAAACAGAGGAAAGGTATTTATTTTATTGACTTTTGGGAATTGCACATACATAGATCATACTAAGGCACAGGCGGAGGAATGAGTGTGCATCAGCAATAACAACAGTATTAATTAATGACAATTAATTATTAATACAAGAAAAACTTAATTATCTTTTATCTGCAGGTGTTACCTCTCCCCACTGCAGGGAAGACATTAAATATTACTCTCTAAGACTCCCCATAGTATTATTATTGTTTTGCTTAGTTGGTTTTACATATCTAATTAGTCTTTTCTTGCCCATATGGTGCACATTCTGGTAACGATCTGTGCAGCGTGATACAGCAGGATTTAAATTAATGAGCGGCCTGTCTTAAAGGCACAGCTCCCCTTCACAAAGTGCAGTATGTGTTATATACAGTACATGGCTTTAGCGTCAGCCTTATCTATCTCACTCACTGCTCTCAATTTCACCGAGAAATAACGTTATCTTAGGGGCGGTTTCACCGGGGATTATGGTGAACTAATGTTAGTGTAACATGGTTAACTAGTTTCATGGTGATTTACACCAAGGGTGGCAAACTCCCAGCCCTAAAGGGCCACCAACAGGTCAGGTTTTCCCAGCTTCAGCACAGGTGGCAAAATCAGTGGCTCAGTCAAAGTCTGCACCACCTGTGCTGAAGCAGGGATATCCTGAAAACCTGACCTGTTGGTGGCCCTTGAGGACTGCAGTTGGCCGCCCCTGATTTACACTATTTAAAAGAAAAACAGACCAGTTTAAATATTTTTTTTTAACATATAGGAACAAAAGATGATAAAGCTGCCCGCCAGTAAATAAAGGAGAAATACTTGCAACAACCCGTGCTTCTGGTTCAAGGACAACTGCCAATGAATCCTAAGATAGTGAAGAATTGATGATCCAGGGCACAATGCGGATTTACAAAAAGATTTCATTATCAGTATTTGGTGCTATTTGATAATTAAATCTTTTTGAAAATCCGCATTTTAACATATAGGGACATTTTTACTAAATTGTGCTATTCCATAATACACTTTCTGCAGCTGGAAGACACCCTGAATGGGCCATTAGTTGTCTCCTGATACCGGAAATTTTCCTTGAACGCAGGGGTTATAACTACATTGTTTGGGACGTCGTGCAAAAATGTTGAAAGGCCCCCCTAAGCAAAAGATTAACTGCATTTATTTTGTACCTGGGTCTCCAAGTCAGCAACCTTGCGAGTATCCCCTCCCCCCCTCTCACACACACACATTGCTCTCAGCCCCCCTCTCATCCTCACCTCGGGTTACTTTCCCCCTCTCCCCTGCGTGTCTCACTTCCTTTCTTACTCTTACTCCTGTCACTGGAGACCAGGAATTTACACCTTTATACCGGGATCATATCACTGAGCAAAACCAAGAGGTAAAACGAATTGCGATTTATTCCTTTGAAACAGACGCACACACAGTGGGTTACAATTATGCAGAAGGAAACACACTTACTGGGGTCTGGGGAAAAAAATAGACTTCCCTAGCCCTTTACAGTCCTTAAAACAAAGTTTGCCGTTGACCGGGACTTGTCCCGAAATGTCCTGGAACGCAAATCGGCATGAAGTTCCACACGCCACCGCGGGAGAAGCTCCGGAGCGTTGAAATAGTTTGACCGCGAGTAAGGGGCCTATGCAGAGAGCAGCGAATTTTTGAAATTCGCCATTTTTTGGAGATAATCGCGCAGAAAACAGCAGAAAATGGAGATTTCCGAAAAACGCGCCAATTTTTCTTTTCTATTTGTAAAACTCGCCTCGCGGCTGGCGAGAACCGCAATCTCGCCAGTTTAAAAAATATCCGTATGCAGAGAGGCGCGAACGGCATCTAGCGGCTGTTCGCGCCAATAAAATGGCGCGATTGTCTCCGTTTTGCCTCGCCAAAAAAAACTGCCGCTCGCGGCCATTGCAAAGGGAAAAAAAAAGGCGCGAATTTGTTTTAACACATTTCTGAAGCGCGCATCTCGCCAATTTAAACTCGCCACACGCATCCATGTTAAACATAGCAGAATTCGCACTTTTCTGCATATGGAGATTAAAACTCTCCAAAAAAGCTACTTTTTAATAAATTCGCCAATTTTAAAATTCGCTGCTCTCTGCATAGGCCCCTAAGTCTCAAACCTCCTGGAACTCCCGTAGTTCCAGCCGCGACCGCTACATTCGATTTGTATAACTTGGCCGCAAAAAGTCAGGAAAATATTTCAGCTCAAAACCCTTGAAGCCGTCTCGCTGCTATTTCTCACAGAGCATCTTTTGGTGTTTTCGAATTTTCCGCTGCTGTCTTGGCGCTTAGAATCTCCTGAGCTGATTGGCTGCTGGGTTTCTTATAGGATGTCAGTCCCATTCACAGAATACCTTAACCAATCAGAACGTGGGAATATTTCCACCAGCCTATCAGCGATTTGCTGGTACCCTGAAGCTGGGCGGGCACGGATTTCAATTCTGCAAAGGGGCATGCGCCAACCTGGCACCTCTGCCACTTAGCATATTGTACCCACCCACTGGGCTAGGCTCCTCAGAGTCTGGGGGCGGGTAAATGGTTGCCGGATAGCCCTGATTCATGCCAGGATATGGGCACTCAAGCATAACTGCGGTACTCCGCCTGCCCTAACACCTTGGCATCTCTGAGACTTTCAAGTCCGGGACCCGAGCAGACTCGGTGGCACCAAGCCTGGTAGCCATCTGGTCTCTTGGAAACAGGGACTTGGAAATTCCCCAGCTAATATACAGTGCATAAAATATATACCTTTATACATCAGGCTAATAAAAATCTCACAAAATTCTTCTAAGTCCCTTGTCCCGTAGGATCTACTGAAAAGACGTGGACGTTCATTTTCAGAGATCCTTGACCTTCCTACAAGAAGTTTACTAAAAAGTTGCTTCAAATAATGCTTAGGTTAAGTTTCAGAGTTGCTTCTATTGTACTGAAGCTGGACTTAGAAATAATTTCACTCTCTCAACCTTATGCATGGTTGGAGACACTCCGAACCCCTTGTCACGGTAGACCAGGTCTTACCAACACATTAATACCGGGATTCTGGATTGAGCACACAAGATGGGCAAAATAAATTGTAATTTATTTCCTTTTAAGACAAACACACAATATTCACAATTACACTGGATAAAACACTTACTGGGATGGGGAAACGAAATCAAATGTCCATAGAACGAAATAAAGTCTCTGGGCACCACAGAGGGCATTGCAAGTGGGTGCGCGATTTGAGTCGTGCGACAGTCCTTGGCTAGGGCGCAACTTGCCACCCCTATATCTTCGCCGAAGGGAAAGATTTCGTAATGTCCTTACAGGATTCGTTCGGGAACCCTTAGCTCAAATGAATTCTGGAAGAGGGTGCAAATCTTCATTACGATGTAGGTTAACCCCTCACACTCCGGAACTGCTGACACTAAACCTTGGACGTTTCTTGGTTGATCTTAGATGAATCAGGCTAGGACTGGGCTGCAGGTATTTTTAAAAACTCCCTCTGTCCCATCTGTTAACAAGTGTAGCCAATCTGTGGCGTGGGAATTTCCTCCCTGGCCACTCACATACTTTGGCCAGGTGGATAACTCCTGGCCTCTCTGACTTCAGAACAGTGACTGAGCATGTGCAACAAAAATGTAATCTTCCCTCCACTGGCCACCTAGCATATGCCATCCTGCTTTCTTAAGGAATGCCATTCCGTCTGGGTATAGGGACAAACAGATGGCACGGTGCAATTCTCTTCCTGTTTCCCCTCCCTGTTACCAAAAGGTTAACACCTTTGAATCCTGCTAAGCATTTCAAAGCCCAGGCTTACACACCCTACGTGTCAAAAAAAGGTTTAACACCTCTTGGACAAATGTCTCTTTGAAGCTCCCTCTGCTTCCTATGCAAATGGGTTGTTTATCTAACTGACTTCCTATGACATTACTTCAAAAACCTAATTTATAAATCTTGGGGGATGGTTAAAACCCCAACTCTTCTCCCCCTTAGTCAAAAACCTTGTTAACATAATTCCTACATTTAACATATGCTATGATTTCCCCCTGAACCCCTATCCTGGACTCAGGGTACCTGGGCATTACTTGGGTCATGTCCATTTTATCCTAGGGACCCGGTGTAAGGTGTGGGTATTCATTAACCCCTTGTCCCCATTTTAATAAAACAAATGTCAGTCTTATACACATTCACAGGACTGCAGCAAGCAGCAGAGCTGACACTCCACGCTTTAACTTAGAATTTAACCCCTACAGCTCGCTCCACCTTATCCCTGGTGAGAGAGTTACGGAACCCCTCACTGGGTCCTGGGGTTCGGGCATATCCCGGGACCTGGAATGTAACCCAGTTCTCTGCCCAGTTTTACTGCCCTGGTTTGTGCTGAAGCAGGGGGATTTGGCGGTGAGCTGCAACCTGTGTTCCAGGGAGGATTTTAGCCGGGGGTCTGTGTTCTTCATGTCCTCAGGAATCAGGGGGGATTCCTGAGTGCATGTTGCGGGCTAACACGCAACATGGGCCCCTAGTCTACCTAAACACACCCTGACAACAGTTAACCGTAAAATCGTCCCTGACTCTCACGCCTGGCACTTCCCCGCTGGATAGCACTCCTGGAACAGTACAACCACATACATCTTTATTATACCAACAGTTATATTTCCCAATTGGGTTGAAGAGCTGACACTCACAATTCCCCAATATAGCTCAGGGGCACATTACACACACTGTATTATACAATTTCAGGGCTGCAGTCAGCGCTAGACTGCAGAACTGACACTCCACAGTCACCTTTTATGACTCAGGGGCCTCAGCTGGGCATAATGCTTTAATTGGTGGCCTGGGGACTCCATCATCGTCACACCCCTATCCCGGGTACGGGTATTTGGGCATATACTGCGGGGGACTCCCCCTAACCCAGGGACTATACCAGGGATATGCGTATCCCTGTACCCCCTTTTACCTTTCTGCTCTGTGCTGAAGCAGGGCATCCTGGCGGTGAGCCGCGTAACGGCTTTCCAGAAAGGACTTTGTCCAGAGGAATCTGACTCGGCTCCCGGATACATTTTTGGGGTGGCCAGCAACTCTGGTCCCCAGCTAGCTATACACAATCCGACAACACTTTTACCGCAATGTCCACCCTGAAACTCATAGCCTGAGAATCTCATCTGGTTAGCACTCCAGGAAAGGCAAAAGACACAAATTCTTTATTGTCGCATATTTTACATACAATGCATGGCAGTACATATACAACAGTCAGGCCCAAGAGCTGACACTCTAGAACCCCAAAACATGGGCCAGGGGGCAACCAAGTGGGCTTGACCTTTATTAGTGAGCCTGGTTACCCCCACATCGTCACACCTCCCTTTCTCCCCCCTCACTCACTCACCCTTCCCCTCCTCTTCTCCCTCACATAATCCCGCTCTTCACCATATCCCCCCTCCACACACACACACACACACACACACACACACACACACACACACACACACACACACACACACACACACACACACACACACACACACACACACACATACACACATACACACACACACACACACACACACACACAATTTCTCCCCGTACACTCAATTCCTTCTCCCCATCATACACTCAATTCCACCAGGGCTCCCCCCACAACACACACAATCTCCCCCCCCCCACACATTCACAACACAGATACTCAATTAGAACACACAAACAATCTCCCCCCCCCCCCCCCACCCACACATTCACAACACAGACACTCAATTAGAACACACACAATCTCCCCACCCCCCCCACACACACACATTCACAGCACAGACACTCAATTATATGCTATATACCTGCCGGCTCCAGGAACCTGAGCCTCCGCCACGGAGAGCCTGAAGTAATATGTACACAATTGCCCCACGCCTCGCAGGGGGTTTCTCCCCAGAAGTGGTTCCCAACACTGTGTCCACAATAATACGTAGTCCCTTGGTCACTTAACCCACAGTGTCCCCAAAGAACCCACCTTAATAGGCGTGATCAGCAGCCGTGTTTGTACCGGTTTTGTTGGTGCAATTGTTTACTATACCTGCCAGGCACGCCGGCACCTGGTCCGTTGAAACTTCACAAAGGATCCGCCGATCCACTCTCCTCCACGACGTTGTCAGGGGTGGTCCCACCCGGTGATTGTCTCTCTCTCTCTCAAGGGAGGCCTGGTCCCAGACCTCACTGCAGGGATTGCAGCGTCCGCCATCCCGTCTCGCCATCCCGACCAACGCGGCCCCCCCCCCCTGCCATCGGCCCGTGCTCACACGCTACCCCAGATGCGTGCTCCTGCACCCGTTCTCTCGCGGAGGTAAGGGGCGCACGGAAAGCCCACAGGGGACCCGGGGTTACATATGTATTTGGGGGTGTTGTATGTATTCGGGGGTGGGAGACTTTTTTGTATGTGTAGTGGTGTTTCCCCCACCCGGTGGGAGATTTGGCCATTACTGATCATGTGGTGCATGATACCTGCTGGTAACAGGAGGGCTGAGCTGTCCGCCGATGGTTGTGGGGACACAGGATCAGGTTTCTGGGGTACATTACCCACGTGGTCCTCTAACATTGCAGCGCCTCCATCTGCCGCAGGCTCCAAGATGAATGGAGGTGATCTCCTACGGTATAATTATTCCCTCTCCTCCCAGTAAGATCACACACCAGGCAGGAGGTATATGCAAACAGGAATGCAACACAGCAGTGGTCTGCCCAATCACAGCTTCTCAGGATGAGATATCCACTGGATGATGGTCCCTGGACAACCACTACAGGTCAGGGCCCCTGCACCTGACCTTGCTCTTCCCAACTCCCCTATCAGGAGTCAGGGTATAGGTCTATACTCACTCGCCCCCAAGAGGAATAGAGAAGGCCCCAATCTCAGGTTCCCTGTGCGCAACCTACCTCTCAGTGGGGAGAGGCACACACTGAATTTGGGGCGGTACTGCCTTTAAGTACAGCCAGGAGGTCTGTCCCATGATTGGACATGCTCAGGCCTGTGGTCACCGCCTCCCACTGTCACTCAAATGCAACATCATGAAGTGGGGAAAACCCATCTTAACTGCTGCCACGGCCTGTTCTTACCAGGGCTTACTGCCGTTACAAGGGCAGGTTAGTAGCCACAGATGGCATGGCTACATATGTATTTGAGGGGGTGGAGGTTTTGTATATATTGAGTGGGGAGGGTTTGTATGTATTTGGGGGTGGGGGGGGGGTTATGTTTTGGGGGGTGAGGAGTTGTTTGTATATATTTGGAGGGTGGATGGTTATTTGTATTTGGTGGGAGAGGAGGGGCTTGTACGTATTTCAGGATGGGTTTTTTTGTATTTGAGGGTGGGGTTTTTTGGTATGTGTTTTGTGTGGGGGATTGCGTATGTGGGGTTAGAAGGGGAGGGAATGATTGTGATGGGGGGACTGAGTGAGAGTGGGGTAATTGATGGTGGGTGGGTAGAGTGAGAGGAGAAAGGCACCGAGGGAGTCAGGAAGAGAGGGGATAATAGTGATACGGAGGCAAGAGAAATATGTGGGAAGAGGGGGGGGGGGAATAGAAGGGGCTCGCGAGGTGTAACATGGGGTAGCTTGACAGACCACTGACATGTGGTGGCCCGGTCATAACTCTAGTCCTGGGCCCCGGGAAATCTGTCTGTGGCCCTGCCCCCAGCATTGCGGGGTTTAGCAACACGGAGGTTACACCGCTGCTTGAATGAGTCTTAAAGGCCCAGATTTACTAAGCAGCCTTCTGCTTAGGCTGTAAGGTGTTTGCCAGAAGGTGCCTTATGGTGATTTAGTAAATATGATCGCAAAGTGTATTCTAATGCTAGAAGTTGTCTTATATAATTAGAAAACAGGGCACGTAATGTTTTCATAGTAACCAAAGGGTTTTTACCGTTCTTACTGAATTCCTCTCACGTTATGAGTATTTGTACATGTTTATGCGGGAAATTGCCGGCTTCGTGTAAACTCATTACTGTATGCGGCCATATTTAGCAAAAAAACAAATAAGAAGAATTACCCCTGGATGGGAACGAAGCTGAAATAGTCATTTTTTTCTCGGGAAAAAGAGATACATTGAGGGTGACTGAATTTAATGATTTTCAAACGTGAAGACTATAAAGGAATTAAAAATAGTAAGGATTTTATGTAGAAAGAAAAAGGTTGTGATATAACGGGATCTAATGTTGGACAGCATTTAAGAGACATATGTAGGCTGGGTGGGCCAAATGGTTCTTTTCTGGTAAACCTCTCAGTACAGAAAAATACATTGAAGTCTATTATATCACTGGAAGGGTTAATGAACCCATTTCTGTATAATAATGTGAGGGTTTTCTACGCATTCAGCTCATGGCGCTTGTATCCTTTCATGTTCCCAAAGGAAATACGTTGAATCCTTTGAGTACCCCAAGACGTGGTCATTAGACTAGAAGATGTAGCCACTAGAGCAGAAGGCGATGTCACTAGACTGGAAGACGTGGTTCCTAGACTAGAAGACGGGGTCCTTAGTCTTGAAGACGAGATTCCTAGACTAGAAGATGTGGTCACTAGAAGAGGAGGTCACTAGACTAGAAGATGTGGTCACTAGACTATCAGACGAGGTGACTAGACTAGAAGATGTGGTCACTAGACTAGAAGATGTGGTCACTAGATTATGTCACGGGTCTGGCACTGACACTCCAAGGTCCCTATGACATAGTGACTACAGTACGTCATGACCAAACAGTCTGTTTTATTCTGCTTAGATTGTGTCCTGCGTTCCCATGCAGCGCAGGACACAATCTGCCCAATAAAGAAATGGTTTTGATTTGATTTTATCAACTGTTATTTGGTAAATTAAATGTACAGGTGCAGCCACGAGTATCCGAACACTTGCCTTGGAAAATCTGGGGCAATCTCCCAGTAATGCTGCAACATTCCTGCGACATTTCTGCAGACAGACTAATGGCCCATCAGATTAACACAGCGGGGGTCCCCAGCAGTCCCATTCAAAACTGACCAGGGATCCCTGCCATGTTAGTCCGATGGGCCATTAGTCTTTCTGCAGAAATGTCAGAGAAATGTTGCAGCATTACTGGGAGATTGCCCCAGATTTTTCAAAGCAGTGTTCGGATACTCGTGGCTGCATCTGTAATACAGTGAAACTATTGCATCAAGCTATAGACTTGCCATTTGAGTGGTTAACTATGAGGTTAAATGATACTGAAAATAAGGATTTAGAATTGGTCTCACAACATCAGCTTGAGGTTTCCCAAGCTACATAAAAAGTGGAGAAGGTTCCAGTACAGATTTTGTTTCCTCCTCGTGTCTGTGCACCCCCTCAGTGTAGGAAACAGCTTCCCAGTGATTGAATTGTCACTGCCATGCTGTGTGCCCTGTGGATATCAGTTGCTTCACAAAGGACAAAAAGCACTAAGCTTTTGTGCCCTGTATTTATCAGGAAATAAATCAAAGAGATGGATTCAGCCCCTGTTTCAGCCTTGATGCCTTTATTAGGTTGGCCATGTATCTGCACTCCACATGAGCAACGCCTCCCCGGGTGGCCACACCAGACAGTGTTATGAAGAGGTTTGTAATCGCAATGCTGCGCATCACACAGGGGACTGGATGAAAACCCATGTGTGCTATGAGGATCCTCATTGTTTTAGACACATTTTGGGTGTGCGTCTACTTATATCATATTATTTAGTATATTCATTAATTTATTTAAAAAAAATGTTTTACCAGGAAGTGACAGATTGAGAGTTGCCTCTCGTTTTCAAATATGTCCTGGGCACAGAGCTATAAGAATACATGGTTACATTAAATGAACAGAGGTTATACAGTCATTTCCCAGGCATTTCATGGACAGGTAGAGTTGGAAAATTGGGTGCAGGGGATAAAGTGCTGGTGAGTTTCAGATTGAAATAGTGAAGCTTTAACATCACCAACATCAGCAAATGGCACACACCCTTTAGCTGCCCTTCCCCTGCACCAAAGGCCCTTAGCATGCTGGTTCTGTGCAGAGGGGAGCAGCTCTTGGGAAGCCCCATCAGGCGTCCGCCTTTGGGGTGATACAGATGTACATTGAAGGGGTTCAGATTGAATTGGCATCAGAATAAATGCAAAAATAAAAAAGCTAAACTGCAATATTTTCAGCCTGGCTCCAAAATACTGTACACTGGCGACACACTTTATTCGAGCTCGGCTAGTCCCACGAATTCGGGTATACCCGGGTGTATTGAGGTTTGTGACTGTTTTCTGCCCGAGTGCATTGAGTTATTTTCCGGCAGGGATTGAAGCATTTTATTCCCGTTGGCTGCAATACTGCACACTACATATATATATATACTGCATTACAATTCATGAATTTATGCCATCTGGTAGACGCGCGAAGCATTGCAGCCTATTAAATCCTAATCATTATCATTTAACAGATCAGCCGCCCATCAGCCAGGCATGAACCCAGGCTGGGAAGGCAAATGCAACGGGGCTTGTCAGAGGTGAGGAGCGGCGCATTCCAGGTATCTGCCAGGTACATACCGGGTATTTGCTCGAATAAAGTGTGTCGGTGCAGTACTTACTGGTAAAGGAACCAGCGTTTCCAGGGGAAACAAAGTAGCAGTTTAAAGCTCCCGTGCCACGCGAACCAATAAGACTTGCGCTGTGACGCAAGGTACTGCGTCTTGGAAACCAGGGCGTCCCTGGAGCTGAAAGTGGCGCGGTTCTGCATTGGAGACCCCCTGTTCCCATCAGTTGAAGAAAAACGGGATGAATTAGGCAGGATTGCTGCTTAAAATTGAACACTATTTTAATACTATTTGGCATTGCATGTTACCTTTATCAAAATGCAGAACGTTTGTATCACTGCGGGATTACATGAAGTAACAAGGGGGTGAGGGGAGAAATTACTCATGCCGCCATTTTCGCTATGTTTCACTATATTTGTTATATACTTACTGTCACAGGAGACAGGGATCCGTAACACGGAGATCACATACACCCGATAGTGCAAGAGGTTAAATTAAATGAGTTTATTTCGAGCGGAGTCAATAAGCACAACACAATACTAAGTTAAATCACAAACTCACAAATAAAGGCTTTACGGGGGAATCCTAGCTCACTAGGTGCTGGGCGCCTCTGCTAGAGGTTTACCCAGATCCGCTTCCATTCTACATAGGGTCTTGGTACCTCGATACCATCAGGGATACTATTCACCAGCCAGCAACTTTGAATGTCCAGCTCATACATCTGCCCGAGCCTCATTCTCAGGGTCTCCAGCACAAACCTCGGAAGACACCTGCTACATTAGGACTAAAATAGTCTATTTACATAATTTCCCCATCTTCATAGGAAAGCATGGAAGAAGGGGGGGCCACACAATCACCTCACGGATGCTGCAAGCGGACCAATCACAGAATGGGGGCTCACCTGTTATGGGCCAATCCGGGACAGAAGTGGGGACAGTGTTTCCAAGACAGCCCTCGGGGGGGCTTAAGGGGAGTGGGAATTTGAACTGGCCAATGAGAATCGCGCCTATGGGGACAATACCCAGCAACAGTTCTCAGAGCCAGTCCTGATTATTATCTCCCACAGACACAGTCCACAGGGGCCTTTATGTCTGGGTTGAACAAAGCTTCCGCTCTTTGAACCCTTGTTCCCCAGATCAAAGTAAGTTCTCCCCCACCCACTCCACAATGTCTGAAGCACTTTACCTCCCACATTTGAATGGCAGGCCCAGGTCTCTGTGTGCAGGCTAGCTAAATGAATTACCAGCCCTGCACACAGAGAAGACAGAACATACAAGCATCACATTTACAACAGTTGAATAGATGTTTTCAAACACATTGACAAGCTGGAGACCATGTTAACCCTTGGGTATCCATCTAGACAGGTAGGGACAATGGCAAGGCTTAACCTTTATTATGTAAATACCTCTTAAAGTGTTTCTAGAAGGTTGAAGTGCATCGTGCCACACCCTGTATTGTCATGGGATCATGACATCATGGAGAGTATTAACATAGTAGGATTTCTTCTCACAGGACCCAATAGTCAGTTAACACACATCAAGTACATAACAATGTATTTACTAACATATAAACAGATAACACTATAATAACAAGGTTGTGAGGGTTCGCCATCCTGGCGGTCGCAGACCGTCTCCTCACCCCAACAAGCCTTCCGTGACGGATACCCAGGATGCGCGGTTTCATGGTCCCAGTACGCGCGCGCGAGTGGACCTTACGCACTCTGTTTAACCGCCCGCGGATTCAGACCCTGCCTCCATTGCTGTCACACGATGTAGACGTTCGGCCATCTTCCCTGCTGACGCGTGAGTTAGGCTCTGCCCCCTGACCTCCGTGACGCATGCGGGTCGGCGCGTGACTGGTCCCGCCCCCTTTGGTCCCAGGAATCGGCGTGGGAGTGATGCGCGCTCTAAACTCCGCACCCTGGCCTCCGTGATGCACGCGCGGGGCGGCGCGCGAACAGATCCACCTTCAACCCCGATTAGGCTGCATCATAGGGCACACCTGTGTGCACCAGTAGCCAATCGACTCTCACTTCCTGGTTCCGCCCTGGCTGGCTATTGGAGTCTTCTCCTATATACCCTCAGTCTGCTACCATTCCTTGCTGAGCATAGTCATTGTGACGCCGTGCCTTGCCACATCCTTGTTCCTAAACCCTTGCCTTGCCTTGAATGCTGATTAACTTCTTGTTGCCTGAACCCTGCTAGCTCCTTGGACTCCGATTCTCTCCACTCCTGATCCTGCTTGTACAACTATTCTCCTGTCTCCAGTCCTGACCTTGGCTAAGTACTCCAACGATCCGACATTCTCCTATCCTGAACCTGGCTACGTACCCCAACTATCCGTTACTCTCCAATCCTGAATCTGGCTACGAACTACGACGATCCGAAACTCTCCGCTCTTGAACTTGGCAAGTACCTTAACCATTCTCCAATTTATAACCCTGACCTGGCTTGAACGACTACTACTACGTTATCCAATCCCCTACCTCAGCACCGCGGTAGCGCTTCGTTTGTGGTGACCTACGCGTTACAAAGGCCCTGCAAGGCCATAACCACACAGTGCCAGCCCACCAACTTGTCCACACCCCAGTGCGGCCTCTCTTTTGTTTTGCATGTTCACATCGGATTCACCTCTTCCACTCCATGGGACTGCGCAAAGTCTCTGTGCCATATAATTATTTATGGTGGTATATCTTTATATTTTCACATATATATGAGTGCATCTAGGCTCCAAATGTATGTGTTATCATCTATGGTGTTTGTTCTGACCGGGTGGTCAGAGTGTTATTTGGCAGCCGCCCTCCATTTGCCTAAGTGTAATTAGTTAGGGTTATCTAGTTAATATACTTTTTTTTTTCAATTATTGTTTTAGCGCTACCTTAATCTTTTCTTTTTTTGACCATGTAGCGTGTGCTTTTATTTCCTTTTCTATACATCTCTTTGTGGATATGGTACATCCAAACGAGAGCAGCGAGAAGCTTCCATGAAGTATCTCACCTTTTCGTTACTTTGCAAATTGGACTTTTTTGGATTTCCAAAGAACCTACATCGTCATCCAACTACTCTCATATATATACTGACACTGGTGGGTGACTATGACTGACTGGGTGGGTAGGTGACTGACTGTCTCATACACACACTGTCTCTCACACATAGTCACACAATGTCACACACTGTCACTCTCACACACTGTCACACACTCTCACACACTCTCACACACTCTCACACACTCACACACTGTCACACACTTTCACACACTGTCACTCACTGTCACTCACTGTCACTAACTGTCACTCACTGTCTCACACTGTCACACACTCTCACTGTCACACACTCTCACTGTCACTCACTGTCACACACTGTCACTCACTGTCACACACTGTCACACACTCACACACGGTCAGTCTCACACTGTCACTCTCACACTGTCACTCTCAAACACACGCACACACACTCGCACATACACACTCACCCGCACGGCAGGGGGGCCTCCGCAAGGCAGGTTGGGTCAATACACGGCAGTAAGGACATTTGAAATGCAGGGGGGCCTTCGCAAGGCAGGGGGGTCGACTTACTGCAGCGGGGGCCTCCGCAATGCAGGGGGTCCTCCACAAGGCATGGGGGGCCTTCGCAAGGCAGCGGGTCCTCTGCACGGCAAGGGGGCCTCTGCAAGGCAGGGGGGTCGCCACATGGCAGGGGAGCCTCTGCAAGGCAGGGGGGCTGCTGCACGGCAACAGGGGCCACCGCATGGCAAGGAAGCCTCTGCAAAGCAGGGGGGGTCACTGCATGGCAGCGGAGGCCACCGCACGGCAGAGGAGCCTCTGCAAGGCAGATGGGTGTTGCCGCATTGCAGCAGGGGCTTCCGCACGGCAGTGGGGGCCTCCGCATGACAGGGGGGCCTCTGCAAGGCAGGGGGGGTCGCCGCATGGCAGTGGGGGCCTCCGCACGGCAGCGGGGCCTTCCGCACGGCAGCTGGGTTTGCCGCACTGCAGGGGGGGGTCACTGCACGGCAGGGAGGCATGAAAGGGAAGAGAGGCAGAGTATAGTGGCATGGCAGGAAGGCAGAGAAGAGAGGCAGGGAATTTAGGCATGGCAGGGAAGGGATGGGAATGGAGGCATGAGGCTTACTTACCTTCTTGCTCCTTGCAACAGGATCCAAAGGGAGGGGCAACCATCACAGCGTGGGCTCACATTGAGCCAGGCTGCTTGCCAAAAAAAATCCTGACAGCAAGCCAGCAAGTTGAGTCATCAAATCAGGAAGGGGGAATTTTTTTTGGTTTGTTTTGGCGCGAGCAGGGGAATTAATTAAAAACAGCGTGGCTGCTTGGCATGTTGCCAGCTGTCGATATCCTGTCGCCAGGGGTGACGGGGTGACCGGATTTGTCGAACACTGTATATATATATATATATATATATATATATATATATATATATATATATATATATATATATATATATATATACAAAACAAGCAGTCAGCACTCTAATGGAAGGCAAAAGGCAGTTGCTAGTCCCATAGGAATCCACATAGCATATGAACCAGCCCAAAGACCAGTAAAGAGACAGCAACCAGCAAGGAGTAATCCAAAATAATCTGTATTGAAGTAAACAGATACACGAAAGCCAACGTTTCGGTCTCACAGGGAGACCTTCCTCAGGCCCTGAGGAAGGTCTCCCTGTGAGACCGAAACGTTGGCTTTCGTGTATCTGTTTACTTCAATACAGATTATTTTGGATTACTCCTTGCTGGTTGCTGTCTCTTTACTGGTCTTTGGGCTGGTTCATATGATATATATATATTGGGGCAGGACGGCCTTGAGGCAGGGTCAGTAAGACGCTAAGACACAGTGTGAAACTTAACTATAGTGGTTTTGTTATCCACCAGGCAAATGAACATCAGGGTAATGTTGCTTTAAGGCAAAATAAAACATAAAATAAACACCTCTTCCCGTATGGGAACTAACTAACTAAACTTCTTCAGCTTCAGCCCTTTCTACCAGGCAGTATACAATGAAAAAGGATTGGCGTGAAACTGCAACGTCCAAAAAATAAGCACCATCAGCTCACCAGAAAGTTGAAAGAATAAAAAAGTTTATTAAACTACATAAAAAAACAAAAAACAACAAACAAAATACAACAGAAAAACCTCCTACGCGTTTCAGGCTCTAAGAGCCCTTTCTCAAGGAGTATGCTTGGGACTGTGTGTTAAGCACTCGAATATAGCCCCTCTTGTGTACTTGGAAACAGCTGAAGGTAATTGCAGTAAATTGTATTCACATCCGTTGCTATGACAGTAAAGGACACACAATTCAACACACAATCTGAATCATTGATGTTAGATAAAAAAATACATGTTATGTTAAAATATGATATATTAACATTGTAAATTAATCTTGTTAATATATCATATTAATCTTGTTAAGACAAATTGCATGAAGCAAAATACATATTATCTGTAAAAAAACAGTTACTTCTCCTGTCTAATGCAACGAATATAATACATCAAGGACATCCTAAAAGAGAGAAAAACCCAACATATAATATACTATTAGCTAAAGCAGATTAGCAATGAATAATAATTGGCCTAATATAATAATGAAATCACAAAAAACACTGTCTCGATATAGGAACAAGAAAGGGGAATTAAGTAAGATTGATTTACCAAATCTGGTATATTTATATCCAGACATTGTTAAAGTGTACTCTATGTACAATAGATCAAAGATTTAAAAGAAACAAAACTTAAACATATTATAGAGGCAACCAGACATTGTATTTGGTACTCAGAGAAAGTATTTCAGATCCCACTCTGTATTTAACCCTTTAGGGATCAGTGTATCCAGCGTGAAAATCCAGTGAGCCTCTCTGCGGTAAAGTGCATTAACTCTATCACCACCTCTGTAATGGATCTGTACAAGTTCGATATCAATACATTTAAAATTATTAAGGGACCCATTTTGGCATATACTGAAATGTTTAGACACTGGATGCATCTGATCTTGTTTCAAAATAAGTCTCATATGTTCAAGAATTCTCAATTTGAACATGCGTGTAGTGAGACCAATATACTTCTTCTTGCAACCACAAATCAACCTATAGATAACATATTCAGTTTTACAATTTATAAAAAAAGAAATATTGTATGACTTGGTATCATCTATATTAGTAAATACTCTAGATCTCAAAATATATTTGCAGATTTTGCATCTCCCGCAGGCAAAACACCCCACTAGTTTAGGAAAGAATTATTTTTTAATAACAGTTCTATCCTTCCTAATTACACTAGGGGAAACCATATTACCCAAAGTTTGTGACTCAAAGATAACAACAATATTGTAATTAAAAATGCAGATAAGGGGGGCACGGTCGTAGTTCTGGATTATACATATTATCATGCAGAAGCACTTAGACAATTGAACGATCAAGTCTCCTACAATATACTGTCTTCAGATCTTACTGGTAAATTCCTTGATGAATTAGATGAATTATTAGAGATGGGCAAAGATCTTTATGTCCTATCTCAGAAAGAGTATGACTATTTACACTGCTTGCATCCTATTATTCCTGTTTTTCACCACCTTCCTAAAGTACACAAATCCCTTGATGCACCACCGGGTCGTCCAATAATTTCCAGTATAGGGGCACTGGGGGTAGACTTATCAATTTATATTGATTATTATTTGCAATCTATTGTGCACACCCTCCCATCACACCTATTGGACACTTCACATCTTCTCACGTTATTACATCACTATCCATGGTCTCCGGACTTTCTTTGGGTAACTTTAGATGTTTCTTCTTTATATTCGATTATTGCACACACACATGGCCTTCAAGCCACGAGATATTTCTTAGAATTAGATGCATCATTATCACCACTTCACATAGCTTTTTTATTAGATTGTATTAACTTTTTACTCACACACAATTATTTTTTGTTTTCAGGGACTTTCTATCTCCAAACACGTGGGACAGCTATGGGTGTTGTCTCGCACCTTCCTATGCAAATTTGTTCATGGGTTGGTAGGAGGCAACCCCCGTGTTTGGAGATAGAAACCCCTTTCGTCACCACATTCACTTTTACCGTCGCTATATCGACGATCTTTTGCTTATTTGGAATGGTTCTGTAGAGGAACTAAATCTGTTCCTTGAATATATTAATCTCAATACACTTAATTTGACCTTTACGTCACAATACCATTCCAACTTCATTTACTTTTTAGATTTGAAACTTTATGTGGGTCTTGATTGTAGAGGGAGAAAGGGGGTGGCCCGGGATTCAAGGGGTTACACCCCATTTGGCCAGCCCCTGACCTCACCCAGGAGTCATAGGGTTAACTGGGCTAAGACCCAGAACAGTGATTTAACCCCTGTAATGACATGTACATGTGTATTCCCCTGTTCCCCTGTTCCATTGTAATGTCTGGTTTAATTAGTGTCTGTATCACACACACACACTAGAATCCATCCGGGAGCACAAGGGTTAATAGTCCTTTAATGATTATAGCTCTTTGTGAAGTTTTCCTGCCTTTTCAAGCACCATTTTGCAGGTCCCCATTGGCCGCCATTAGGGCTCCTTGCATTCTAATGGAGAATCTTGTTGTTTTAGTCCTGTTTCCTGTAAAGACCAGCAGGTGGCGTCCGAGAGGGAGAGCGGCGGTTTCCCATTGAAAGTCTATGGGCCCATCGACTTCAATGGAGGTTCCTCGAGGTAACTTTCGAAGAACAAGTTGGCTGCCGTCCAGACCGCAAACCGCAAAGCGGATACATTTTCAATAGGAAAGCTTTGATCACTTACAAGTCAAGGTCAACGTCAAGTGGCGTGGGAATAAACAGTTCTAAGGCCCCTAGGAATAAAATTCTTTTTGCCCCTAGTTCCTAGGCTTCCCCCCACTCGACCACAAACGGGTCCCCAAATCCTGGACCCCCTATAAGGGTCGAACCGAGAAGAATGGGTCGCGCCATAGGCTTTGCCGGCGGCGGCAGAAACGGCTCAGAAAAATGACTAAGTGTGAAATGCTGTATTTTGGTACTCCATATTTCCGGTTCCGGAGGGCCCAGCGGATCAAGGTTTGGGGTATCTGCAGTCACTGCTCCAGCATCACTGCAGAACCATCCTTGACCCTCTTGGACCAACCCAACGGAGTATGGACCCCCTTGAAAGTTCGGGACTTTTCCCATAGACTTCAATGGCGGAGAAACCCCATTGACCTCAATGGCGGCTATTTACCATTGAAAGTCTACGGCGGAGAAGCCCGTTGTTTTCAATGGGGATTTAGTGAAAAGCTGAGATTTCTTTTTTAGCGGAGATTTTTGTATTAAAATAGAAAATGATTTAATGTGTATTTGTGTAACTCTGGTTCCATAGGTCGTAGCAAGTCACTTTTTGGACCATATGGTGTCCCAGTTCCGGCCATGAGAACTGTGAAGTTTGGTTCTGCTAGACCCAACGGAACCAGATATGGTTTATGTTTAATACTGTGTCCCAAGGTATGGACAAAGACCCAGAGGAAATTCCTTTGCATACCAAGATAGCAGATGGCCCTAGAGGCGCCCCAATGTCTAGGACTTAAGTATTGTTCAAAGGGTCTTATCACCCTCCCTGTCAATTTGAGGGTGGGGGAGGCTCATACCAGAGCAGTTTTTAAGTGTCCCATTTATCACCTTCCAACAAAGGTTATCTTGTCAGAGATCCGGAAGGGTAGACTGGCTGGCATTCCATTTGCACATGTGGGGCCACAGAAATGAGACCCCAGAGTTCTACTGCACCTGTGCCAGCTAGCAGGGTGGCATGCACTAAAATGTGTTCCCCCATCAAAGATTGGCTGTAGGTAATTGAAAACCAATCACAGGTACTTAAGGTTAAGGATAGAGGGACAAAAGGTTTATAAACTGCTGTTCCCCATATATCCTTTGTCTTCGTCATGTCTTCGTCTTCGTTTGCTGATATGGTTACCTGATATCACCTGAATGATTACCTGATTGCTGAAGAGAAATGCTACATCAAACTTCTCATTCCAAAAAACCCTAAGTAAGTGTACTTCTTGTCTGTTACTGTATTATTCGTGTGTTCACCTATCCTAAGGAATAAAATCACTTTATTATATCTTAAGCCTCGTTCAGTTCAAACCCAGTTATTTTTGTGTAATATTAATAGACCTGTGTAGGCTATCATCACAGGCATATTAATAAAAACTGGTGGCAGCGGTGGGATTGAACTGTACCTAGATAACAGTATTCTGCGGGGTACTGTGATCTAGTGGGGACTCGATGGTAATTGCGAGTTCCTGGGTCTAAAAATATTGAACACACGTTAGTGCAACAAGTAACACAAGTTGTCACACCACCTCACCTGCTGCGACCCAGAACCATGAGTGAAGCGGAGAGTGTCTATTACCTGAAAACTAGAAGTCAGCTAAGAGACAAGTGCCATGAATATGGACTGGAATATGTGGACCAGGATGTCGGGGACATGGTTGCCGCAATCACAGCTCATAAAGCCGAGCTTGCAGAGTCTCAGGATAGGACTCAGCTTGCCCTGGTACCGGCGCCCGGAGATCAGGGACTGAACCCAGTGCCGGAGCGGCAGGATCCCGGGGAGGGGACAAGTGCACCTCCCGGGACAAGTGCAACAAGAGGGGCACCGATGGCTACGGCCACCAGTCCGTTAACCTTTGAAATGTTGGCACTGATTACAACATGGGGAGACCGAGGGACAGCGGAGGAGCGGCTTAAGTTTATCTCAATGGCAGTGAACAGACCCGCTTATTGCCCCCCGGTCCAAACCCGCAAAGATGAACTCCAACTGGACAAGCACAGTCTCACCAGGTATGTGGAAGGCACTGATCAGATCGACATGTTTTTAAGGAACTTCGAGACGCAGTGCCGGTGGTACAAGGTGCTCCCCGAGCATAGGGTTGCACGCTTGGACCCGCTACTCTCCGGCTTGGCTAAGCAGACATTGATGGCGCTTACAGAGGAGTATGCTGATGACTTTGACCACGTGAAAGAACTTTTGCTATTTCAGCACGGTTTTACCCCTGAAGCATACCGGGGTAAATTCCGGCTGGAGGAGAGGCACCCTCAGGAGACCTATGTCACTTATGTGACCCGCATGGCTTTCTACGGGTTACACTGGGGGGAGGGCTCTGAGGCCAGGACTTACCAACACCTGCTGGACCTCATCTTTCAGGAGCAGCTCATGCAGCAGTGCCCGCCGGCGGTGAGGGCTTTTGTGTATGATAAAAAGCCCAAGACCTACACCGAGGTGGCGAGGATGGCAGATGACTATGTGGTCAGCCGTTCCCAGATGACCACCAAGGCACCAGCCAAAGCGGCGACCGTGCCGGTACCAGCCAAGAAAGCTGTGAGTACCCCCCAGTGGACCCAAAAGCCGCCTAAGGTCAGCGGGACACCAAAGGCGGGAGAGCTTCGACATGAGCGCCGGTGCTACAATTGCAACAGCACTGGTCACCTCCGAAACAGATTGCCCGGAACCCCTGCATTCCAACGGACCCTATCGAGGGCAACGCACCCCAGCTGCGAAGCTGGTAGCCCGCGTGCGGGTGGCTTCCACCAAAGATCCAGGACCGGTCATGGAAACAACTCCCGGCGAGATGTCCCATGTCACCCCTGTCCTGGTTTCATCGGTGCCTACAGCCAGGAGCGGATGACATCTCAGCGCAGACCTGCAGCAGACAGATGGCCGGAGCAAACATCTTACCCCGGTCACAGTCGGTGACCGGCAAGCAGTCGGCTTGCTTGATTCGGGAGCTGCAGTGACTCTGGTCCGACATGATATGGTCCGGCCAGAGGAATTGATCCCAGGCCCTGGGATGCAGATCACTGTGGCCGACGGAGAGCCACGTTTCCTGCAGGTGGCCCGCATCTTTTTGGATTGGGGGGTGGGCATGGGTGTGTGGAAGGTGGGGGTTTTACCCGGTTTGGATGCCGACATTCGTTTGGGCAACGACCTGGGACCGATGACCTCCACCTACGACCGTGTGCCCCAGCCCGCTGCAGTGGCGGCGGTTACCCGGAGCCAGACCGCGGCAATGCCGGCGGCAGCCGCTCCAGTCTCCCAGCCTTTGGGACCAACGTTAGCGGAGGGCACAGAGGAGCCCGGGGAGGTAAGCCAGGATCAGTTGCAACCACAGGCTGACTTACTGTTTCCCCTTACATTGTCCCCTTCCCCTGACAATGACATGACTGGGGGGTGGCCAGACTTAGGAGCCCAGTTTAGAGAGGCAGTGAAGGCAGACCCTACCCTGGCCGGCATGAGACTTCGGGCATCCGAATCTCAGGCAGGGGAGGGCACTGAACGCTGCCTATGGCATAAGGGACTCCTATACAGAGAAGAATGGAACACGGGGATAGAGAAGGGATTGACCGGTAAGCGACAGCTAATAGTGCCCCAGGGGTACCGACAGCAATTGTTACGGGTAACTCACTCTATTCCGTTAGCGGGACATCAGGGGGTCACTAGGATGCGAGCCCGGTTATTGCAGCGTTACTACTGGCCGGGGGCATCCCGAGATGCGAGCAACTTCTGCCGCTCTTGTGATGCCTGCCAGCGAGTAGAAAAGGTGGGCGACCGTGTGAAGGCACCCCTGAAACCCCTACCGATATTAGGGGAACCCTTCCAGAAGGTAGCGATGGACCTGATAGGACCCCTCATGATTCCTAGCAGGTCAGGGAAGCACTACATCCTCACGGTGGTGGATTTTGCCACCCGGTACCCTGAGGCGGTAGCGCTTGGCACCATAAGTGCCAAGGCAGTGGCAGCAGCTTTGCTGAACGTTTTTGCTAGGGTAGGTTTCCCTAGTGAGATCCTAACCGATCAGGGGTCGCAGTTCATAAGTGAACTGTTACATTGTCTCTGGGATGCCTGCGGTGTACAGCACCGGCGCACTACCCCTTACCATCCCCAGACAAACGGGTTATGTGAGAAGTTTAACGGGACCCTGAAGCAGATGCCTTTCGGACCTTTATAGAGGCGGAGGGGAAAGACTGGGAAATTCACCTGCAGCACTTGCTGTTTGCATACCGAGAGGTACCGCAAGAATCTACAGGCTTCTCCCCCTTCGAGCTACTATATGGCCGCAGGGTACGTGGACCTCTGGACCTATTCCGTGAGGGATGGGAAGGGGAGACTACCGCTACTGATGCTTCAGTGATCCAGTATGTGGTAGATCTCAGAGACCGGTTAGAGATGCTGACAAAGTGAGAATTTGACGTAAGGGGAGGGTCTGACATAACAGCACTGGGATCTATGCAACCATTTTAAGTCAGCATCCATCTTAGGTTTTGTCTGAGTGAACGGGTTATGAGATGGACGTTTTTGAATGAGGTTTTTGCTTTCAACTTTCAAGTGAGAATAAACCAAGCAGCTAACTGAAAAACCTTGAGCAAAGTGCCAATGTTATGAAAAAGGCCAGACTGATAGGGATGATTTCCCATTCCGAAGGTGGGGGTTTTGAGGTTCTGTATGTAGGGAAAAGGTCACCAGCTTAATAAAGTATTATTGCTGAATCATCTCATTTAGACATCCCATAATGTCATCAACTCAATGTGTTCGTGTGCATAATTTGTTTCCTTTTACGCTTACGTAGTGACGACACGCAACCTTGTAGAGGGGGCGTGGGTTTAGTATTTTGTGTATAAATAATGCCTGTATGCACCATGTCTTTGGGAGGGTTTTATTTTGAAACTCTCCTCTGCGTGTGCACCGCACAAGCAATAAACTTATTTGTCTATTCTGCAAAATATAACCTCAGACTTGTGTTGTTATTTCACAGAGCTTTTATCAGATGGCACACCGAATAGAAACCCCCCAAAAAAAAACACCGGAAGCTGAGCACCTGAAAAAAACACTCCTCGGTCACTCAAATCTGAGCGCTCGTAAGAATCATGGTAAAAGGCACCTTTTGAGGAAAGCCTGAGTTTAAACAGTTGTTTTGAGTGATGTGTAGAGAGATGTGTTTTGAAGGGTTTCTCAATCTGTGTTGACGGGTTAACCTAGCAGTGTCAAATAAGTTTATTTGTCTGTTCCTGTATCCATTTTAAAGTGTTAAGTTTTAAGTTTCATTGGGATTAAGGTGAGAGTCCCATTAAAATTTTTGGTGTTTTGGTGATGAAGGTGAGTGTTTGTATGCGTAAGGGATTGTTTTTCAGACTGTCCTGGGTTGTGATAAATATTTTTGTTGTCTGAGCAGGAAGGGTCCCTGATTGTACATTTGCTCTGTCTTGTCAGTAACATACCAAATGAGGTTATTTATGGATATCTGTTTAGAAGGTCTTATCTGTATCCATGTTATAGAAGTATAAGGTTTATCAGGGCTGGGTTGGACCCGCTGAAGTAATTCAAGTGTTTTCTTGGGTATAGTTATGGTGAAAAAATCAGAACAATAACATGCCAAAAGAGTTGTACGTAATCAGCTTGCACTGATTATTGTATCAGGAGTATTGTACAGGTCAATTAAATTTGATTTCTGTAACCGAAGAAGTATTGTACAGGTCAATTAAATTTGATTTCTGTAACAGGAGAATAATGGGAAACCAAAGTTCTCAAAATCTGCCGTTAGAGGTTGTGTGTCTGCAGACAGAAATAATAAAGAATGGATACAGAGAACAAGAAGAGACAATATAAATATGTTTTGTTGGCCAATGAAAAATACATGCAAGTTCAAATGAAAATACATGCAAGTTCAAATGAAAATACACATGCAAGTCCCAGTGAAAAACATGCCACCCCAATGAAAAAAAGTTTGTTTGCAATAAATTACTATTGAAGGAAGAGTGAAACTATGAGTAGCCGCACCGGTTTTCTTATTCGTAAGAATGCGAACGCAAGGGCTCATAGTGGAACCTTCTAACTTTCAGTAATCCCTGTGTGTCTGTGGTAGTATAAATCTTTGGATTTTATGAGGTTTTTGTGGCAAAAGTCAAGCTTGGCATGCCCGGCTGGCGGACGCCGCACAAATCAGTTGTGAACGTATAAGCTTTTCCTTCCATTTCCCCACATGCAATAAGTGGTTATAAATCATTTCCTGATATAAACTCAAGTTTCGGTGCCGGCAAGTAAAACTGTTGCGCCCTTAATGGAGAGTGGTTAGATGGATTTGATACCCTAATGAATTTTTTCTGAATGATTACCTGTGTGAAAGATAAACCATGCTAAGTATCACGTGTGCACAAATCACCATCCAAAAACTTGCAAGTACGTACGAAAACATGAATATTTTTTGCTCACAATGAAATCAAAGGTCTGAAAGAAAGAGTTTCAAAATCGCAGCAGCACAGAGCGTGCCCCCACTTTTTTCTCCAGCGCGAGGAATGTGCTAAGATACGAAAGTTAACTCAGAAAGCTCCGGAGCATCAGAGTAGTTTTAAAGTCAGGTTATTTATGAGAATAAAGAAAGAGAAGAGAACTTTTATTAATAGTTGCAGGGTGAAATTGTGGGGTAATAGGGGAGAAATGTCTCTCTTTTATTTGTTTGTTATTTTTGTGATGTTGTTTGGCTGTGTATGAGAGAAGTTTTTTGTATTGTGTGTGTTCTGTATTGTGTTTAACGAGTAAAAACACATTTCAATTTTATTTCTATGGGATAAGGATATGTTTGGGAATATTTTGTGTTCAAAAATGTGGGTAAAAGATCATAAGCATTGTTTGAAGTATATATTGTATTGTATGTTTTCATGTATATAATGCCAGTAATATGCACAACGCTTCACAGAAGTGGTGCACGTCGTAATCATATAGTTAGCAAAGGGTAAAGGTAAGAGGTCATGGATTAAGTGACCAGACATAAAAGTAACATTAAGGAAGAGAAGTCCCTGCTCTGAGGAACTTACAATCTAATTGGTAGGTAGGGAGAGCGTACAGAAACAATAGGATTTGATTAGAAGCCAGGAGAGGAATTTCAGGAGGGGAAATGCAGAATCAGAGTTTAAAGAGTAGAGTGATTCTGGCAGCAGCGTTTGGGAGAGATAGTAGGGAAGACGGTGAAAGTCAGGAAGCTGGGATAGCAGGGAATTACAGTTAGCAAGATGGGAGAGAATGAGGGTCTGAATCAGAGTTTTAATAGTTGAGCAACAGAGGAAAAGGTGTATCTTTGTGATATTGTGGAGGAAAAAGCTACAGTTATAGAAATGTTTTGAATGAAAGAGGAGAATATGAGAGAGAAGTTGGGAGTGATCCCTAAGCAGCGTGCTTGAGCTACTGCATGGAAGATTCAAGAGTAATGTGAAACTAGATAATAGGGTCAGGTTTGGGAGGAAGTATGAGGAACTCTGTTTTTGCCATGTTAAGTTTAAGGCAAAAGAGGGTCTTCCAGGATGAGATAACAGAGAGACATTCAGAAACTTAGGTTTGTATGGCAGGTGTAAGGTCAGGGGTTGAAAAGTAAATGAGGGTGTTGTCAGCATAGTGGTGATATTTAAACCCAAGAGATGTTATTAGGTCAATTAGAGAGAGTGTGTACAGAGAAAAGAGAAGAGTGTGGTCCACAGAGGCAAATGCTGCAGAGAGTAATAGGAGCAGAGTGTAATGACCTCTGTCTTGGGCAGCATATAGGTCATCAGTTATTTTAGTTAGAATTGTCTCCGTGGAGGGAGCAGTGCAGAAGTCAGATTGTAGAGGTTAAGGAGAGAATGGGTGTTGAGAAAATGGAGCAAGCAAGAGAATACAAGACAAGTTCAGTAGTTAGAAAGACAGGTCAGGTCAAGCTTGCTATTTTTGAGTCATGGTATAACTATTACATGTTTTAAGGAGAATGGAAATGTAGCAGATTAGAGGGAGAAAGGCGATCTACAGTGATGGTGACATTCTCTTTAGAGACAGTGGAAAAAGAGTCAAGGAAAGCAGGAAGAGAGTAGGAAGCGAAGTAGGATAGGAGGAAAAAGAGGGAATGTTCTGGTGTATGAATTCAACCTCTTGCTTAAAATAGTCAGAAAAGTCCTGAGGTGAGGTGAAGGAAGAGTTAGTGAGGGTTAGACTTGTGAGTGTGGACTAATGGAGAGAAATAGGTTTGTGTAGCTTGAGAAAGGACAGAATTGCCACGAGATAGCATAAATTTGTAGTGAATGAAGTCAGTGAAACTATGAAAGTTCAAAACAGAAAGCATTAAAAAGAACTGAGTGTAGGGAAATAGCATGAGCGTGTGAAGTTATTTGTGTGTTAAGAAGTTATATAAACCTCAGCTATATAAAAGCCTGTGGGTTCATTTTTGAGAGGCCATAAAAAATGTAGTTCTTAGGGCTCTGGATAAAGCTCCATGTATTTAAACTTTAAGCGAAAGTTTCAATCTAATAATTATTATTTTTAAGGAAGAAGCCGTGGTGTACCGTTATCTTATCTTTTCAGGGTCAATTGGCGAAACGCCCAGAAACAAAATGGCTCTTTGCCCGGAAACAAGTCTTATAGAAAATATTTTTTCTTTAGTCAGATGAATATGCAGAGTGTCTTTAAAATTATAAAGCTGACCATGTGCTCAGCACTGTGCAAAGAGATTATATAAAGCAAGACATTAGTGTGAAGTCTTATACAAAATCATTTGTCTATTAACTGAATGTGATGTATGTTATAACGAATTAACCATTTATTTTTTCCAAAGGTGTCCGTAAGCAGTGGTTATTGTAAAAATTGCTGTGTAATTTAGAATGGGTTTACCAGGAAGGGGTGAATTTGGGAGTCACCTCTCATTTGTGGGTGTGTCTTGTGTATAGGGTTAAATACAGGGGATACATAGTTGCAAAAGCAGTTACATAAGTGAATAAGGTATGCATTATGTAGAAGGCATTTCAATTTTTTAACAGAATAGTTACAGTGGAGTGTTTGGGGTAAAAACCAGATAGAGATGGGCTAGGGAAATTTGTATGGGTAAAATAATTGCTTAATTGGGAGTGAATATTTTTCCATAACAGTGGATAGTATTGGGAAAAGGGATATTGGCCTGTAGTCTGAGACAGTGTTTTTTGTCCCCACTTTTGAAGATTGGGACAAACTCTGGTAGTTTCCCAGGTCTTAGGGATATGGCCTGCAGACAGGATAGAATTAATTATGGAAACAAGTGGGTTAGCAAGGGATGAGGCCCTAAAGTTTCAGGAACTTAGATTGTATCAAAGTCAGGTTCACATTGGCTACTTAGTTTTAATTTGAGCAACATTAATAGGGAATACCTCTGTCTATATGTGGATGCTAAGACAGGAGTAAACACATTGATACAAGAATTTAGTCCTAGGTATAAATTATCTCCCTATGAGACACATATGGGATGACTTATGACTATCAGCAGTCCAAAGGAACAAATTAAGGACCATATTATTGGTAATAAAACAATAAGGTGTATGCCACTAATACATTTTTTGAGTCTCTCTAGGCAAAGGTGAAAGTGCACCTACTCGAGATGGGGTTAATAGTCACATATTTCCTGCGCAAGCATGCTTTTCATCTCAGGTGAAAAGGCCTAAAGTAATCACCAATACAGCAATTAAAGCGGCAGAGTCATTTTCCTGGACCCAAAGCACGTAAAGCTCGTTCCAGCTCCACCAAACGTTCCAGCGCCACCAAAGACCAAAGTCACCTAAAGCACAGCCGCATCAAGTTAACGTCTTGCCGAGTCAAAACTCTAACCGTTAACCAACGAGGAAAATAAGACACCAGGCTAAGGCCAGGTTTTATCAGAACATTTCATTTTTTCAGAGACTCAATATTTTTATTCTTTAGAGTGTGTTAAGTTAGAAATTTATGGTGTATGTACAATTGAGCCTTGATGGGAGGATTGGTTTCCTGGAAGCGTGGCTTGTGAAAGCTCTTGTATGTGTTTTGGCAGTACTCTTCACTCTCTATGTATGTGTCATGTGCAGCAAAACTTTGATCCAGAAGTGTGTTGCACCTCCACCGAAAGGAGGGGGTCACCCAGGGGCGTGTGTCAGCCACAAGGAAAGGATCATAAATCAGCCATGTTGACCATCGCAGACATCGTCTGTTCTGATATTCTGAGTGAATGATGTATACAATGCGTGCAGGGTGAGGATCATGCATTCGCTTCCACAGATACCAAACCCCCTCAATTCTCAGTATTAGAATGTTGTGATGATTCTGAAAATATATGATGATAGAGATAGATGCAATTTCTTTTATCTAGCAACTGCATATCCAAAGAAAGGTTGCTTGCATAAAATAAGGTTTTTAGTATTATGTGTATAATTTCTGTATTTTTCCAATTTTTTAAGGGAATCTCTTTAAAGGGTGTATCACACACTAGGAACAAGAAACAATTTATGGGTCAAGTGTCTCCACCAACTAATGAAACCTGTGTAAAAATGTATGTTCAGTCAGATAACAATTTACAGGAAGGATGTGGCCTTAATTTTGCAGTTTTTAATTTTATCATTAAACCAAGAACAGGTTCAGATTAGGCTTATGGCCTTACAAAACAGAATTGCTTTAGACTATGTGTTAGCTTCAAAAGGAGGGGTATGTGTCCTAATTGAGGAACAATGTTGTGTTTTTATTTCAGATCAGTGTAGCAATGTGCAGCATGAACTAGATGAAATACAAGAGATTCAAAAGAGGTTTACAAAGGGAAGTGACAGATTATCACCCTTGGGGTTAGGTGAATGGCTTAGATCACTTGGAGCAAAAACTTTTGAATGCTTGGATGTGTTTGGGAGTGTTACTTGTTGTCATATATGTGGGTGTCCCATGTTGCAAAGGTATGATCCACAGGTGTGCGACCCCCTCCCCCATTCGGATGCCACTCTTTACAGATGCCAGAAAACAGCAGTACCTTGAAGAAAGAAGATGCCGATCACAGTTATTCAATTCATCAAAAGACATATTGGCCGCAGCGCCTTACGAGACTATGACAGTGAAGGGAACGCACCCTTGTCCTCTGAGTTATCCCTGGACTATCATCATGAACTTAATTCTCAAAAGCTATGTTTTAAGAATAAAAAGGAGGGAGTGACAAAGTGAGAATTTGACGTAAGGGGAGGGTCTGACATAACAGCACTGGGATCTATGCAACCATTTTAAGTCAGCATCCATCTTAGGTTTTGTCTGAGTGAACGGGTTATGAGATGGACGTTTTTGA
The DNA here is from genome assembly GCF_040206685.1 of Ascaphus truei. Lineage (NCBI taxonomy): Eukaryota > Metazoa > Chordata > Amphibia > Anura > Ascaphidae > Ascaphus > Ascaphus truei. Next base: position 414,281,235 of record NC_134486.1, read on the forward strand.
ATGAGGTTTTTGCTTTCAACTTTCAAGTGAGAATAAACCAAGCAGCTAACTGAAAAACCTTGAGCAAAGTGCCAATGTTATGAAAAAGGCCAGACTGATAGGGATGATTTCCCATTCCGAAGGTGGGGGTTTTGAGGTTCTGTATGTAGGGAAAAGGTCACCAGCTTAATAAAGTATTATTGCTGAATCATCTCATTTAGACATCCCATAATGTCATTAACTCAATGTGTTCGTGTGCATAATTTGTTTACCTTTTACGCTTACGTAGTGACGACACGCAACCTTGTAGAGGGGGCGTGGGTTTAGTATTTTGTGTATAAATAATGCCTGTATGCACCATGTCTTTGGGAGGGTTTTATTTTGAAACTCTCCTCTGCGTGTGCACCGCACAAGCAATAAACTTATTTGTCTATTCTGCAAAATATAACCTCAGACTTGTGTTGTTATTTCACAGAGCTTTTATCAATGCTCATGGGGGTGGCCCAGGACCACCTCAGGGCTGCTCAGACCAAGCAAAAGCAATGGTATGACCAGCAGGCCCGTAGCCGAGAATTCATCCCAGGACAGCAGGTACTTGTTCTCAAACCCACTCGGGAGAAGAAGCTGATGGCTGCCTGGTCGGGACCGTACTCGGTTATCCGAAAGGTGAATGAGTGCAACTATGTTGTACAGGTAGCGCCTGAGAGGCACAAAACATACCACATCAACATGTTGAAAGAGTACAGAACATCGAGTAAGGGAGCAGTGCTGGCCATTTGTAGCCCACTGCTGGAGGATCCGGCGAGCAATGCTCTGCCTGATCTCCTAGGGGAGGCAAAGCAAGGAAACACTATAGAGCGGGTAGAAATAGGGGCACAGTTGAGTGCTAGGCAGAAGGGAGAAGCCAGGGACATGCTAGCTCAGTATATGGCCCTCTTCACTGAAATGCCAGGAACCACACATCTCACCAAACATCCAGTACACACAGGGGACCTGCAGCCTCTGCATAAGCACGCTTATAGAGTGTCAGCAGAGGTCAAGACCAGTATGGAGAGAGAGATTGAGGAGCATCCCAGAGCCCTTGGGCAAGTCCAGTAGTCCTAGTTCCTAAAAAGGACAAGACCACCAGGTTTTGTGTGGACTACCGGCTGCTCAACGCTGGGACGGTGTCAGATGTTTACCCCATGCCCCGCATGGATGAGTTACTAGATGAACTCGCGGGGGAAAAGTATCTGACCACCATGGATTTGAGCAAAGGCTATTGGCAAATCCCACTGACCCTGGAGGCTAGGGAGAAGTCAGCATTCATCACTCCAAGTGGCCTCTATTAGTTCTTAGTGATGCCATTTGGGACGAAGAATGCCCCAGCTACCTTTCAACGCCTGGTCAATAGGTTACTGGAAGGGATGCAGAGCTATGCCAGGGCTTACTTAGATGACATTGCTGTCTTTAGTAATTCCTGGGAATCCCACATAGGACATGTAGCTGCAGTGCTGGATAGGATCAGGGAGGCTGGGCTTACCTTAAAACCCACTAAGTGTATGGTAGGGATGGCAGAAGTCCTGTACTTAGGGCACAGGGTGGGTGGAGGGCACCTCAAGCCAGAGCCAGCCAAAGTAGAAGCCATAGTTGAGTGGCCTGTTCCAAAAACCAAGAAACAGGTCATGGCATTTTTGGGCACCGCAGGGTACTATAGGAAATTTGTCCCACAGTACAGCGCCCTAGCCAAACCCCTGACTGATCTGACCAAGAAGCAACTGCCTGTGCTTATTACCTGGTCTCCTGCCTGTGAAACTGCTTTCCAGGCCCTGAAAACTGCGCTTGCTGGAGCCCCTATACTGGCTGCTCCAGACTATACCAAGCATTTTCTTATACAAACTGATGCCTCAGACTTTGGTGTGGGGGCTGTGTTGAGCCAGGTGGGGGACGACGGCCAAGAGCACCCTGTGGTGTATCTAAGTCGCAAACTGCTCCCCAGGGAAGTGGCATATGCCACCATTGAGAAGGAGTGCTTGGCCATTGTGTGGGCACTCAAAAAGCTCCAGCCCTATGTCTATGGGAGGGCTTTCATGGTCCTCACAGACCACAAACCCCTGAGTTGGCTACAGAGGGTATCAGGGGAAAATGCCAAACTGCTGAGATGGAGCTTGGCTTTGCAAGAGTTTGAATTTACCATTCAACACAAGAAGGGCAGTGAAAACAGCAATGCTGACGGACTTTCACGCCAAGACTATCCCTCTGAGACTGAGTTCATTAATGGTGCCAGCAGTGCCCCACTCCCCGTTAGGGCCAGTGGGCCACAGGTCACCCATTAAGAAGGGGAGGTGTACAGGGAGAAAGGGGGTGGCCCGGGATTCAAGGGGTTACACCCCATTTGGCCAGCCCCTGACCTCACCCGGGAGTCATAGGGTTAACTGGGCTAAGACCCAGAACAGTGATTTAACCCCTGTAATGACATGTACATGTGTATTCCCCTGTGCCCCTGTTCCATTGTAATGTCTGGTTTAATTAGTGTCTGTATCACACACACACACTAGAATCCATCCAGGAGCACAAGGGTTAATAGTCCTTTAATGATTATAGCTCTTTGTGAAGTTCTCCCGCCTTTTCAGGCACCATTTTGCAGGTCCCCATTTGCCGCCATTAGGGCTCCATGCATTCTAATGGAGAATCTTGTTGTTTTAGTCCTGTTTCCTGTAAACTGACATTTACACCAAGCCACACGCAAGAAATCCCTATCTACATGCGACCAGCAGCCACCCCAAGACACTAATTAGAGGTATACCGAAGGGTCAGTTCTTGCGGTATAAACGCATTTGTTCAGATCAAGACACCTTCTTGAAACACTCAGAAACATTAAAAACCAGATTTTTGTCTAGGGGATACTGTGATAAAGATGTCAGTCTGGCATTTGAGAACGCCAATTCTACAGATCGTGATACCCTGATTAAAAATAAGACACGAAATAAGAAGCATGAATTTACAAACAATCCTTTGTTTATTACAAAATATAGTAAGCAAGCATTTCAAATCAGAAAGATAGTTTCCAAACATTGGGACGTTCTCCAATTAGATCCGGACCTGAGAGCTTACACCAGCTCTGGACCTAAATTTGCCTTTAGGAAAGCAAAAACAATTGCCTCAAGTATATCTAAGAGCTTATTTCAGTCTACCAAACAGTCCCACTTACAAAATATACCTAAAGGTTTCCACAAATGTGGCTTTTGCAAATGTTGTAAATACGCTTTACCCACGAAACGCATACAAATCATTTCTCCCAAAAAAAGACATAGAATCAATACGTTTATCAATTGTCACACCAGTTACGTCATCTACGTCATCATCTGTGGTTGCAATAGTAAGTACGTTGGTAGGACAATCAGACCCTTACACATTAGAATCTCAGAACATTTGAGACTTATCAATAAGAAAGATTTATTTCATCCAGTTTCGAAACATTTTTCGACATGTTCATTAGGAGGATTAAAAAACTTCAGATTCTATGGAGTAGAACACATTCCTATCCATGTTAGAGGAGGCAATAGGCTCAATAGTCTTAATAGGAAAGAAATGTCTTGGATTTTTTGCCTCAACACACTACAACCCCATGGGCTAAATATTGAATGGGAGTTGAAACATTTCTTAGATGTTTGAGGATTGGTTCTTGGTCCTTTCTGTTTGCTTCCCTGTTTTCCCTCCCGCCCCCAGTCCCCTCCCCCTCCCCCCCCCTCCCCTCCCCCCCCCCCTCTCCCCTCTCCCCCCCCCCCTTCTTCCCCCCCTCCCCCCTCCCCCCCCCCCCCCTCACCCCCCATCCTTCTTCACACCCCTCCACACCCCTTCCCCTTCCCCCCCTCCCCCCTTCCCCCCCCCCCCCCATTCTCCCCTCCCTTTCCCTTCCATCTCCCCCCCCCCTTTCCCCCCCCCCCCCCCTCCTTTCCTTTCTCTCCCTTACCCTTTCTTCTATCCATTTGTCTTCAGGTGTATCGAATATTAAATATTACATTTGAATATGTGATAGACTCAATTCAATCATGTGCTTTAATTTTAAATTTGCATTTGTTATCAGGATTTGTATGGCAGAATTTACTTTATGTATGTTAATACTGGGATTGATGTTTATTAAAAATAATAATGTTGTATAAAATTGTTTAGAATCTGCTATACCCAGTCCTGTTATGCAGTTTTTATTGTTTTTACTTTATACATCCACTGTGATGATTGTGTTACTCAGGTAACCTGTTGTCCATTTGATTGGGCGGTTATACAGGTGTACTGGATTAACACACACTATTTAGGATGTCCTTTTCAACTGCCAGGTCACTCTTTGACAAAGGTCCTGCGGACCGAAACGCGTCAGAGGACCTGACAGCACGCTGTTTGAATAAAGTCTACTTTTAATCCACCATCAGCCTCTCTCCATCCATTGCTGTGCTGCCGTTTGCCTGTCCCGTTTGCGGGAAGATTTCTCTATCTACTCTTCACTGCAGGCACGCCGGGTAGGTGCTGAGTCCACACGCTGATCCCACGCTGTTCCTCGTCATTTCGGAGCGACGCCTGAGCCGCCGGTCATGTGACCGCCCTCTGCGACTGTGCTGTTGCAGGAGGGTTGGCGGCGGAAACATCCACGCTCCACACGGGAGCCAAGGCCATAGCATCTGGCCCAGCGTGGCAGCAGAAAATACCGAGGCACAGAGGATCATATCAAGATCAAGTATTCCACACCACCACAAACCGTGAGTCTTTCTATCTCGGCGTTTTGGAGCTCATTCTGAGCCAGCCGCTGGGAGAGACATCAGGTTATACCTTTATGCTTTTTACAGCAGTGTGGTATGGTTTTCATGACTTTATCTTTTCAAGGCTCAAGACACCACCCGTTTCATTCTATTGAGCACCTAATGGGTTAAAAATTCACTTTTTTGACCTGGGCTTACTGTTTCCTGTAAAGACCAGCAGGTGGCGTCCGAGAGGGAGAGCGGCGGTTTCCCATTGAAAGTCTATGGGCCCATCGACTTCAATGGAGGTTCCTCGAGGTAACTTTCGAAGAACAAGTTGGCTGCCGTCCAGATCGCAAACCGCAAAGCGGATACATTTTCAATAGGAGAGCTTTAATCACTTACAAGTCAAGGTCAACGTCAAGTGGCGTGGGAATAAACAGTTCTAGAGCCCCTAGGAATAAAATTCCTTTTGCCCGTAGTTCCTAGGCTTCCCCCCACTCGACCACAAACGGGTCCCCAAATCCTGGACCCCCGATAAGGGTCGAACCGAGAAGAACGGGTCGCGCCATAGGCTTTGCCGGCGGCGGCAGAAACGGCTCAGAAAAATGACTAAGTGCGAAATGCTGTATTTTGGTACTCCATATCTCCGGTTCCGGAGGGCCCAGCGGATCAAGGTTTGGGGTGTCTGCAGTCACTGCTCCAGCATCACTGCAGAACCATCCTTGACCCTCCTGGACCAACCCGACGGAGTATGGACCCCCTTGAAAGTTCGGGACTTTTCCCATTGACCTCAATGGCGGCTATTTACCATTGAAAGTCTACGGCGGAGAAGCCCGTTGTTTTCAATGGGGATTTAGTGAAAAGCTGAGATTTCTTTTTTAGCGGAGATTTTTGTATTAATATAGAAAATTATTTAATGTGCCTTTGTTTAACTCCGGTTCCATAGGTCGTAGCAAGTTGCCTTTTGGACCATATGGTGTCCCAGTTCCTGCCATGAGAACTGGGAAGTTTGGTTCTGCTAGACCCAACAGAACCGGATATTTTAATACGGTTATGGTTTATGTTTAATACTGTGTCCCAAGGTATGGACAAAGACCCAGAGGAAATTCCTTTGCATACCAAGATAGCAGATGGCCCTAGAGGCGCCCCAATGTCTAGGACTTAAGTATTGTTCAAAGGGTCTTATCACCCTCCCTGTCTATTTGAGGGCGGGGGAGGCTCATACCAGAGCAGTTTTTAAGTGTCCCATTTATCACCTTCCAACAAAGGTTATCTTGTCAGAGATCCAGAGGGGTAGACTGGCTGGCATTCCATTTGCACATGTGGGGCCACAGAAATGAGACCCCAGAGTTCTACTGCGCCTGTGCCAGCTAGCAGGGGGGCATGCACTAAAATGTGTTCTCCCATCAAAGATTGGCTGGAGGTAATTGAAAACCAATCACAGGTACTTAAGGTTAAGGATAGAGGGACAAAAGGTTTATAAACTGCTGTTCCCCATATATCCTTTGTCTTCGTCTTGTCTTCGTCTTCGTCTTCGTTTGCTGATATGGTTACCTGATATCACCTGAATGATTACCTGATTGCTGAAGAGAAATGTCACATCAAACTTCTCATTCCCCAACCCCTAAGTAAGTGTACTTCTTGTCTGTTACTGTATTATTCGTGTGTTCACCTATCCTAAGGAATAAAATCACTTTATTATATCTTAGCCTCGTTCAGTTCAAACCCAGTTATTTTTGTGTAATATTAATAGACCTGTGTAGGCTATCGTCACATTGATCAACAGGTACATACGGATATTTTCCGTAAAGAAAATTCAAGGAATACTCTATTATATGCAAGCAGTGGACATAGTCGGAGTCTCTTTAAGGGTATTCCCTATGGGCAATTTATACGCCTAATAAGAAATTGTTCGAATCTCGAGGATTATCATTTGAGATCAATTGAATTAACTGATCGGTTTTTATCCAGAGGCTATGATCATGAGCTTCTACTAGAAGCACATCTCAATGCGCTTCACCAAAATAGAGATGATCTTATACACAGATCCCTGGAAAAAAATGAATCAAGTAGAAATAATAATAAAAAAGATGTTCATGTGTCTAATGTAGACCCTCCATATTTCATCACAGTATTCAGGAGACAGGCTAGTGCAATTAGGAATATTGTAAACAAGCATTGGCCTATTCTGACGATAGACCCTTGCTTAAAGGAATCGCCATAGTCAGACCTAAGTTTGTCTTCCAAAAGTCACAAACTTTGGGTAATATGGTTTCCCCTAGTGTAATTAGGAAGGATAGAACTGTTATTAAAAAAGAATTATTTCCTAAACTAGTGGGGTGTTTTGCCTTCGGGAGATGCAAAATCTGCAAATATATTTTGAGATCTAGAGTATTTACTAATATAGATGATACCAAGTCATACAATATTTCTTTTTTTATAAATTGTAAAACTGAATATGTTATCTATATGTTGATTTGTGGTTGCAAGAAGAAGTATATTGGTCTCACTACATGCATGTTCAAATTGAGAATTCTTGAACATATGAGATTTATTTTAAAACAAGATCAGATGCATCCAGTGTCTAAACATTTCAGTATATGCCAAAATGGGTCCCTTAATAATTTTAAATAATAAAATTTTAATTTTAATTTTAAATTGTAATTTTAAATTGAACATGTACAGATCCATTACAGAGGCGGTGATAGAGTTAATGCACTTTACCGCAGAGAGGCTCACTGGATTTTCACGCTGGATACACTGATCCCTAAAGGGTTAAATACAGAGTGGGATCTGAAATACTTTCTTTGAGTACCAAATACAATGTCTGGTTGCCTCTATAATATGTTTAAGTTTTGTTTCTTTTAAATCTTTGATCTATTGTTCATAGAGTACACTTTAACAATGTCTGGATATAAATATACCAGATTTGGTAAATCAATCCTACTTAATGCCCCTTTCTTGTTCCTATATCGAGACAGTGTTTTTTGTGATTTCATTATTATATTAGGCCAATTATTATTCATTGCTAATCTGCTTTAGCTAATAGTATATTATATGTTGGGTTTTTCTCTCTTTTAGGATGTCCTTGATGTATTATATTCGTTGCATTAGACAGGAGAAGTAACTGTTTTTTTACAGATAATATGTATTTTGCTTCATGCAATTTGTCTTAACAAGATTAATATGATATATTAACAAGATTAATTTACAATGTTAATATATCATATTTTAACATAACATGTATTTTTTTATCTAACATCAATGATTCAGATTGTGTGTTGAATTGTGTGTCCTTTACTGTCATAGCAACGGATGTGAATACAATTTACTGCAATTACCTTCAGCTGTTTCCAAGTACACAGGAGGGGCTATATTCGAGTGCTTAACACACAGTCCCAAGCATACTCCTTGAGAAAGGGCTCTTAGAGCCTGAAACGCGTAGGAGGTTTTTCTGTTGTATTTTGTTGGTTGTTTTTTGTTTTTTATGTAGTTTAATAAACTTTTTTATTCTTTCAACTTTCTGGTGAGCTGATGGTGCTTATTTTTTGGACGTCGCAGTTTCATGGCAATCCTTTTTCCTTGTATACTGCTTGTTGATTGGAGAGACGCACTGTGGCTGTGAGGTCTCGCTACATGGGATCCTTTTCCACATAGAAGGCACATGTGGAACCTGCAAAGCGAGTGGAGCGTTCCCGGACGGACCGGAAGTTGTCACACACACTACCGGCACTCGGGATCTCCACGGGGTTGGAGAGAAGAAGCTGGCGGTAGATTTGGAGACAACGATATTCACGCCCGACACCACGAACAGATGCAGTGATAACGGAGTGCTACATAACAGGTTCAATGGATGTAACACATTTTTCTTCCGTTATATGCTTATCCCAGGTAGCGTTTTTCCATTGGAACTCCCACACTATATATCCTGTTCCTGGTTACTTCTCCCAGCTGTTTATGATGGATCCTATGTTTGAATTTTCCCTCACTTTCATCCACAGTTGTCCTACAGAGGCGGCCGGGCTAAACATAATGCGGCTGCCCCCGCATTGTAAAAATAGCGCGGGCGGCGCGCTGCAGTCTTCGGCCGAGAACCGGCTGGTTTTCCCGCGCCTCGGGCGCTTTCAATAGTAAGCGCCATTAGCGCTTATCTATTGAAGCGGCCGCCGCGCTGGAAAATCCATTTTTAAACGGAGAGCAGACCCGTGGCGCTCCCGGCGCGCTCCCGGCGAACGTTAGATTAAAAGCTGCCGCAGCAGTAAGTTACATTGACTTTATTATTTATATTGCCTGACTCTCCGTTTGGAGCTTTGAGCAGCTTTTCCCTCTAGTTTCTTTCTACCGGGCAGCCTGCTAATCTGGTTATCCGCCCCAAAACAAGTGCTCCACAAACAAAGTTCAATAAGAAAGTCTCTTATCTGAATTGCAGCAGCAAACAGTCTTTTAACATTGCAGTCATAACAGTTTTTTTTATGGCTTATCTGTTTTGTAGGGGATTTCTATCCCAGGGTCTCTGTGTCGCTCCTTCAGTCCTTCAGGAACAGTTCTCTACCAGGAGGTTACTAGCTTGTATGCTGGAAGCACACATATGCTCCTCCCTTCAGTGTTAGTGACTCAGTGACTCTGTCACTATATATATAGTGTATATATATATATATGTATATAGTGACAGAGTCACTAACACTGTATGCTGGAGGGAGGAGCATATGTGTACTTCCAGCATGCAAGCTAGTAACCTCCTGGTAGAGAACTACATGCACCTGCAGCTAATTAAGCAGGAAGGACTCCTGAGAGACTGAGGTTTAAAAAGGCAGGAGTGAGTCACCTGCACAAGTGAGTTAGTTTATTCCCCAGGAGGGTAGAGAGACTTCTCCCAGCTAGGAAGAACCCTGGCTGTTGCTCTGATCCCCCAGCCCTGCGAGGAGCTCTGCTGCTGGGACCAGCAGGGACCCCAAACTCAGGATAAAAGACAGCTACGAGCTGGACACAGCCCCTTCCCTGGAACTGGCGTTCCTGAAGGACTGAAGGAGCGACACAGAGACACTGGGATAGGAATCCCCTACAAAACGGATATATATATATATATATATATATATATATATATATATATATATATATATATCTCAAAACAAACACATGAAAGCGCCAAAAATCCCGCTGTGGAGTGGAAAGTGCTAAGTGCAGATAATCACGATGGAAGTATTAAATGTATATGTGGTAATTGGTGCATCACACAGTAAGCTCATAGAGAAGTATAAATCCTTTATAAGGAACCCAGAATCCAGAAGAACTGTATAATAACAGAGATGGTCATCCCAGGGAAAGATAGGGACCTAGTGGTGTCCACATAGCTACCACAAAGAACAGTCCCTAATGAAACATCAATGACCCAGGGGATAAATGAATGAATGTTTCAATACAAGACAGATAATAACGAAGGGGCTATGGGGGCTATGCACTAAGCAGATATAAGTCGTTTTAAGAGCGCGAAGTGCTCTTAGAACGTGAAGTTCCGCCGAGCGCTATTCACTAAGCCACGCAAACAGGCACTTTGCGCTCTAAAACGGACTTTTACTTGAAATTTTTTCAAAGTCCAACTTTGCTCGTAGGATCAGCTGTTTGCGCTGAATCCTGCCCTTCTGCGGGATTCACTAAGCAACGCAAACTGATCGTAGATGAAAGTTGCGCTGAGTAAAGCTCACCAGCTTAAGGCTGGTGGTAAAAATTATTTTATGGGCTCCTGTGCGTGGATTGGTTCGAGAGTAAGCTGTTCAACGGGAGTCGGTGAGTGGGTCAAGTAATGATAAGTGAACAAAAGAAATGTATTTTATTTAACTTGTTCTTTTTTTTGTTTGTTTTTTTACGTGTTTTTTTATTTGTACATCATTTCTTGCCACTGTATGTATGTATGTATGTATGTCTAGAGTGATATATATGTAACGGTTTTTCTGGCCCGGCCTGACCCACCCAATCTCATATTGGCCCCTGTTGTCTAACCAGTCCCCATTACAGTGTGATTGTGTCTGGTGGTGCACCTGTTGGCTACAGGAGAGATGACTGTAGCCATTTTACATGACCGCTACATATACATGCAGGTTAAGAAATGATGTTGCTTTAAAACCTTGTTTTGCTGTGTTTAAAATGTTTTTGGCTATGCTGCTATGCATAAATGTGTGTGTAATGTATTTTAAAATTAGATAGATGTAATTTTTGGTCTTGTATGGTGTACTTTAGGTCATGGTGAGGCTTGCTTTTGTATATTGTATTCTTTTTGGTACTTATATTTTGTCTGATGGTAACTTGTTCTGTTTAACGATTTAAATAGTTATTTGTTTAATTGTTATGGATGGAATTTAAATTGTTTAGTGATTTAATTAATGAATGCTAATTGATTTATGGTGACTTGATTGGTTTAAATAGTATACTTGTTTGGATGAATTGGTATTTTGTTTGGAATATGTTATTGTTAACATTCATTGGCAGAGTGTACATGGTGCATAGATTGTATGCATCATGTATACAGTGTAAATGCAATGTTTTGATTGGCATTTGAGTCTTTTGATTGACATTTGAGGATTTTGATTGGCATTTGAGGATTTTGATTGGAAGATGAGGTTGTATTTTTTTAAGGAAATATGATTTTATTGTACTGTGTCTGTATGGATAAGTGGTATTTGTAGTAGAGCATGTTTTTGTTAACCCTTCTACATTTATTTGTATATTGGTTCATCATGTGTGCATATATATATATATATATATATATATATATATATATATATATATATATATCTGTCTCTCTCTCTCTTTCTCTCTCTCTCTCTCTCTCTCTCTCTCTCTCTCTCTCTCTCTCTCTCTGTCTCTCTGTCTCTCTGTCTCTCTGTGTCTCTGTGTCTCTGTCTCTCTGTGTCTCTGTGTCTCTGTGTCTCTCTCTCTCTCTCTCTCTCTCTCTCTCTCTCTGTCTCTCTCATACACATTATATACAGTATATATGTGTATATATATTGATGCATGATGAAGCCACTGTACAAATGAATAGGTGAAGGGTGGGTATCAGGCCAGGGTGGCTTAACCCCTTTATTACCTTTGCGGTTATTATCCGATAAGGTGATTAAGGGGTTAATTGATATCTGAATGTTATTGCTATGTATTGGCTATGTATTTTATTTGCAACGGAGGACAAGGATTGTGCTGGCGACGGGGGCTTCTTATTAATGAGGTCAGTAGAACTTTATTTATTTTATTATGCTAGTTAATGTGTTTAATAATGGGCAAATAATCTATTATCCATAACTGGATAATAGTTATTTTGCACATTATTGTACTGTATGTGTTGGGGGGGGGGGGGGGTATTGATGTATTTAATGTATAGGTCAGGTTTATTTTTTTAAATTCAGGGTTGGTTCCTTTTGGTTCTGCGAGAGACCTCTGGAGACCACCTGCGGTATCCTCGGGCTTCTCACGGGTATCAGGCTGGTGGGTTCACGGGGGACACCTGCGGGGAAGAACCGGTGGCCCCACATCTGTGGGGGCACCACGGACCCGTATTCTGCAGGGAAGAACCGGTGGCCCCACATCTGTGGAGGCACCACAGACCCATAGTGTGCAGGGAAGAACCGGTGGCCCCACATCTGTGGGGGCACTGCGGACCCATAGTGCCCACCCGTGGGACCCCAGACCCCCGTGGGAACCACCCGAGGTCCCTCAGAAACCTGTGGGTCTGACCCGGGGCCCCCAGACATCCACGGGCCTTCCGTGGGGACCCAATTGTGGCCCACGGTGACCCGCGGAGACCACCTGGTGGGCCATGGCGCCTGGCGGGACCCACCAACAGGCCTCCAGAACCTGTATGAAACAAGTTGCTGGTAACCTGTAGGTCTGTGAGGTGACCCGTCAGGCCCACCGTGGACTCACGTGGGCCTGTGGTATGAACCCTGTATGTTAAAGAATAAATCATGTATTTATGGGGGGGCACAGGGGGTGGGTTATGTATTTAATAAATAGAATGATGTTTATTGTGGGGCTGTGTATTGTTTTTATTGTGGGTACTGGGGGTGGGGGGAGGGGTCATTGGCCCCAATGGTATGTGGGTAGGCCTCCTGGCTGGGTAGTGGGTGAGGGTGGTTAGGCCTCACGGGGTGGGGGGTTAGTGGGGGAGGGTATGTAGGCCTCCCGAGTGGTGGGTGAGGGTGGGTTAACCCCTTAATGACTGTAGCAGTTAATAACCACTATGGTGATTAAGGGGTTAGGAGACATTACATTGGATGTTTTTATTCTTGTGTATGTTTTACAGCATCGGAGGGGGCATGGGCAGGATGAAGATGAGGATGAAGACTGCCTTCATCGTGGGTGCCTGTAAAAGGTAAGTGTAATATATATTGACTGTATTTATTGTAATTTATATGTATTGTGACAAACGGCTTACTCCGGGGCTCCGTCGTTTGTCCGGGACTGTTTAGAACACGGTCTTTTAGGGTAGGTTAAATGATGAGGCGTCACGTACTGTTCCTTTAAACAGGCTATGCCTGGTTTATTCAGTCCCAGGCACTGAGACTGCCACAGTGCATACAACAGAAAACAGATCAAAACAAAAGCTGCTCACCTGAGCGATAACTTAACTTAGATATCCCTGACTCAGAGTTGGAAGTGGCTTTTCCACTTCCAACATCAAAACACGGTACTTTTGCAGTCTTACACAAATGAACAGAAAGATTGAACCTGTTTGGGGAAGAGGCTTCTCCCCTCTGTAGTTCAGCAGCCTTCCAGCCTCCTGGCTCTTGTGGGGAGACCAGAGCAAACAGGAAATCAGTCTTTCATACCTGATTCCTAATTAGCATGACAGGTGACAGAAATCAGGCAGCAGACAAACTCTGGTCTGGATCTCTCATCCCTCAGTTCCAGCGCTTGCCAAACTGTGGGATGGAGTGTATGTATTATAAGGCTGCACTCCCAGGCCAAACAGGATAGAAACTGTCTAGTATCCTGGGAGCCCTATATACGGAATTTATTACCATCCCCTGGTTTCTGTCACATATCCTCCCCCCCAGCTCAGACCTCGAGGGATGAGCGACCATGGATATTAGGGAGTGCATCCTTGACAACCCGTCAGCATTGCCATGTTTGTGCCCTGACCTGTGTTCCACAGAAAATTTAAAGGGTTGTAGGCTTAGGAACCACCTGGTCACTCTAGCATTCTTTTCCCTGTTTTGACACATCCAGGTAAGGGGTGCATGATCTGTGACCAACCGGAATTTTCTCCCCAACAGGTAGTATTTGAGCGTCTCTACAGCCCACTTTATTGCGAGACACTCTTTCTCTACTATGGAGTAATTTTTCTCCTGGGGATTTAGTTTCCTACTTAAATAAAGGATGGGGTGCTCCTCACCTTGAGACTCCTGGGAGAGTACCGCCCCCAGCCCTACCTCAGATGCGTCGGTTTGGACTACGAACTCTTTGGAGAAGTCAGGTGTGACCAACACTGGTTGGGCACAGAGAGCTTCTTTCAGGCTTCTAAAGGCCTGTTCGGTTTCGGGGGACCACTTTACCATTAGCGGTCCTCTTGCTTTTGTGAGGTCAGTTAGTGGGGTTGCCTTAGTTGCAAAATTGGGAATAAACCTTCTATAGTACCCAATTAACCCCAAAAAGGTCCTTACTTGTTTTTTTGTAACTGGCCTTGGCCAATTTTGTATCGCCTCCACTTTGAGTGTTTGGGGTTTGAGTAAACCTCTGCCAATAGAATATCCCAGATACTTGGCCTCCTCCAGACCAATAGTGCATTTAGCGGGGTTAGCAGTTAGTCCAGCAGACCGGACTGCGTCAAGCACAGCTTGGACCTTTGGAAGGTGGGATTGCCAATCTTCACTATGGATTACCACATCATCCAGGTAGGCGGCAGCATACCGAGCATGTGGTTTTAAAATTTTATCCATCATTCTTTGGAATGTGGCGGGAGCTCCATGTAAGCCAAAAGGCAACACCTTATACTGAAAGAGGCCGTCTGGGGTTGAGAAGGCTGTCTTTTCTTTTGCCCTTTCTGTGAGGGGAACCTGCCAGTACCCTTTTGTTAGGTCTAGGGTTGTGAGATATCGGGCTTTGCCCAGTCTCTCTACAAGTTCATCTACCCTGGGCATAGGATAAGTATCAAATTTTGACACCGCGTTTAGTTTCCGGTAGTCATTACAAAACCTTGTTGTACCATCTGGCTTTGGAACTAAGACTATAGGGCTGTTCCACCCACTTTGGGATTCCTCAATTACACCTAGTTTTAGCATTTTTTTAACCTCTAAACTTATAGCCTTTCTTTTGGCCTCTGGGATTCGGTACGGTTTAAGGTTAACTCGGACCCCCGGTTCACAGACTAGGTCATGTTCAATTACGCTAGTTCTACCTGGCCGTATAGAGAAGATTTCTTTGTTTCTTTTCACTAAATTCTGAACCTCTCGTTTCTGATGAACAGACAGGGTTTCAGCTATGCTAACCTCTGGGTCAGTTTCTTGATTCTCTGACGGACCTGGGGGTACTAGGGTTAACAAGACTTCTCTATCTTTCCAGGGCTTGAGTAGGTTTATATGGTAAATTTGCTCAGGTTTCCTCCTACCTGGCTGTCTTACCTTATAATTTACTTCTCCCACTCTTTCCAAGACCTCATATGGCCCATGCCATTTAGCAAGGAATTTACTCTCCACGGTGGGAACCAGAACTAGTACCCTATCACCTGGAGAAAAAATTCTGACCCTAGCACCCTTATTATATGTATTCCTCTGTGCTTCTTGAGCTTTCTCCATGTGTTCCCTCACTATGGGTAGGACTGCAGCAATGCGGTCCTGCATCTGGGCAACATGCTCTATTACACTTCTGTAAGGGGTAACCTCGTGTTCCCAAGTCTCTTTGGCTATATCCAGTAAGCCCCTTGGGTGTCGGCCATACAATAGTTCAAACGGGGAGAAGCCTGTGGATGATTGGGGAACTTCCCTAATGGCAAATAACAGGTACGGTAACAAACAATCCCAGTTTTTCCCATCTTTATCGACCGCCCGCCGTAACATGCTCTTTAAGGTTTTATTGAACCTTTCCACTAAACCATCTGTTTGTGGATGATAGACTGAGGTTCTGAGATGCTTGATTTTTAGGAGTTTACATAGCTCTTTCGTTACTTGGGACATAAATGGTGTTCCCTGGTCAGATAGAATCTCTTTAGGAATCCCGACCCGGGAAAACAGAACTACTAACTCTTTTGCTATGTTTTTAGCTGAGGTGCTACGTAGGGGAACTGCCTCCGGATATCGGGTGGCATAATCTAATATTACCAATATATGCTGATGTCCCCTAGCAGACTTTATTAGGGGTCCTACTAGATCCATAGCAATCCGGTCAAATGGTACCTCTATTATGGGAAGGGGTACCAATGGGCTGCGGTACGCCTTGAACGGGGCGGTGATCTGACATTCTGGGCATGAGGAACAATAATTCGTAATTTCTGCCAGAACCCCAGGCCAATAGAAGCTTCGGAGAACCTTTTCTTTTGTCTTTTCCACCCCTAGGTGTCCCCCCAATGGATGACTATGTGCGAGGTGTAATACTACGTTACGGAATGTCCGTGGTACCAACAATTGTTTAGTTGTAACTGATTTCCTTTTATCAACCCGATATACTAGGTCGTTCTCTACCTCGAAGTAGGGGTAAGCAAGTGACCTATCTGGTTGGCCAGGAGTACTATTCTGGTCCCGTATATTTCCCCTTGCTACCGCTAATGTGGGGTCCTCCCACTGGGCCTTCTTAAAACTCCCAGGACTGACCTCTAGGTCAGCGAGGGTCTTATCCGGTTCTGGGGTGGTAAGTGTCTGCTCAACATCTTGATTTGGGGTATTCCCTACCAAAGTAGTGATGGGGAAGGGAATTTTACAGCACTCCTCCTTTTCCCCCTTCTTATTTGGGCCCTCGTCAACCTCCATTTCTGAAAAAGGGAAAGGATTTGTTTCTTCTAATACTTCGTTATGGTCCGCTATTGAACTCTGGGCGCTATTCTGAGCGGGGGACCACATTTTTAGAAAATGGGGAAAGTCGGTCCCTATTAACACATCATGTGCCAGTTTGGGTACAATACCCACCTTGAAATCTAAAGAACCAAACTCTGTTTCAAAAAAAACATCAACAGTGGAATATTCATGATTATCCCCATGTATACAACAAATTGCCACTCTTTGTGAACTGTTTCCCTGTTTCTTCTTAATGGGCAAGAGGTATTCGGACACTAGTGTGACCATGCTCCCAGAGTCAAGAAGTGCCCGAACCCTCTTACCATTAACCTTTACAAATGCCCACAGATGGTTATTCAAGGGGTCCTCTGGGCTAGGGCCCATACATTGGGACAACAGCGAATAAGGTTCCACGCTGTTGCATTGCATGGGCTCATCATTTAGTGGGCAGATTTTTGCTGTGTGGCCCCTCTCATGACAATTTACACATTTAGGTACATAGTCTGTGTCCCACTTAGAGCCTTTTCCCGGCTCCCCATGTTGGCTATTGCCCTTAGTGTGCGAACCACTGTTGCTGGTGCTGCGTGAAGGTGGTCGCCGCTCTTCAGCGCCCCTTAACCCCGGTACCCTTTTACCGTCTCTGGAAGAGTCCTGGAACCTCGGGTAGTGGGGTTGCTCCACGACTGTGGGTTGCGGGTGCTCTTCTGCTGCATTGTACCTTTCTACGAGGGCCACAAGCTCATCCGCATTGTGGGGGTCACTCCGACTGACCCAACGGCGTAAGGCAGAGGGAAGTTTCCTCAAGAACTGGTCCATGACCAACCGTTCCACGATGTGGCTGGCTGAGTTGATCTCGGGTTGTAGCCACTTCCGGGCGAGGTGGATGAGGTCATACATCTGGCTTCGGGTGGCTTTATCCATCGTGAAGGACCATGCGTGAAACCTTTGGGCGCGAACAGCCGTGGTTACGCCGAGGCGGGCGAGGATCTCGAACTTCAATTTTGCATAGACGTTAGCTTCGGCTGGCTCTAGATCAAAGTAAGCCTTCTGGGGTTCGCCGCTTAGGAAGGGTGCAATTAGACCAGCCCACTCAGCTTCTGGCCATCCCTCTCTCTGTGCCGTGCGTTCAAACGTGAGAAGATAGGCTTCCACATCATCCGAGGGTCCCATCTTCTGAAGGTAGTGGCTTGCCCTGGTCATTTTCGGTACTGGGGCTGCTGCTGCCAGTGGAAGGTTACTGATAGTCCCCCTCAGGATCTCGAGTTCCTGCTGTAAGCCCTGAGCGAACCGCTGTTGCTCCTCTCTCAGCAAGCGGTTTGTCTCTTGCTGGTTTGCATTCGCGTTTTGCAGGGCTTCATTCGTCTGTTGCTGGTTTGCATTCGCCTGTTGCTGGTTGGCATTAATCTCTTGCTGGGCTATTAGCAGCTGTTGCTGGGTTTCATTCGCGTCTTTCTGGGCAGCGACATTGCGTACCAGCGCACCCACCACGTCTTCCATCTTGTTTGCAGAGGATGAAAAGACTTTTTTTTTTTTTTTTTTTTTTTTCAAAGTTCTTCAACCCGCAGACCCCCTAGTGCTCTGCTCGCATTCTCCACCATATGTGACAAACGGCTTACTCCGGGGCTCCGTCGTTTGTCCGGGACTGTTTAGAACACGGTCTTTTAGGGTAGGTTAAATGATGAGGCGTCACGTACTGTTCCTTTAAACAGGCTATGCCTGGTTTATTCAGTCCCAGGCACTGAGACTGCCACAGTGCATACAACAGAAAACAGATCAAAACAAAAGCTGCTCACCTGAGCGATAACTTAACTTAGATATCCCTGACTCAGAGTTGGAAGTGGCTTTTCCACTTCCAACATCAAAACACGGTACTTTTGCAGTCTTACACAAATGAACAGAAAGATTGAACCTGTTTGGGGAAGAGGCTTCTCCCCTCTGTAGTTCAGCAGCCTTCCAGCCTCCTGGCTCTTGTGGGGAGACCAGAGCAAACAGGAAATCAGTCTTTCATACCTGATTCCTAATTAGCATGACAGGTGACAGAAATCAGGCAGCAGACAAACTCTGGTCTGGATCTCTCATCCCTCAGTTCCAGCGCTTGCCAAACTGTGGGATGGAGTGTATGTATTATAAGGCTGCACTCCCAGGCCAAACAGGATAGAAACTGTCTAGTATCCTGGGAGCCCTATATATGGAATTTATTACCATCCCCTGGTTTCTGTCACAGTATTTAAAATGGGCAAATGCATTATTATCCATATGTGGATAATATTAATTTTGCCCATTACTGTACTGTATGTGTTAGGGGGTGGGGAGATGTGTGTTGTATATTGCTATGTTTATTGGGGGCAACTGGCCCCAATAAACATGTTATGGTGTCTTAACCCCTTCATTGCCTTAACGGTTAGCCGCTAAGGTAATGAAGCTGCTTTAATGTATTTTTATTAATATTGTGCAGAGCAGGGGGTCCTCTGAGCTGAACCACATTGATTTCTGCCTCAGAGACCCCCTGCTTCCCGAGTTACAGGCCCCGGTTTGGGGCATCGGAGGCCAGTGTTACTGCCATCTTTATAGAGCCCACGTCACGTCTTCGACGCTATAAAGATGGCAGCGACACTGGCACCGATGCCCCAAACCGGGGCCTGTAACTCGGGAAGCAGGGGGTCTATGAGGCAGAAATCAACGCGGTTCAGCTCAGGGGACCCCCTGCTCCCGCACAATATTATTAAAATTTACATTAATGCAGCTTCATTACCACAGTGGCTATCCGCTCCGGTAAGGAATTATTGTTTATTGTTATGTGTGTTTTGACAATAGTGTAGATGTGTAGGGGGTCTCCTGAGCTGAACCGCATTGGTTTCAGGTCCGAGGACCCCCTACTTCAGGAGATACATGCCCCTTTATGGGGTGCCGGTATCCCCTGCAGAATTTAAATGTCCCGGTCACGTGACTGGGAAGCTTGAAAGTGCAGGGGATACCGGCACCCCATAACGGGGCCTATATCTCCTGAAGTAGGGGGTCCTCGGACCTGAAACCAATGCGGTTCAGCTGCGGAGACCCCCTGCTCATGTACACTATAATTAAAATGTATTTATTGAGTGCACGATCACCTGTAACAGCCTTGCATGGAGATGGCAAATCTCCATGCAAATGTTACATGCGGCTTTTTTTTCTATCAGCTAGCGTACGGGAAGTTTCAGTGCGCTAGCAGGGGGAAAATACATTGCACGCACGATAAGCCAGTTTTGGGCATGTCCGATAGAAAATGGGCTCAGGGTCTTAGTGAATCACGCCGCCGGCTTCATTTTTTATCAGACGTGCTAATTTTTTTCAGGCCAGCGCGAAAGCTCGGAGCTTAGTGCATTGCCCCCTATAGCCCTTTACCTGACTGTTGTTCCGGATAAGGTAGATTCTTGTGCATGCAATCCTCAAGAGTGTGTGTCAGAGTATGTAGAAGAGTAGATGAGCACAGTTATCCACATCCAGGATCAGAGTAATAAGTATGGGCAACTCCAAGTGAAAATCAAGTCTAGATTTATTACATCAGCAGGGCAATGGGGTAGAAAAACGCACCAACGCATTTCATCCCGCAGGACTTTGTCAAGGAAGTATTAAGTGGGCATAACAGTCACAAAAAAAATATAGATCTGCACACAGATCAAAAACCAGCAAAATAAAATATGTTTTACAAACCAATGTGCATCAATAAGAAAAACAGAAAAAATGGGTGAAAGTAGTTGGATAGAAAATAAATGATGTCTGATCTGGCACAGTATCCAAAATATTCCCAACATAAAGATGATATAAAGTTGAATATTAACCCAATGCTGGAGACTCCTGGCAGCTTTTTATAAGATGCACCACATTCAACGGCAGATCTATAGAGGACAGATTAAAGTGCACGCTCCATGGCGTAATATCGTTTGATCAGGTCATTTAATACATCTTAAGTGGTAAAATATGCAGTCACATAAGAGCACAGGAAAAAAGCATTGGAGAGAATTATCGTCACAGCCCAGGAACCAGGAATCCCGCAGATACGCTGTCCAAGTGGCGTATCCCAGGGGAAAGGTGCCGCATTCGCTGATCGCCGGATCGATTCCAGCCTTTAAAAAGGCTGAATAAGGACAGTAAAATCAAATCCGGAACATGAGGCGCAGTAACCACCTTAGTGGTGCAAGATAAAAACGCCTGATGAAAACATTTTTAGCCCTCTCAAACAAAGCTTCGCTCTACTCCGTGCGCCGTCCTAGTGAGATGACATCACTGGCGTCACTCAGGTCGAAAAGGTGAGGGATGCAATAATGTGTTATGTAAAATGGAAATGAAAAGGAAGATGAATTATAAACTAAATAGAAATAGTAAACTTATGTAGCGCACTTTCCTCCACCCCCCGGGAGATATGGCAGCTACGGTGTGTGTGCATTACCTGTGGCTCAGAGGAGGCCTGAACTTCCATTGCTGGGAGCATGGGGTGTACCTGATCCGATGGTTCACAGCGCCTCCACCTGCGTGGGATCCTAACTATGTGGGTGTGGTGATGAGGGGGTTAATCAGGCCAATAATAAAGGTATTTTACCCGGCTGATTAACCCCATCTCGCATTGGGAGTGAAGGGGTTAATTGTATATGCATTATCCTAATGTATTTGCCCCTGTCCCAGCCTTCTTATCCACAATTGGTAGCCTGTTCCCTGCCGGCAGTAATAGAATTGCATACAAACTGTGCTATTAGGTTTTTAGGCACAAGATGGCGTTGTGAGCGCTGAGCCGAGCGCTGATTGAAGAAGCGTGGCTGTATATGGTAGGTCTGCTGTGTAGGATAGGTATCCATTTCCAAGCACTCAACCTCATAACCGCAAAGTCAATTGGATAAGTGGCTTGCGGTTAGATTTGAAGTGGTTTTACGATATAATGTATCCGTACCTTGTTAGCTCGAGTAACTTGAAAGGCAGTAAGTCTATTGTCGTGGGAAGTCGGTCAATTGACGTGAGAACTAGGTGAACTTAGAATCCCACAAGATAGCCTTTCAATTAAGCGGGCTAACTCGCGAACGGAGACAGCTAGCACTCTAATTTTTGAAGTGCATGTCCAAGTAAAGAAACCACTGACACACATATAAAATTTACAGTTGTGGCACCCCCAGAACATACTGTTTTAATAAAGTGTAAAATACTGTGAGTTTTAAAATGTACAGGCAGGAACAGTTTTTTTCTGTAAGTCTGGGAAAAATCCTTTGACATGTAAATATGCTGAGGGTGAATGAGCTGAGTATTTTCCTTCCTGCACTTCAAAGAGCCCCTGCTAAGTGGGAGACTCTGAGTCTAGTGATGTACAGGGATGAAAAGCCTCAGAGATCCAAAGTGTGAAAATAGCCGGGATGTTGCTGAGTGCCAGATCCTGGTACTTAGCATGAGCCATTCACATCTTGGGGTCAAACCCCAGACTAAGGGTCGCCAGATAAGGGGTATATACCAGGTATGCTAAACTGCAAACTCTGGGCAAATCAGGGATTGGTGGGTTAAATGTTCCCACAGAGGTGATTGGGCACACATGTTAGAGATAGGATTGTGAACCCTAAAACCATGCCTGCCAATCTATCCACAGTGTGATTCATGACTTAACCAAGCTCTGCGGAAGATTCTGTTCAAGCACAGCGGCAGCGGTTCCAGGACGCAAGGGGTTAACAACATCGCAACCAAGGATTTACCCCTGCTTCAGGAATTCGTTAGTCCTGGTGACTCCCAAACAAATTCTCACGAACCAGAACGAAACACCATCAGTTGGCGGAGATATTAGGTTGGGAACTTGCGACCTGGCCAAACGGACTTGAATCCAGAGACATTGTTTCTTGCGCTTTCATCCAAAGGACATTTTATTTCGTTACCCCATCCCAGTAAGTGTTATATTAAGTGTATTCTGAGGCTGTCGTGTGTTTGTCTATCAAGGAAATAAATGACAATTTATTTTGCCCTCCTTATTGTGTTCAATCGAGAATCCCAAAAATATAAAAGTGTTGATAAGTACTGGTCCACCGTGACAGTGGGATGACCAATACACAGTGATACAGTAAAACAATAGCAATTTACTGTATGCATAGAAACAATCATAACCAATAATACCCCTACCGTACACTAGGCCTTGCAGGGCCGCAACCCCTCACCGTGCCTTCCCAGCACCGTGTCCACACCCCTGTAGGGTTTACCCCCAATGTACTGAGGTGCCCCTGGGCACCCAACCACCCTAGTGTCCACAATAAGCCACCCGCCCAAGAGTGTGAGACAGCACTGTCCCACTAAATTGAAAAGGTGAGTTGGTGCACTTTGTTGAGGAGGGTACCTGCCGGGTGGTCCTACATCCGGGCGCACTGATGTTGCCAGATGGGATCCACGGATCCAGAGTAGATAACCGCAAAGCCTCTGCCTCTAAGTTGGGTGGGTCTCGCGTGGATTATACCACTTATAAGAGTCTCTGTGGTAGAGTGTCTGGTCCCAGACCACCTGAGGACAGGATACAGACGTGTCCTGTCTGTGTCCCTCACACTGGTACTACAGGGGCAGTGTCCCTATCTATGGGCCTGTCCCTGCAGCAACCACAAGCTGAGGGGAGTTGGGGCCTAGCTGGGGCCTAATAGGGGGTATCTAACCTAGTGCAGGTGCCACAGACACCTGCACACATAACCTACCCCTTCCTTGTCCCAGCTCCGACTGGCATCGTCCCTCGCGCGAAAAGTATCTATCTGGTTGCAGGGGAATCCGGCTGCGCGATTGGCTGCTGCAGCCCACGTGTCTATCACCCCCAGGGGCTGCTGAGGATTGTAGTTCCCCTGGTGAGTGCTTAATGCAATGGCCGCCGCTGCAGACTGTTCTGCGCATGCGCGTGGGGAGAACCAAGATTGCCGCGGCAACTATGGGGCCACTGCGCATGCACAACTCCCTATCGCGCTTGTATATGCATATGCAAGATGGCAACGCCCTCCTTAGTCAGGCGTCGGGGAGCTCTGGTGATGCGCATGCCCGCAGCCCCTACCTGTCACACTTTGCTCACCACAAACAAGGTGGGACCATGGTGCTGAGGTGGGAAAGGATATAACGCCACCCACAGTCACGAGAGCATGTCTGGATTGTAGATTTGGTCGGGGTAGCCGGGTCGGGGTTGGAGAGGTACGGATGGTCGATATACTTGCCGGGGTCAGAGTAGGAGAGGTGCGGAACGTTGCAGATACTATTAGCCGTGTTCGGGTTTGGAGAGAGTAGAGTCATCGTTGTCCGGTTGCCGAGGTCAGGTTTGGAGAGCGTAGAATGGTCGTTTGTCCGAATGCCGAAGTCACGTCTGGAGAGATGCAGATCGTCATGGAAAGCCGGGAAAGCCTGGTCTGTAAACAGCAAGACAAGGCAAGATTGTGGAGGCAGAGAAGAGGTAAGTACAACACAACTGGTTCTATGCTCAGTCGATATGCCAGTGGGGCAGCTAAGCATAAGTAGGGGAGAGTGTCCAATGAGGACCCTGCAACGTGTTGGTGTGTGCAAGGCGAGGGCTGTGGTAGGGCAGGGTGCAGGTGCCGAGAGTAGAACTGAGTGAGAAGGCATACCTTCCATGCTAGAGCGCGCATGCGGGCGTCAGTGATCGGCGCTATATAGGATTGGCGCAGGCACGTGTGCGCTAGTGCAGCGGTGGTTGCCCGGCATGGTAGGAGGTGGGAGCAAGCAGCGCGGAGGAGCCTGTGGCGGTGGAGGTGAGTGGGGAGCACGCCAACGGCGGTGTGGCTCCCTGAGCCTCACACTACCACAACCTCCTGCGCCCGTGCCACTGGTTCCCTCGCTATCGCAGAGGTAAGCAGGGAACCACAAAGGGGCAGAGGGGAATCCCAGAGGGGGCTACACTTAAAATAGTTATGTTGTCCAAATAAAAATGTAAGATTACTGTAAATGGAATAAAACTAGATATGTATATTATAGATGTAAATTATGAGAGCAGATATGTGTATAAGTAAACTTGCATAACTGAATGAATTATTTCCGCAATCAAATGGAAAAGAACACAGTGAACCAGAGGGATAAAACACAAGAACAAATAATGTTAAGCAAGTGTATTATTATCCAGACACTCATTGAATCCTTTGGGGGATAGAGTGTCCAATCTGAATATCCAGAAAGATTCTCTATTTGAAAGAGATCTGAATCGGTCCCGTCGCCCCCCCCCCCCCTCCCCGAGAGAAATGAGGGAAGATGTTCAATCCCAATTACTTTGACATCTCCAGGTTCTTTAAGGTATTTTTCCCAAAATTGTCTGGACACACTATGGTTAATGTTGACTTAATGATTGTATTGTATTGTATGTCTTTATTTATATAGCACCATTAATATACATAGCGCTTCACAGTAGTAATACATGGGGTAATCAAATAAATAACAGATAATATAAATAACAGGTCATGGGAATAAGTGCTTCAGACATAAAGTAACATTAAGGAAGAGGAGTCCCTGCTCTGAGGAGCTTACAATCTAATTGGTAGGGAGAACGTACAGAGACATTCTGGTAAGTGCATCTGCAGGGAGACCAGCTTTATGTATCATGTGTCTAGTATTTTACGTAGTGCTATTCATATGCCTCTTTAAGCAGGTGTGTCTTGAGGTGGGTCTTAAAGGTGGATAGAGAGGGTGATAGTCGGGTATTGAAAGGAGGGGCATTCCAGAGGTGCGGGGCAGTCAGCGAAAAAGGTTTAAGGCAGCATGGAGGTCATCAGTTATTTTAGTGAGGGCTGTTTCCGTGGAGTGAGCAGTGCGGAAGCCAGATTGTAGAGGGTCTAGGAGAGAATAGGTGTTGAGAAAGAGGAGCAAGCGAGAGAAAGAAGACGTTCAAGGAGTTTAGAGGCTAAAGGCAGGAGGGAGACAGGGCAGTAGTTAGAAAATGATGTTATGTTGGTGTTCTAGTACTAATAGCACATGTAGTGCATCCCACATATTGTTGTGGACCGCAAAAGCAGAAGTGTTTATATACAATGTAGGTACTTAAACAGTTAATTTGTCCCTTTACTTTGAAAGATTCTCCTGTCATGTGAGAGCAGAAAGTGTGTTTAATAACCAAGTGTTTACAAGTTAAACACCTGTTTCAGGCACAACACACATTGCCTGGTCCTCCAAAAATGGAGATCGGGGAGACAGATTTTCTGAATTTGCTGGGAGTAAGAAAGCTCTTGATATTGCTTTTCTGAAGACCAGGGACGGAGTATTAGGTAATTTTCGCCCAGTTGTGGGCCTAATTCATTTGATCTATTTATAGATCTTAATAATTTTATTAGGAAGATTACCCTGAAAAGATTTTGTACCGTCTATGAGTCTAAGAGAGAGTCCAGTCTGGCTTCAATTTCCAGGAAATGGAATGTGTGCAAGCCTTGACCACGCTTTTAGCAGAGTCCAGTACGCAATCTTCGTCTCTTGGAAGGTGAGTTATCCTCGTCTGATTATTCTAATTTAAGTCACTCACAAAATTTGGATTTTAGCTTTTCTCCATCTCTTTTGGATGCTTCTGGAACCGCTAACATTATCCATTCTCCTTTTAGGCTTCTCACTGTTTTTCCGTATCAATCCAAGGGGTGGTTTGTTGAAGTTTTCCATTCTCTAGTTCTTCGAGACTTCAATTCACTTTGTACGAAGGACCTTCAATACAAACAAAACCTTTTTTGTTTTTAAAGAACCGCCTAGGACGAACTCAAAAACAATGACTAGATTATCATTAGACAGGCCAATAAGGGGGGTGGTATTATCCTTCAGGACAAGTGTGATTACCTAAAAGAGACCTATAGACTTCTAAGTGATGTTAATTCTTACATTAAACAGGCCCACAATCCCACAAAAGATTATAAAATATTCTATCACAATCATCTGCAGGAGGCTTTGCGATGAAATATTATCTCAAAAATCAAATATATATTTTTATTAAACAAACATCCCAGGGTACAGATTTCTATACCATTTACCAAAAGTTCATAAAAATCTGACAGACCCTCTGGGCCAACCCATTATCTCTGGGGTGGGGTCGATGATGTCCACCTTGTCCAATATGTTGATCACTTTCTACGACCATGTGTGGTCAAACTAAGGATTAACTGAGGGACACGCTGCATGTCATCCACTCAATTGCGGGGATTAAATGGAAAGAATAATTTATCTGGGCATCCTACAATGTTGCATCTTTATATTCATGCATTGATCATTCTAGATGGGACTGGTGACCAAACATCACTGAGATGCTGATGGAGCACTCCCAGATTCTCAAAGACAGTTTATTGTGTCCAACATTCATTTCATTCTGAGACACAATTATTTTTCATTTGATGATCAATTTTTTCTTCAGATCTGTGGAATGGCCATGGGCACCAGGTTCTCCCCCAGCAATGCCAATCTCTACATGGGATTGTGTGAGGACACACAGAATGACGAGGTTACTCTCTGTGACATTCTGGTGTCCTTCAATGAGAATGATATGGGGTTCCTATTCACTTCTGCCATTTCTTCTTCCTCTTCAGTCTTTTTGGATCTACTTTTATCGGTTGATGACGAGTTTAAAATCAAGACAGACACGCATTTCAACCCTGTGGTGTTATCTCTATGTGTCCAGCACCATCACAAAAAATGGCTTGACAACATTCCATCAAGACAGTTTAGCAGGAAAGGGAGAAACTGTTCTACCGATTCTGATTTTGTAACGCTATGTGAGACTCTCATTGAAAAATGTATTGCCAATGGCTATGATAACCTTACAATTATGAACTCTTTTAATTAGAGATGGGCGAGTCTGCCCAAATCCATTTTACGGATATTCTCACTTTTCCCCCCAAAATCCATTTTGCGGTGTAAAATCTGCAAACGTATTTGGACGGTTTCAATCTGTGCGGATTCATCAAAATCGGCCGTTGGATACAACCTGTGGACGGATTTGTAGAATTGACTCCATGGATTCAGCGATCCGTCCACAGGTGGCGGAATCTGCGGAGTGTATTGGTAATAATAATAACAACAATACCGTAAAACGCAAACCGCGCTTCTTGAGATTGAAATCCGCTGAAATCCGTGCACCGAAGGAACCGTCCGATCCGCGGCGGATCCAAATACGCCCCCAAAATGTGCCCATCTCTACTTTTAATACAGCTAGACTCATAGATAGAGATACTTTATTGGCCAAATCTAAGGCCAAACAAAATGTCACCGATGATATTTCTTCTAGGTTCGCTAAACCTGTTTTGGGCAAACAAACAAACAAATGTTTATGACCAACAGGGATCACTCAAATTCGTCACTACTTTTAACCAATGGGCACACTCCATTCGTAATATATTGAACAAACATTGGAGTGTCCTTTTATGTGACACAAAGTACTCACGGCTAATCTATAACGTACATTTATCCCCGGTGAATTTGCGCTTGAGTTAACATAAACTTGATTGTACCACTTTTCATACAGTATTTCTCTCATTAGGTGACTCATTTAATTGATATACAGTACATACAGCTAGTGTGTGTGTGTGTGTGTGTGTGTGTGTGTGTGTGTGTGTGTGTGTGTGTGTGTGTGTGTGTATGTGTGTGTGTGTGTGTGTGTGTGTGTGTTATATATATATGTATATGTAACTGAGTGCACGTAATCAGGGGCCTTCCCTGCCTTCCTCTCCAGTCATCGATTGTTTCTTTGGCTAGGGCTCCTTTCCTGCTTTACTAGTATGTTCCCGTACCGCATCTATCTATCTTTGTATCACCAACTAGAGGTACACGCCGCTGTATCACGCCTCTGTTGTTAACTGTGGGATAATGAATGGCCCAGGCCATGCTTTCTCCTTCCTCTCTTATACAAAAGTTGACAGCACGGAAACACATGGGAATACAGAACCAGGACCAGACCCTGATCTCTTGGTGTTAGCCGAGAGGTATGGTTGTGAGCGACATGTACTGTATTATTGATAGCATGAAAAGAAAATACACCTAGCAGCTTATATACAAAACCAGCTCATGGGATTTGAGGGGTTAACCAATGGAAGGCAGATCAGCTGCGCTTTTATTGTGCCTGCTCTGATTTCTTCTCTGTGAGAGCACACAGCACCTAAAGATCCCAGAACAGCACCCCCCCCCCCCCCCCTCCCACCCCCAGCAGCCTCCTGTCTCCATGGGCAGAGACATAAGTCAGAATGCCAGCGGCTGCCAGGAGCCCCCTCCTGCCACATGGACCTTCCCACTGTGAGGACGGCACAGCAGCATTTTATGCGCCAACACCTGCTTCTCGGGGCCGGAATGCACAATTTTCCTTTTGTTGGCCAATTAAAAGCATGTCCCTGGTGTCTCTCTCCCTCTGGCTCCTGCCCAGACCGGTACTTTGGCTGCTTTTCAGTGCAATGTGAATGCCAAAGAAGAAGCTTTAATTCTCTTTATTTTTGGGGGTATCCAGATTTGGATTGCTGCCTTTCTTTGACGGAGAATAGAATAGTTATCTAACATCCCCTCCCTTTGTAGAGGTGTATCAGGGAGGATAGGGTGTGGGTCTTTAATACTCAAACATTATTCATAATAATAGTAATGGCACTCACAGTGCATCACAATTACAGCATTGTGTCTGGTACGCTGCACATAGGAATGTTACAG
This sequence comes from Ascaphus truei, assembly GCF_040206685.1. Classification (NCBI taxonomy): domain Eukaryota; kingdom Metazoa; phylum Chordata; class Amphibia; order Anura; family Ascaphidae; genus Ascaphus; species Ascaphus truei. Next base: position 414,310,525 of record NC_134486.1, read on the forward strand.
GCGCAGGTCCCTGCCCCGGTGAGCTTACACTCTATGTTTTTGGTGCATGAGGCACAAGGAGATAAAGTGACTGCCCAAGGTCACAAGGAGCCGACACCGGGATTACTCGCTGAGGCTTTACTCGCCGAGCCTTTACTCGCCGAGCCTTTACTCGCCGGGCCTTTACTCGCCGGGCCTTTACTCGCCGAGCCTTTACTCGCCGAGCCTTTACTCGCCCAGCCTTTACTCGCCCAGCCTTTACTCCCCGAGCCTTTACTCGCTGAGCCTTTACTCACTGAGCCTTTACTCACTGAGCCTTCACTCACTGAGCCTTTACTCCCCGAGCCTTTGCTCACTGATCCTTTACTCGCCCAGCCTTTACTCCCTGAGCTTTTACTCACTGAGCCTTTACTCACTGAGCCTTCACCCAGAGCCTTTACTCGCCGAGCCTTTACACGCCGAGCCTTTACACGCCGAGCCTTTACTTGCTGAGCCTTAACTCGTCGATCCTTTACTCGCCGAGCCTTTACTCGCCGAGCCTTTACTCGCCGAGCCTTTACACGCCGAGCCTTTACACGCCGAGCCTTTACTTGCTGAGCCTTAACTCGTCGATCCTTTACTCGCCGAGCCTTTACTCGCCGAGCCTTTACTCGCCGATCCTTTACTCGCCGAGGCTTTACTCGCCCAGCCTTTACTCGCCGAGCCCTTACTCGCCGAGCCTTTACACGCCGATCCTTTACTCACCGAGCCTTTACTCGCCGAGCCTTTACTCGCCGAGCCTTTACTCACTGATCCTTTACTCGCCCAGCCTTTACTCCCTGAGCTTTTACTCACTGAGCCTTTACTCACTGAGCCTTCACCCAGAGCCTTTACTCGCCGAGCCTTTACACGCCGAGCCTTTACACGCCGAGCCTTTACTTGCTGAGCCTTAACTCGTCGATCCTTTACTCGCCGAGCCTTTACTCGCCGAGCCTTTACTCGCCGATCCTTTACTCGCCGATCCTTTACTCGCCGAGGCTTTACTCGCCGAGCCTTTACTCGCCGAGCCCTTACTCGCCGAGCCTTTACACGCCGATCCTTTACTCGCCGAGCCTTTACACGCCGATCCTTTACTCGCCGAGCCTATACTCGTCGAGCCTTTACACGCCGAGCCTTTACACGCCGAGCCTTTACACGCCGATCCTTTTCTCCCCGAGCCTTTACTCGCCGAGCCTTTACTCGCCGAGCCTTTACACTCAGAGCCTTTACTCGCCGAGCCTTTACTCGCCGAGCCTTTACTCGCCGAGCCTTTACTCGCCGAGGCTTTACTCGCCGAGCCTTTACACGCCGATCGTTTACTCGCCGAGGCTTTACTCGCCGAGCCTTTACACGCCGATCCTTTACACGCCGAGCCTTTACACGCCGATCCTTTACTCGCCGAGCCTTTACTCGCCGAGCCTTTACACGCCGATCCTTTACTCGCCGAGCCTTTACTCGCCCAGCCTTTACACGCCAAGCCTTTACACGCCGAGCCTTTACTCGCCGAGGCTTTACTCGCCGAGCCTTTACACGCCGATCCTTTACACGCCGAGCTTTACACGCCGAGCCTTTACACGCCGATCCTTTACTCGCCGAGCCTTTACTCACCGAGCTTTTACACGCCGATCCTTTACTCGCCGAGCCTTTACTAGCCGAGCCTTTACACTCAGAGCCTTTACTCGCCGAGCCTTTACTCGCCGAGCCTTTACTCGCTGAGCCTTTACTCACGGAGGCTTTACTCGCCGAGCCTTTACACGCCGATCCTTTACTCGCCGAGGCTTTACTCGCCGAGCCTTTACACGCCGAGCCTTTACTCGCCGAGCCTTTACTCGCCGAGCCTTTACACGCCGATCCTTTACACACCGATCCTTTACTCGCGAAGCCTTTACACGCCGAGCCTTTACTCGCCGAGCCTTTACTCGCCGAGCCTTTACTCGCCGAGGCTTTACTCGCCGAGGCTTTACTCGCCGAGCCTTTACTCGCCGAGCCTTTACACGCCGAGCCTTTACACGCCGAGCCTTTACACGCCGATCCTTTACTCCCCGAGCCTTTACTCGCCGAGCCTTTACTCGCCGAGCCTTTACACTCAGAGCCTTTACTCACCGAGCCTTTACTCACCGAGCCTTTACTCACCGAGCCTTTACTCGCCGAGGCTTTACTCGTCGAGCCTTTACACGCCGATCCTTTACTCGCCCAGCCTTTACACGCCGATCCTTTACTCGCCGAGCCTTTACTCGCCGAGCCTTTACACGCTGAGCCTTTACACGCCGAGCCTTTACACGCCGATCCTTTACTCCCCGAGCCTCTACACGCCGAGCCTTTACACTCAGAGCCTTTACTCGCCGAGCCTTTACTCGCCGAGCCTTTACTCGCCGAGCCTTTACTCGCTGAGTCTTTACTCGCCGAGCCTTTACTCGCCGAGGCTTTACTCGCCGAGCCTTTACACGCCGATCCTTTACTCGCCGAGGCTTTACTCGCCGAGCCTTTACTCGCCGAGCCTTTACACGTCGATCCTTTACTCGCCGAGCCTTTACTCGCCCAGCCTTTACACGCCGAGCCTTTACACGCCGAGCCTTTACTCGCCGAGGCTTTACTCGCCGAGCCTTTACACGCCGATCCTTTACACGCCGAGCCTTTACACGCCGATCCTTTACTCGCCGAGCCTTTACTCGCCGAGCCTTTACACGCCGATCCTTTACTCGCCGAGCCTTTACTAGCCGAGCCTTTACACGCCGAGCCTTTAAACTCAGAGCCTTTACTCGCCGAGCCTTTACTCGCCGAGGCTTTACTCGCCGAGCCTTTACTCGCCGAGGCTTTACTCGCCGAGCCTTTACACACCGATCCTTTACTCGCCGAGCCTTTACACGTCGATCCTTTACTCGCCGAGCCTTTACACGCCGAGCCTTTACACGCCGAGTCTTTACACGCCGAGCCTTTACACGCCGATCCTTTACTCGCCGAGCCTTTACTCGCCGAGCCTTTACTCGCCGAGCCTTTACTCGCCGAGCCTTTACTCGCCGAGCCTTTACTCGCCGAGCCTTTACTCGCTGAGCCTTTACACGCCGATCCTTTACTCGCCCAGCCTTTACACGCCGATCCTTTACTCGCCGAGGGTTTACTCGCCGAGCCTTTACACGCCGAGCCTTTACTCGCCCAGCCTTTACACGCCGAACCTTTACACGCCGAGCCTTTACACGCCGAGCCTTTACTCGCCAAGGCTTTACTCGCCGAGCCTTTACACGCCGATCCTTTACTCACCGAGCCTTTACACGCCGAGCCTTTACACGCCGAGCCTTTACACGCCGATCCTTTACTCGCCGAGCCTTTACTCGCCGAGCCTTTACACGCCGATCCTTTACTCGCCGAGCCTTTACTCGCCGAGCCTTTACACTCAGAGCCTTTACTCGCCGAGCCTTTACTCGCCGAGCCTTTACACTCAGAGCCTTTACTCACCGAGCCTTTACTCGCCGAGCCTTTACTCGCCGAGCCTTTACACGCCGAGCCTTTACTCGCCGAGCCTTTACACGCCGATCCTTTACACGCCGATCCTTTACTCTCGAAGCCTTTACTCGCCGAGCCTTTACTCACTGAGCCTTTACTCGCCCAGCCTTTACTCCCCGAGCCTTTACTCACTGAGGCTTTACTCGCCGAGCCTTTACTCACTGAGCCTTCACTCACTGAGCCTTTACTCCCCGAGCCTTTACTCACTGAGCCTTTACTCGCCCAGCCTTTACTCCCTGAGCTTTTACTCACTGAGCCTTTACTCACTGAGCCTTCACCCAGAGCCTTTACTCGCCGAGCCTTTACTTGCCGAGCCTTAACTCGTCGATCCTTTACTCGCCGAGCCCTTACTCGCCGAGCCTTTACACGCCGATCCTTAACTCGCCGAGCCTTTACTCGCCGAGCCTTTACTCGCCGAGCCTTTACTCGCCGAGCTTTTACTCGCCGAGCCTTTACTCGCCGAGCATTTACAAACCGAGCCTTTACACGCCGAGCCTTTTACTCGCCGAGCCTTTACTCGCCGAGCCTTTACACGCCGAGCCTTTACACTCAGAGCCTTTACTCGCCAAGCCTTTACTCGCCGAGCCTTTACTCGCCGAGCCTTTACTCGCCGAGCCTTTACTCGCCGAGCCTTTACACGCCGAGCGTTTACTCGCCGAGCCTTTACTCGCCGAGCCTTTACTCGCCGGGGCTTTACTCGCCGAGGCTTTACTCGCCGAGCCTTTACTCGCCGAGCCTTTACACTCAGAGCCTTTACTCGCCGAGCCTTTACTCTCTGAGCCTTTACTCGCCGAGCCTTAACTCGCCGAGCCTTTACTCGCCGAGGCTTTACTCGCCGAGCCTTTACACGCCGATCCTTTACTCGCCGAGCCTTTACACGCCGATCCTTTACTCGCCGAGCCTTTACTCGTCGAGCCTTTACACGCCGAGCCTTTACACGCCGAGCCTTTTCTCCCCGAGCCTTTACTCGCCGAGCCTTTACTCGCCGAGCCTTTACACTCAGAGCCTTTACTCGCCGAGCCTTTACTCGCCGAGCCTTTACTCGCCGAGCCTTTACTCGCCGAGGCTTTACTCGCCGAGCCTTTACACGCCGATCGTTTACTCGCCGAGCCTTTACACGCCGATCCTTTACTCGCCGAGCCTTTACACGCCGAGCCTTTACACGCCGATCCTTTACTCGCCGAGCCTTTACTCGCCGAGCCTTTACACGCCGATCCTTTACTCGCCGAGCCTTTACTCACCCAGCCTTTACACGCCGAGCCTTTACACGCCGAGCCTTTACTCGCCGAGGCTTTACTCGCCGAGCCTTTACACGCCGATCCTTTACACGCCGAGCCTTTACACGCCGAGCCTTTACACGCTGATCCTTTACTCGCCGAGCCTTTACTCACCGAGCTTTTACACGCCGATACTTTACTCGCCGAGCCTTTACTAGCCGAGCCTTTACACTCAGAGCCTTTACTCGCCGAGCCTTTACTCGCTGAGCCTTTACTCACGGAGGCTTTACTCGCCGAGCCTTTACACGCCGATCCTTTACTCGCCGAGGCTTTACTCGCCGAGCCTTTACTCGCCGAGCCTTTACTCACTGATCCTTTACTCGCCCAGCCTTTACTCCCTGAGCTTTTACTCACTGAGCCTTTACTCACTGAGCCTTCACCCAGAGCCTTTACTCGCCGAGCCTTTACACGCCGAGCTTTACACGCCGAGCCTTTACACGCCGATCCTTTACTCGCCGAGCCTTTACTCACCGAGCTTTTACACGCCGATCCTTTACTCGCCGAGCCTTTACTAGCCGAGCCTTTACACTCAGAGCCTTTACTCGCCGAGCCTTTACTCGCCGAGCCTTTACTCACGGAGGCTTTACTCGCCGAGCCTTTACACGCCGATCCTTTACTCGCCGAGGCTTTACTCGCCGAGCCTTTACACGCCGAGCCTTTACTCACCGAGCCTTTACACGCTGATCCTTTACACACCGATCCTTTACTCGCGAAGCCTTTACACGCCGAGCCTTTACTCGCCGAGCCTTTACTCGCCGAGCCTTTACTCGCCGAGGCTTTACTCGCCGAGGCTTTACTCGCCGAGCCTTTACTCGCCGAGCCTTTACACGCCGAGCCTTTACACGCCGAGCCTTTACACGCCGATCCTTTACTCCCCGAGCCTTTACTCGCCAAGCCTTTACTCGCCGAGCCTTTACACTCAGAGCCTTTACTCACCGAGCCTTTACACGCCGAGCCTTTACTCACCGAGCCTTTACTCGCCGAGGCTTTACTCGCCGAGCCTTTACACGCCGATCCTTTACTCGCCCAGCCTTTACACGCCGATCCTTTACTCGCCGAGCCTTTACTCGCCGAGCCTTTACACGCTGAGCCTTTACACGCCGAGCCTTTACACGCCGATCCTTTACTCCCCGAGCCTCTACACGCCGAGCCTTTACACTCAGAGCCTTTACTCGCCGAGCCTTTACTCGCCGAGCCTTTACTCGCCGATCCTTTACACGCCGAGCCTTTACACGCAGATCCTTTACTCGCCGAGCCTTTACTCGCCGAGCCTTTACACGCCGATCCTTTACTCGCCAAGCCTTTACTAGCCGAGCCTTTACACGCCGAGCCTTTAAACTCAGAGCCTTTACTCGCCGAGCCTTTACTCGCCGAGGCTTTACTCGCCGAGCCTTTACTCGCCGAGGCTTTACTCGCCGAGCCTTTACACACCGATCCTTTACTCGCCGAGCCTTTACACGCCGATCCTTTACTCGCCGAGCCTTTACACGCCGAGCCTTTACACGCCGAGCCTTTACACGCCGATCCTTTACACGCCGATCCTTTACTCGCCGAGCCTTTACTCGCCGAGCCTTTACTCGCCGAGAATTTACTCGCCGAGCCTTTACTCGCCGAGGCTTTACTCGCCGAGCCTTTACTCGCTGAGCCTTTACACGCCGATCCTTTACTCGCCCAGCCTTTACACGCCGATCCTTTACTCGCCGAGGGTTTACTCGCCGAGCCTTTACACGCCGAGCCTTTACTCGCCCAGCCTTTACACGCCGAACCTTTACACGCCGAGCCTTTACACGCCGAGCCTTTACTCGCCAAGGCTTTACTCGCCGAGCCTTTACACGCCGATCCTTTACTCACCGAGCCTTTACACGCCGAGCCTTTACACGCCGAGCCTTTACACGCCGATCCTTTACTCGCCGAGCCTTTACTCGCCGAGCCTTTACACGCCGATCCTTTACTCGCCGAGCCTTTACTCGCCGAGCCTTTACACTCAGAGCCTTTACTCGCCGAGCCTTTACTCGCCGAGCCTTTACACTCAGAGCCTTTACTCACCGAGCCTTTACTCGCCGAGCCTTTACTCGCCGAGCCTTTACACGCCGAGCCTTTACTCGCCGAGCCTTTACACGCCGATCCTTTACACGCCGATCCTTTACTCTCGAAGCCTTTACTCGCCGAGCCTTTACTCACTGAGCCTTTACTCGCCCAGCCTTTACTCCCCGAGCCTTTACTCACTGAGGGTTTACTCGCCGAGCCTTTACTCACTGAGCCTTCACTCACTGAGCCTTTACTCCCCGAGCCTTTACTCACTGAGCCTTTACTCGCCCAGCCTTTACTCCCTGAGCTTTAACTCACTGAGCCTTTACTCACTGAGCCTTCACCCAGAGCCTTTACTCGCCGAGCCTTTACTTGCCGAGCCTTAACTCGTCGATCCTTTACTCGCCGAACCCTTACTCGCCGAGCCTTTACACGCCGATCCTTTACTCGCCGAGCCTTTACTCACCGAGCCTTTACTCGCCGAGCCTTTACTCACCGAGCTTTTACTCGCCGAGCCTTTACTCGCCGAGCATTTACACGCCGAGCCTTTACACGCCGAGCCTTTTACTCGCCGAGCCTTTACTCGCCGAGCCTTTACACGCCGAGCCTTTACACTCAGAGCCTTTACTCGCCGAGCTTTTACTCGCCGAGCTTTTACTCGCCGAGCCTTTACTCGCCGAGCCTTTACTCGCCAAGCCTTTACACGCCGAGCGTTTACTCGCCGAGCCTTTACTCGCCGAGCCTTTACTCGCCGGGGCTTTACTCGCCGAGGCTTTACTCGCCGAGCCTTTACTCGCCGAGCCTTTACACTCAGAGCCTTTACTCGCCGAGCCTTTACTCTCCGAGCCTTTACTCGCTGAGCCTTAACTCGCCGAGCCTTTACTCGCCGAGGCTTTACTCGCCGAGCCTTTACACGCCGATCCTTTACTCGCCGAGCCTTTACACGCCGATCCTTTACTCGCCGAGCCTTTACTCGTCGAGCCTTTACACGCCGAGCCTTTACACGCCGAGCCTTTTCTCCCCGAGCCTTTACTCGCCGAGCCTTTACTCGCCGAGCCTTTACACTCAGAGCCTTTACTCGCCGAGCCTTTACTCGCCGAACCTTTACTCGCCGAGCCTTTACTCGCCGAGCCTTTACTCGCCGAGGCTTTACTCGCCGAGCCTTTACACGCCGATCGTTTACTCGCCGAGCCTTTACACGCCGATCCTTTACTCGCCGAGCCTTTACACGCCGAGCCTTTACACGCCGATCCTTTACTCGCCGAGCCTTTACTCGCCGAGCCTTTACACGCCGATCCTTTACTCGCCCAGCCTTTACACGCCGAGCCTTTACACGCCGATCCTTTACTCACCGAGCCTTTAAACGCCGAGCCTTTACACGCCGAGCCTTTACACGCCGATCCTTTACTCGCCGAGCCTTTACTCGCCGAGCCTTTACACGCCGATCCTTTACTCGCCGAGCCTTTACTCGCCGAGCCTTTAAACTCAGAGCCTTTACTCGCCGAGCTTTTACTCGCCGAGCCTTTACACTCAGAGCCTTTACTCGCCGAGCCTTTACTCGCCGAGCCTTTACTCGCCGAGCCTTTACACGCCGAGCCTTTACTCGCCGAGCCTTTACACTCAGAGCCTTTACTCGCCGAGCCTTTACTCGCCGAACCTTTACTCGCCGAGCCTTTACTCGCCGAGCCTTTACTCGCCGAGGCTTTACTCGCCGAGCCTTTACACGACGATCGTTTACTCGCCGAGCCTTTACACGCCGATCCTTTACTCGCCGAGCCTTTACACGCCGAGCCTTTACACGCCGATCCTTTACTCGCCGAGCCTTTACTCGCCGAGCCTTTACACGCCGATCCTTTACTCGCCGAGCCTTTACTCACCCAGCCTTTACACGCCGAGCCTTTACACGCCGAGCCTTTACTCGCCGAGGCTTTACTCGCCGAGCCTTTACACGCCGATCCTTTACACGCCGAGCCTTTACACGCCGAGCCTTTACACGCCGATCCTTTACTTGCCGAGCCTTTACTCACCGAGCTTTTACACGCCGATCCTTTACTCGCCGAGCCTTTACTAGCCGAGCCTTTACACTCAGAGCCTTTACTCGCCGAGCCTTTACTCGCCGAGCCTTTACTCGCTGAGCCTTTACTCACGGAGGCTTTACTCGCCGAGCCTTTACACGCCGATCCTTTACTCGCCGAGGCTTTACTCGCCGAGCCTTTACACGCCGAGCCTTTACTCGCCGAGCCTTTACACGCCGATCCTTTACACACCGATCCTTTACTCGCGAAGCCTTTACACGCCGAGCCTTTACTCGCCGAGCCTTTACTCGCCGAGCCTTTACTCGCCGAGGCTTTACTCGCCGAGGCTTTACTCGCCGAGCCTTTACTCGCCGAGCCTTTACTCGCCGAGCCTTTACACGCCGAGCCTTTACACGCCGAGCCTTTACACGCCGATCCTTTACTCCCCGAGCCTTTACTCGCCGAGCCTTTACTCGCCGAGCCTTTACACTCAGAGCCTTTACTCACCGAGCCTTTACTCGCCGAGCCTTTACTCACCGAGCCTTTACTCGCCGAGGCTTTACTCGCCGAGCCTTTACACGCCGATCCTTTACTCGCCCAGCCTTTACACGCCGATCCTTTACTCGCCGAGCCTTTACTCGCCGAGCCTTTACACGCTGAGCCTTTACACGCCGAGCCTTTACACGCCGATCCTTTACTCCCCGAGCCTCTACACGCCGAGCCTTTACACTCAGAGCCTTTACTCGCCGAGCCTTTACTCGCCGAGCCTTTACTCGCCGAGCCTTTACTCGCTGAGCCTTTACTCGCAGAGCCTTTACTCGCCGAGGCTTTACTCGCCGAGCCTTTACACGCCGATCCTTTACTCGCCGAGGCTTTACTCGCCGAGCCTTTACTCGCCGAGCCTTTACACGTCGATCCTTTACTCGCCGAGCCTTTACTCGCCCAGCCTTTACACGCCGAGCCTTTACACGCCGAGCCTTTACTCGCCGAGGCTTTACTCGCCGAGCCTTTACACGCCGATCCTTTACACGCCGAGCCTTTACACGCCGATCCTTTACTCGCCGAGCCTTTACTCGCCGAGCCTTTACACGCCGATCCTTTACTCGCCAAGCCTTTACTAGCCGAGCCTTTACACGCCGAGCCTTTAAACTCAGAGCCTTTACTCGCCGAGCCTTTACTCGCCGAGGCTTTACTCGCCGAGCCTTTACTCGCCGAGGCTTTACTCGCCGAGCCTTTACACACCGATCCTTTACTCGCCGAGCCTTTACACGCCGATCCTTTACTCGCCGAGCCTTTACACGCCGAGCCTTTACACGCCGAGCCTTTACACGCCGAGCCTTTACACGCCGATCCTTTACTCGCCGAGCCTTTACTCGCCGAGCCTTTACTCGCCGAGCCTTTACTCGCCGAGCCTTTACTCGCCGAGCCTTTACTCGCCGAGCCTTTACACGCCGATCCTTTACTCGCCCAGCCTTTACACGCCGATCCTTTACTCGCCGAGGGTTTACTCGCCGAGCCTTTACACGCCGAGCCTTTACTCGCCCAGCCTTTACACGCCGAACCTTTACACGCCGAGCCTTTACACGCCGAGCCTTTACTCGCCAAGGCTTTACTCGCCGAGCCTTTACACGCCGATCCTTTACTCACCGAGCCTTTAAACGCCGAGCCTTTACACGCCGAGCCTTTACACGCCGATCCTTTACTCGCCGAGCCTTTACTCGCCGAGCCTTTACACGCCGATCCTTTACTCGCCGAGCCTTTACTCGCCGAGCCTTTAAACTCAGAGCCTTTACTCGCCGAGCTTTTACTCGCCGAGCCTTTACACTCAGAGCCTTTACTCGCCGAGCCTTTACTCGCCGAGCCTTTACTCGCCGAGCCTTTACACGCCGAGCCTTTACTCGCCGAGCCTTTACACGCCGATCCTTTACACGCCGATCCTTTACTCTCGAAGCCTTTACTCGCCGAGCCTTTACACGCCGATCCTTTACACGCCGATCCTTTACTCGCCGAGCCTTTAGTCGCCGAGGCTTTACTCGCCGAGCCTTTACACGCCGATCCTTTACACTCAGAGCCTTTACTCGCCGAGCCTTTACTCGCCGAGCCTTTACTCGCCGAGCCTTTACTCGCCGAGCCTTTACACGCCGATCCTTTACTCGCCGAGGCTTTACTCGCCGAGCCTTTACACGCCGATCCTTTACTCGCCGAGGCTTTACTCGCCGAGCCTTTACACGCCGATCCTTTACTCGCCGAGCCTTTACTCGCCGAGCCTTTACTCGCCGAGCCTTTACACGCCGATCCTTTACTCGCCGAGCCTTTACTAGACGAGCCTTTACACTCAGAGCCTTTACTCGCCGAGCCTTTACTCGCCGAGCCTTTACTCGCCGAGGCTTTACTCGCCGAGGCTTTACTCGCCGAGCCTTTACTCGCCGAGCCTTTACACGCCGAGCCTTTACACGCCGAGCCTTTTAACGCCGATCCTTTACTCCCCGAGCCTTTACTCGCCGAGCCTTTACTCGCCGAGCCTTTACACTCAGAGCCTTTACTCGCCGAACCTTTACTCGCCGATCCTTTACACGCCGAGCCTTTACACGCCGAGCCTTTACACGCCGATCCTTTACTCGCCGAGCCTTTACACGCCGATCCTTTACTCGCCGAGCCTTTACTCGCCGAGCCTTTACTCGCCGAGCCTTTACACGCCGAGCCTTTACTCGCCGAGCCTTTACTCGCGGAGGCTTTACTCGCCGAGCCTTTACACGCCGATCCTTTACTCGCCGAGGCTTTACTCGCCGAGCCTTTACACACCGAGCCTTTACTCGCCGAGCCTTTACACGCCGATCCTTTACACGCTGATCCTTTACTCGCGAAGCCTTTACACGCCGAGACTTTACTCGCCAAGCCTTTACTCGCCGAGCCTTTACTCGCCGAGGCTTTACTCGCCGAGCCTTTACTCGCCGAGCCTTTACTCGCCGAGCCTTTACACGCCGAGCCTTTACACGCCGATCCTTTACTCCCCGAGCCTTTACTCGCCGAGCCTTTACTCGCCGAGCCTTTACACTCAGAGCCTTTACTCACCGAGCCTTTACTCGCCGAGCCTTTACTCGCCGAGCCTTTACTCGCCGAGACTTTACTCGCCGAGCCTTTACACGCCGATCCTTTACTCGCCCAGCCTTTACACGCCGATCCTTTACTCGCCGAGCCTTTACTCGCCGAGCCTTTACACGCCGAGCCTTTACACGCCGAGCCTTTACACGCCGATCCTTTACTCCCCGAGCCTTTACTCGCCGAGCCTTTACATGCCGAGCATTTACACTCAGAGCCTTTACTAGCCGAGCCGTTACTCGCCGAGCCTTTACTCGCCGAGCCTTTACTCGCCGAGGCTTTACTCGCCGAGCCTTTACACGCCGATCCTTTACTCGCCGAGCCTTTACACGCCGATCCTTTACTCGCCGAGCCTTTACACGCCGAGCCTTTACACGCCGAGCCTTTACACGCCGAGCCTTTACTCGCCGAGCCTTTACTCGCCGAGCCTTTACTCGCCGAGCCTTTACTCGCCGAGCCTTTACACGCCGATCCTTTACTCGCCCAGCCTTTACTCGCCGAGCCTTTACTCGCCGAGGGTTTACTTGCCGAGCCTTTACACGCCGAGCTTTTACTCGCCCAGCCTTTACACGCCGAGCCTTTACATGCCGAGCCTTTACACGCCGAGCCTTTACTCGCCGAGGCTTTACTCGCCGAGCCTTTACACGCCGATCCTTTACTCACCGAGCCTTTACACGCCGAGCCTTTACACGCTGAGCCTTTACACGCCGATCCTTTACTCGCCGAGCCTTTACTCGCCGAGCCTTTACACGCCGATCCTTTACTCGCCGAGCCTTTACTCGCCGAGCCTTTACACTCAGAGCCTTTACTCGCCGAGCCTTTACTCGCCGAGGCTTTACACGCCTATCCTTTACACGCCGATCCTTTACTCGCGAAGCCTTTACTCGCGAAGCCTTTACTCGCCGAGCCTTTACACGCCGATCCTTTACACTCAGAGCCTTTACTCGCGAGCCTTTACTCGCCGAGTCTCTACTCGCCGAGCCTTTACTCGCCGAGCCTTTACACGCCGATCCTTTACTCGCCGAGCCTTTACTCGCCGAGCCTTTAAACGCAGAGCCTTTACACGCCGAGCCTTTACACGCCGATCCTTTACTCCCCGAGCCTTTACTCGCCGAGCCTTTACTCGCCGAGCCTTTACACTCAGAGCCTTTACTCGCCGAGCCTTTACTCGCCGAGCCTTTACTCGCCGAGCCTTTACTCGCCGAGGCTTTACTCGCCGAGCCTTTACTCGCCGAGCCTTTACACGCCGATCCTTTACTCGCCGAGGCTTTACTCGCCGAGCCTTTACTCGCCGAGCCTTTACACGCCGATCCTTTACTCGCCGAGCCTTTACTCACCCAGCCTTTACACGCCGAGCCTTTACACGCCGAGCCTTTACACGCCGAGCCTTTACTCGCCGAGGCTTTACTCGCCGAGACTTTACACGCCGATCATTTACACGCCGATCCTTTACACGCCGAGCCTTTACACGCCGATCCTTTACTCGCCGAGGCTTTACTCGCCGAGCCTTTACACGCCGATCCTTTACACGCCGATCCTTTACACGCCGAGCCTTTACACGCCGATCCTTTACTCGCCGAGCCTTTACTCGCTGAGCCTTTACACGCCGATCCTTTACTCGCCGAGCCTTTACTAGCCGAGCCTTTACACTCAGAGCCTTTACTCGCCGAGCTTTCACTCACTGAGCCTTCACTCAGAGCCTTTACTCGCCGAGCCTTTACTCGCCGAGCCTTTACTCGCCGAATCTTTACTCCCCGAGCCTTTACTCGCCGAGCCTTTACTCGCCGAGCCTTTACTCGCCGAGCCTTAACTCGCCGAGCCTTCACTCACTGAGCCTTCACTCAGAGCCTTTAGTCACCGAGCTTTCACTCACCAAGCCTTTACTCACTGAGCCACTCCTTATCCCTGAGGGTTCAGTTCCTACCTTGTCCAGGGAAAATCACTTTATCCACAAAGCTGCGGTTAAAATGAGATCTAAAAGTATCCTTCCAAGCATACATTAAGGGCACCCCCCATAATGGAGACATAAACTATAATTGAGATATGTAATCAACATGTATTTAGTGTCAAAGTACTTTGCTAGTGTGCCTTTGTCTTGTATAGTGTCTCGCTGTGGGTGTAAATAACTCAGTGTGATACCAGTGCACAGTGTATAAACCAATGGAGAGGTGAGCAGGGGATTGACAGACAAGAGGTGACAGAAGGGGCACTCATACCATATTTTCATGATGACAGCAGGGGAAAGACACATTCAATTTGTTTCAGGAAGAAGCGTGTAAAAAACAAACACTTGTAATGTCATGTTTCTGTGCTTGTATAACCTAAGTAGTCTACGTCTGAGTTCACACAATGAGAGAAAAGCCCAGAGGGAAAGAAAGGACTATTCTAGCAGGAACGGGAGGGACGCTGAGTGTGTCCCTCTCATTACAGGGTGGCAAAGTCACACTAATACAGAAAACTCAGTATGGCCCAGAGAGGGTTTCTCTCCACAAGGTCATGTTTGACACAGAGACTTAGAGACATATTTACCACGGGCTGCTATTCCACAGGGCACTTAAGGCACAGGAAGACACTTTATAGCTTATTCCCATTTATAGACCATAGGGTCTTCCAGTGCCAAAAGGAGTCTGATGGAATATCACCACCGTGTAGCATATGGCCTCTGTGTCTACAGCATGTCTCAGTGTCACTGATAGAATATCCCCACTGTGTATATGGCCTTAGTCTCTACAGCATGTCTCAGTGTCACTCTGATAGAATATCACCACCGTGTAGCATATGGCCTCTGTGTCTACAGCATGTCTCAGTGTCACTGATAGAATATCTCCACTGTGTATATGGCCTCAGTCTCTACAGCATGTCTCAGTGTCACTCTGATAGAATATCCCCACTGTGTATATGGCCTCTGTCTCTACAGCATGTCTCAGTGTCACTCTGATAGAATATCCCCACCGTGTATATGGCCTCTGTGTCTACAGCATGTCTCAGTGTCACTGATAGAATATCCCCACTGTGTATATGGCCTCTGTCTCTACAGCATGTCTCAGTGTCACTCTGATAGAATATCCCCACTGTGTATATGGCCTCTGTCTCTACAGCATGTCTCAGTGTCACTCTGATAGAATATCCCCACCGTGTATATGGTCTCTGTCTCTACAGCATGTCTCAGTGTCACTCTGATAGAATATCACCACCGTGTATATGGTCTCTGTCTCTCAGCATGTCTCAGTGTATCCCTGATAGAATATCACCACCGTGTATATAGCCTCTGTCTCTCAGCATGTTTCAGTGTCACCCTGATAGAATATCACCACCGTGTACATGGCCTCTGTCTCTACAGCATGTCTCAGTGTCACCCTGATAGAATATCCCCACCGTGTATATGGCCTCTGTCTATACAGCATGTCTCAGTGTCACCCTGATAGAATATCCGCACCGTGTATATGGCCTCTGTCTCTACAGCATGTCTCAGTGTCAGCCTGATAGAATATCACCACCGTGTATATGGCCTCTGTCTCTGCAGCATGTCTCAGTGTCACCCTGATAGAATACCCCCACGTGTATATGGCCTCTGTCTCTACAGCATGTCTCAGTGTCAGCCTGATAGAATATCACCACCGTGTATATGGCCTCTGTCTCTACAGCATGTCTCAGTGTCACCCTGATAGAATATCCCCACCGTGTATATGGCCTCTGTCTCTTCAGCATGTCTCAGTGTCACCCTGATAAAATACCCCCACCGTGTATATGGCCTCTGTCTATACAGCATGTCTCAGTGTCACCCTGATAGAATATCCGCACCGTGTATATGGTCTCTGTCTCTGCAGCATGTCTCAGTGTCACTCTGATAGAATATCCCCACCGTGTATATGGCCTCTGTCTCTGCAGCATGTCTCAGTGTCAGCCTGATAGAATATCCCCACCGTGTATATGGCCTCTGTCTCTCAGCATGTTTCAGTGTCACCCTGATAGAATATCCCCACCGTGTATATGGCCTCTGTCTCTCAGCATGTTTCAGTGTCACCCTGATAGAATATCACCACCGTGTATATGGCCTCTGTCTCTACAGCATGTCTCAGTGTCACTGATAGAATATCCCCACTGTGTATATGGCCTCTGTCTCTACAGCATGTCTCAGTGTCACCCTGATAGAATATCCCCACCATGTATAAGGCCTCTGTCTATACAGCATGTCTCAGTGTCACCCTGATAGAATATCCGCACCGTGTATATGGCCTCTGTCTCTACAGCATGTCTCAGTGTCACCCTGATAGAATATCCCCACCATGTATAAGGCCTCTGTCTATACAGCATGTCTCAGTGTCAGCCTGATAGAATATCACCACCGTGTATATGGCCTCTGTCTCTACAGCATGTCTCAGTGTCACTCTGATAGAATATCCCCACCATGTATATGGCCTCTGTCTATACAGCATGTCTCAGTGTCACCCTGATAGAATATCCCCACCGTGTATATGGCCTCTGTCTCTGCAGCATGTCTCAGTGTCACCCTGATAGAATATCCGCACCGTGTATATGGTCTCTGTCTCTGCAGCATGTCTCAGTGTCACTCTGATAGAATATCCCCACCGTGTATATGGCCTCTGTCTCTACAGCATGTCTCAGTGTCACCCTGATAGAATATCCGCACCGTGTATATGGTCTCTGTCTCTGCAGCATGTCTCAGTGTCACTCTGATAGAATATCCCCACCGTGTATATGGCCTCTGTCTCTACAGCATGTCTCAGTGTCACCCTGATAGAATATCCCCACCGTGTATATGGCCTCTGTCTCTACAGCATGTCTCAGTGTCACCCTGATAGAATATCCGCACCGTGTATATGGCCTCTGTCTCTACAGCATATCTCAGTGTCACTCTGATAGAATATCACCACCGTGTATATGGCCTCTGTCTCTACAGCATATCTCAGTGTCACTCTGATAGAATATCACCACCGTGTATATGGCCTCTGTCTCTACAGCATGTCTCAGTGTCACTCTGATAGAATATCACCACCGTGTATATGGCCTCTGTCTCTACAGCATATCTCAGTGTCACCCTGATAGAATATCACCACCGTGTATATAGCCTCTGTCTCTACAGCATGTCTCAGTGCACTCATTGAAGGCAGAACCATCTTGTTCACTTCAATGGGACAGAAGATGTATTCCGCCTCTGGAAACTCATATGCAATAGCTCTACTTAGTAAATATTGGTGTTGGTCCATCTGACCACAGAGCAACATTGTGACAATAAGGAATTTGACCAAATATTAAACTCTCCAACCTCTGGGTGACAGTGACAGGGACTACAGTCCCTTATAGTCATTCCCCAGCAGACAATGTGGGTAATTCATCATGTCACCCTGGTCTAAAACTAGTACAATGTTGGTGCAACATACAGTACAGCTCCAGAACTAACAGTTTAACATTAAACACAATTAGAACGTTTCTTTTTGCTAAATCTGGTTCTGTTCTTTGCCCCAGTACTGACACCATTTTACAGCAGGGGCAGTTTAAGGAAAGACCCCCAATGACAATTCTTTGGTCCCTTTATTAGCAGAGTTATCCAACAGATGCAAACATTCAAGATGCAGAAATCCCGTCTAACTCAGTGGCAAAGGGTTAATGCTTGTGTTGCAGCTATTGTTTCATGATGGACGTTATTAATGCACACTGAGTAATAAGCAAATAATGCACAGAGCCTGTAATTATTAATCAGCTATTTCTATTTAAAGCTGCTTTCTGGCGTGTGTAAGAGGCGTAATGTACCTCAATGTCATGAGAAACAAAAGGACACACCAGCGTGGCAATCTGATCTGGAGATATCATTGCAGCAAAGGCGTCCCTATTATGTACATTCTGACGTCTATAACCCAATGAGCTCCATTTCATATCATTTTCTTTCTATAGGTCCATTGTGTTCTGTACATTAAGAGCAGCTAAGCTTGGAACCCCTGTGCTATTATAGCAGTGGCTGGTCCATCTAGCTCTCTACCTACCCTGTCATTTAATTTCTAGTAAGACACAGACAGTGACAGGCCGTCCTATGGGTGTTCCCCCTCCTCATGCTGACTTCCTGAGTGGCAGAGTTGTGGTGCATGTGCTGGGCCCTCCCTCTTTGAGCTACAGGAAGGAAGTGCCTAAATTATAGTATGAAGTTCAGCCCTTATGGGTGGGAACTTAGGGGTGGGGTGTTATGGTCTCCTGTCTCCTCATGGAGTAGGAGCTCTGAGCTCTCCTCCCAGCTGGGAGAGAGACATGTGCTCAGACCCTCATGGGTCTCAAAATTACCAGCAGGCCAGTACCATCCAGAAGCTAGGGATCTACCTTATCAACTAAAGCATCCGCTGTAGCAACATCGCAGTGGCTGTTATAATAAATGTAGCCATGTATAAAAATGGTATACAGTTCTTTCTCATGCTGGCAGTAAACCTGGTAAGTATGCAGGATTGCCAGCATCAATCATGGAGGTTTGCCCTCACACCATGGTGAGGTATCATATGTACATAAGGGGAGTGGTAACATGCTCTATGTCCACTGTTAGTGACACAAGAAGTGTGGCTGTTTTCTGAGTCTATATAAGACACAGAACTGCCAAAAGTTAGGAGTTCCAGAGGGTTCAAGGTGTTCAAGTTGTTGGAGAGATGGTTAATGAGTGTCTGCAGCAGTTAGGCTGTCAGATTTAATTGATAGCATACCCTACACTGTGATCAGGGATCTGACACAGATGGTGATCTCCCTTAGGGGAGAGGTGACCCAACTCTTTTGGAGAGGCAAGGAACTTCTGAAAGGGATGCACTACATGGAAATGAGCAGCTAAGCTGACCGTTGTGAAGGGCAGTCTGCCTGAAGATGCTAATAAAGATGCCCAGTTTCACAAGACCCTTGCTGTGTATGTGTGGAGTCATTACACAGAAGGAGGCACCACAGAGGAGGTCCTCATCAGATACATCCCCCTGCGGCCGCAGAGATCCTGATGGGGTGGAGGCGCTGCATCGGATGTGAGTAGGACTCAAACCACACTACCTCAGATGCCTGTCATGCTGATATCCCCATACCATCCAACCGAGAGACTCAGGAGTCCTGTAAGCCAGCAGGTGCACCACACACTATACATACATGTAATTAGGCCAGGAGACCACAGGGGGCAATTTGAGATTGGGTGGGGGCCCGTAAAACCGTTACATAAAGATCACCCTCATTTATACTTCTGGCTCCATGGCAGTCTCTGTGGAGGGAGTATTGTGAGTAAGGACCGCCGTCAGCCTTGCTGAAGCCCCCTATGTCTGGAGGTTAGGGTGACCCATAGTGAGCACTCGTGAGTTCCCCAGACCCCCGTGGGAACCACCCGAGGCCTGTGGGTCTGACACGGGGCTCCCAGACATCCGCGGGCCTACCGTGGGGACCCAATTGTGGCCCACGGTGACCCAAGGAGACCACCTGGGGGCCATCGCGCTTGGCGGGACCCACCAACAGGCCTCCAGAACCTGTGTGAAACAAGTTGCTGGTACCCTGTAGGTCTGTCAGGTGCCCCGCCAGCCCGCCGGGGACTCGTGTGGGGCTGGGGTATGAACCCTGTATGTAAAAGGATAAATCATGTATTTATGGGGGGGCACAGGGGGTGGGTAATGTATTTAATAAATAGAATAATGTTTATTGTGGGGTTGTGTATTGTTTTTATTGTGGGTACTTGGGGTGGGGTGAGGGGGTATTGGCCCCCACGGTATGTGGGTAGGCCTCCCTTGTGGGTAGTGGGTGAGGGTGGTTAGGCCTCACGGGGTGGGGGTTAGTGTGGGAGGGTATGTAGGTGTCCCGAGTGGTGGTTGAGGGTCGGTTAATCCCTTAATGACTGTAGTGGTTAATAACCGCTATGGTGATTAAGGGGTTAGGAGACATTACATTGGATGTTTTCATTCTTGTGTCTGTTTTGCTGCAGCGGATGGGGCATGGGCAGGATGAAGATGAGGATGGCCTTCATCGTGGCACCCGGACATGGGTGAGTACTATATGTATTTAATGTATTGATTGGTGTTTATGTATTTAAAATGGGCACATTCACTATTATCCATTTGTGGATAATAGTAATTGTGGCCATTACTATACTGTATGTGTTAAGGGGGGGGGGGGTTATTTCTTTATAAGTATGTATGTGTTTTGACATTAATTTGGGGGGGGCACATAACTGGTACTGCAGGCCTGCGGGTAACACCCGAGGGCCCCGCCAGCCTATAGTATCATTGATGTGCATATATGTGTATGTTAGAGGTTGTTGGGGTTATATATATATATCTATATATATCTATATATATATAGATATTTATTTATTTATTTATATTCATTTATTTATTTATTTATGTGGATATATTTTTTTATTTATTTAGATATATATATTTATTTAGTTAGTGTGGGGCTGGTGTGTGTGATTATTTTTTATTGTGGGTAGCGGTGTGGGTGAAGGGGGTATTAGCCACAACGGTGGTTGTTTAGGGCTTGCGGGTGGGTAGTGGGAGGGCTTAACCCCTTCATGACCATAGCGGTCTTAACTGCTACGGTCGTGAAGGGGTTAAGTGCACCCGCAACCCCCCACCCCCCCCCCCCCGCAAGCCCTAAACAAACAACAAGGGCCAAATACCCCCTTCACCCACCCCCGCTACCCACAATAAATCTGGTATGGTGGGTTAACCCCTTCATTGCCCTAGCGGTTAGCCGCTAAGGTAATGAAGTGGGCTTTACATGCATTTTTCCTGCCTCGGATGCATGCCGGGGGGCTCCGTTGCGGGTATCAGCTCCGGAGACCCCGGTATCAGTCACAGGCAGGAAAAGGGGCTGATTTTTTCTAAGTGTCGCCCTTGCCGATGCTTCTCCTCCAACAACTTGCCAACTTTAATTGGCGGGACAAATTGCCGAAAAACTCTCCATTCTGGAGTGCCGATCAGCAGCGAAAAGCTTATCGGGGCTTCCTGAATTCAGCCGAGTTCAAAAAGTGCCGATAAGTGGCTTATCGACCCGGCTGCCGATAAGTTTTTATCAGCAACAAAAATTGCCGATTTTTCCCACTTATCGGCGCTTACTGAATCGGGAGGGCAAATTTGGCGAAAAAATGGCGATAAACGGCTTATCGGCGCTTACTGCATGAGACCCTTAATCGCTGAATTTAAAGAAACAAATTAAGATCTTGAAAATAAATCTCTATAAAAATAATGTACGTGTAAGGGGCATTCCTGAACCGGTCAACAGTCTTGAACCTTACCTCCATAGACTCTTTAAACACCTTATCCCCAACACAGACCCAGGGATATATCATCTGGATGGGGCCCACAGAGCCCTATTAGGCTGCAATAGGAAGGATGAAAGACCTCGTGATGTAATTATCCGCTTTTTATACTTCAAGGTGAAGGAAGATCTGTTAAAGGTGACGAGAAACACTGGAGGTGTGACATTTTGAATTCTTAGCTTAGCTATGGAGCCAAAGACATCAAACACAGATAGGGATGTCCTTTCTGCCCCATGGTTTGGCTATATGGACAAATGAGGTCTGCAAGGAATGTAAAAGAGGCTGAAGATTTGCTAACGTCCATTGGCTTTCCACAGGCCTCTTCACACGGATTCCCGGACAGGAAAAGGCTGGTGGCATCACCTCCTAGGAGAACACGGCAGCAATCCTAGAAGCTATTGAGACCGCCAAAAAGAAGATGGAGGAATTGTAACTGACTATACAGGACACAAAAGGATAAAGACACGGGTCTACTACTGCTGGTCTGGCACAACGGTTAAAGGATACTGGAGAGTCGCAAACATCACGGTGAGGAGAGCCTGGCGGGCTAGAGCAAGAATACAATACAATGGTCATTATTTTTACTCTGCCTAAAGACATATTTGCACGTGGTAACTAAGCACAGAGGACTCTGAACACTGTTGGCTTTTTCTTATTTTGTACCTATTGTCCCCCTAACGAGCTGTATTATCTGGAAGTAAAGTGGCAAATGAAGCTATCATCCATGATTTACAATTTGGTTCACCTGGATGCGGAGCATTCTGTGGCCACATAGCCGGAGAGAAGCTAGCGCAACGCGCACCTCACATTCATAAACCCACCCTTTGCCCAGTTGAGGGCCCAGACCCCTAGGGCTTTGAACTTGGATGGAGATCCAATTTATGTTATACTCCCCCCTCCCTTTTCCTGTATTGATAGGAGTTTAAGTGTATACCTAATTCTCACAGTTAGTCCCTTTTAAGAACACATGAATATAGACCCAGATAGAAAAATGGTTCATGTTTTAGGTGATGAATGGATTGTGTATTCAACCCCAGATATCACCGGGCTAGTAGGTGTATATTTATTTGTATGTTTGACCTGCAGAGTTCTTGGAGGAGGGAAGGATACCTCAGGCACAACGGTTAGTAAGGATTCACATCCAGTCCAGTTGGCCATGGGACCGGTAGAGTCCAGGAGAAACACATGTAGGGAGCTGACACATCACTCATCCATTTTATGGAGGCTACACAAACACACTCTACCAGTACATTTATTAATTGGCTTATTCTATCATTTCACATAATATAAAAGGGTTAAATAGCCCCAGGAAAAGGAAATGTTTTGATTAGAAAAGGAAACGCACGTTGAGTTAGTCCAAGAAACACGCTTCACTCAACAGTCTTTTCCAAAGTTTATTGACAGATAGTATCCACAAGTATTTCTGGCCCCGTGGGATGTTAAAAAATGAAAAGGGGTGGCAATCGTTTTCCACCGCAACGTCTATTTTAAAATGGAAAAGAAGAAATGTGTCAGGGAAGGGCGAAATATTATTCTGGTAGGGTCAATCCAGAACAGTCAGACCACCTTCGTGAGTCTTTACGCCCCCAATAATCCTGATAAGGCTTTCTTTAGAGAGAGAGATGAAAGGTACATTAATAATTGGGGGTGATTTCAATATTGCACTCAATTACGATCTTGACAGGTCAAACACTCCATATAATATCCCTCGGATTCCACAAGAGAAAATTACGGCAAAGATCCTCAACAAACTCCTGAAAAACCCTTCCCTCCTGTACGAAGTCTGGACCCCGAGGTCACAGATTACTCATTTTATTCAAACCCTCATAAAACGTATTCTCGAATACACTACATATTTCTAAACCATCAGGTATTCCCATTACTAAATTCAGCTAAAATACATCCCATAACATGGTCTGACCATGGCCCGATAAAGATTCAGCTGATAGGGTGGAAGAGACCCCGCTTTTATACTCATGCAGGCTAATAATACACTTCTGAAAGACTCTCAGTCGGCCATACAGGTACGGCAGGATTTAGAGTTCTTTTTCTCCACAAATGGGTCCCCGGAGTTAAACCCTGGAACAATATGGGTGGCACATAAAACCTATATTCGTGGTGCATTAATTAAAATAGCCTCGTACAGGAAGAAACTCCACCTCCACAAGCTGCAGAAAGTGACCGGAAAGTTAGAAGAGCAGAAGAAGGTGAATAAAAAGACCCCTATCCTGGAATCGGCAGCTCTAATCCAAAACATAAAAAAATGAGTTACATATGATCCTAATTGACCAAGCCGAAAATGCCTTGAGTTGGTCAGCTCAAAAATGTTATGAAAAGGGTAATAAGCTTGACTCAATGCTAGTCAGGAGATTGAGAGCTGAGCAGGCGCAATACCAAATAACTTCTATAAGGCAGAAATCAGGTATAATCATAGAAC
Organism: Ascaphus truei; assembly: GCF_040206685.1. Taxonomy (NCBI): domain Eukaryota; kingdom Metazoa; phylum Chordata; class Amphibia; order Anura; family Ascaphidae; genus Ascaphus; species Ascaphus truei. The sequence goes on from NC_134486.1 coordinate 414,334,156, forward strand.
CCTAGCCAGATCATGAAGGAGTCCAGAATTATTATAGTTCCTTATATGTTTTTGGCGAGTTGCTCTCACGGTATGCAGGAAGGCCTGAATATCAGTGAGAGCAACCTGAGCAAACATGGCAAGTTGCCGGTGTCGAGATGACCTGCCTGCCGAGAAAGGTTTCCCTGGCGAGATCTGTCTGCAGCAGAGATATCCGCCACTCTCTCTGTGCAAATCTCGCCAGAATTTTTTTTTTATTACTTGTGTAGATGAGCAGGGGGTCCCCGGACCTGAAACCAACACGGTTCTGCTCAGGAGACCCCCTTAACATCTACACTAGTGTCAAAACACACATATCAATAAACAATTCCTTACCGTAGCGGATATCCGCTAAGGTAATGAAGTGGCTGTAAATGCATTTTTCCTGCATTGGATGCATGCCGGGGGGCTACGGTGCTGATATTAATGGGTATCAGCTCTGGAGACCCCAGCATCAATCCGAGGCAGGAAAAGGGCCTGATTTTTTCTGTGCAGTTTCGCCGCTCATCCCCAGCTTCTTGCCAACTTTTTGTGCCGAGGCGATTTGGCGATAAATTCGCCATTCTAGAGTGTCCATCAGCTGCGAGATGCTGATCGGGGCAAAAAGAATACAGCGAGTTTGAAAAGCTGGCGAGGAGCGGCGAGATAGGGCTTCTCGCCAAGTGGTCGGCGGATTTTTTTTTCAGCCCCAAAAAAAAGACGAGTTTTCGTATTCTCGCCAACTTCTCGTGGCTTTCTGAATAACAGTAGTTATTTTTGGCGAGATAGGGCTTATCGGCGCATACAGCATGAGGCCCTAAGTATCTGTACACGTAGCATAATGGGGAGAGTATCTTGGGTGCATCTTGGGTGCATCACAGGCCAACTCGCTCTAGTTATGAGGGAAACTCCCTGGAAATGTGCCAAATAAATGTATACATATGTTTTTACTTTCTCAATGTAGATGAATGGAAGATGAATAGATTTCCTGGGTTTCCTGCAACCTCTCTCTGCAAATAGTCTACGGATGTTGGTCTGTATGTGCAGTAATGTGGGTGTCAGTGAGTCAGAGTCCCATGTGGGTGAACAATTCAGGCAGAAGATATGGTCTACATCTGCCCCAAAGGCAGACGCCTGATGGGTTTCCCAAAAGCTGCTCCCCTCTGCACATAACCAGCGTGCTAAGGGTTAATCTCTGCGTTTGCTTACTGCGGTGTTTCATCAGCCCCGCCTCTGGAATGCTGATGCCCTGGAGGATTAAAGGACTCTGAAGTCTCAGCTGCATTCATTCTGAACCCTTTCAGTCTACAGTACATCTGCATCACCCCAAAGGCACACAGCCTTTGGCGCAAGTGAAGGGCAGCCAAAGGGTGTGGGCCATTTGCTGCAGTTCGATGATGTTTGTTGGTGTTAAAATTGCTCTATTTTAATCTGAAACTCACCAGCCCTTTAATCCCCTGCACCCAATTTTCCATCTCTAACTGTCCATGAGATGTCTGTGAATTGACTGTATAACCTCTGTTCGTTTACTGTAACCATATATGGTTATCATAACGCTGTGTCCAGGACATACTTGAAGCGAGAGGTAACTCTCAATGTATTACTCCTGGTAAAACATTTTAAAAGTAAATAAATAAATGATATTGTGACATGGGATATAGAGAGTTCAAATTGCAGTCACCACTGGTTAATTCAGAATCTTTACCTTACACTGGCCACTTATTGGGGCACCAATTCTTGGCATAGTAGTGGGAGGTTATGGGCTATATTTACTAAGTGGTGCTATTTCATAAGATGCCTTCCAGTGTTCGGAGACACCATTCTCCACCTGATGGGGCTCCCCAAGAGCTGTTCCTCTCTGCACAGGACCCGTGTGCTAAGGGTTAACATTTGCTTGTACTTTGTGGAACATCAACCCCACCCACTGGAATGTTAAAGAGCCAAGAGGACACAAAGAACTTTGTGTTCACAGCTGCATTGAATCTCAACCACCCCAGGGTACATCTGCTTTGCCCCAAAGGTGGACAGCCTTTGGTGCAGCCAAAGGGTGTGAGCCGTTTGTTGCCGTTCAGTGTTTGGTGATGTTAAAGTGATGTTACAGCTGCTCCATTTCAATCAAACTCACAAGCCCTTTATCCCCTGTACCAAATTTTCCAACTCTATCTGTCCATGAAATGTCTGTGAATTGACAGTATAACCTCTGTTCTTTTAATGGAACCATGTATTTTTTATAACTCTACTGTATGCCTAGGTCATACTTGAAAACGAGAAGTAACACTCAATGTATTACTTCCTGGTAAAACATTTTTATAAATAAATCAGCAGACTTTGGCAAATAGCCCAAATTGATGAAGTAGTACAATATACTTTAAGATCTCTGTGCAATAAAAAAAAACACTTTCTGTCTTTTTCTAAACATAAT